>NW_008795709.1:292332-359555 GCF_000699145.1 Aptenodytes forsteri | reverse complement strand
ACGCCTAACAGTTACTTGGTAAGACAAATGCCATCACTCCAAACATCCCCCCCTTCCTCCTGCTTCCCCCAGCTTTATATACTGAGCATGACGTCACATGGTATGGAATGTCCCTTGGGCCAGTTTGGGTCAGCTGTCCTGGCTGTGCCCCCTCCCAGCTTCTTGTGCACCTCCAGCCTTCTCAGTCGGTAGAGCATGGGAAGCTGAAAAGTCCTTGACTAGTGTAAGCACTACCTAGCAACAACTGCAACATCGGTGTGTTGTCAACATTGTTCTCACCCTAAATCCAAAACACAGCACTGTACCAGCTACTAGGAAGGAAATTAACTCTATCCCTGCCGAAACCAGGACCGTGGCGCACTCCAGGACTGCTACAGTATACACACAAAACTGCAGTAAGTCAGGATGATGAAGATTACTTTGAAAGCCCTCTCCGGATCTAGAATAAAATGCTTATGTAAATACACCAGACTTCAGAATTATTAGAGGCACCTTTGTCAGCCCCTCTTGTTACAGCCCTCTGGTTAAACTCTTTCAGGTCATTGAGCTAACCCAGACTTTTACAGTAGTTTTATGGATTGGCATTGCCTTTGGCAGAAGCAAGGAGAGGTGTTTCTATGTGTGGCCAAAGGTACTTTCTTATAGGATTAGCTTTTTTCAATCACGTTCCTTTTCATTCTGTTAATGCCTGGTTTATAGTCCCTAGTTCTTTTGACCCTGCCATGCTATTTTTAATGCTATTCTATGTTATTGAAGCAATCAAAGCTTTTTTAACAAATTGAGGAGTGGCATCGCTATGAATTTGCTGGCATTTGTGTATTGCATAAACACAGGTGTATGCTGCAGGTTGCAGTACTGCTATTGCTCTTATTCTTCCAGTCTTTGCAGGTGTTTGCTAAGTATGTATGCAGGTGCTATGAATCTTGCTATTGTTTAGAGGGGTAAAGATTTTGAAGAATGTCACCAGATCCTGAATATGTTCACCTTGTGATGTTGTTGTTGCCACATGAGTGTATGCTTGCATGTATCATAGCTGTCAGATCAATATGATTTAAAAATCCTGCTTTTCAGGTACAGTCTTGTGAGAGAAAGACTGCCTTGAGCACAGTCTTACTATTGGTGAAGATAGATAGAAGAACTTTACCTGTAACAATGCACTTATCAGTGGCCAGTGTTTTATGAGCACAGTCCAGGGTGTCTAAGTGTTTGGAATGGATTTGGATGCAAAGTCACTATTTTTAATATTTTATTTTGTTTGTATATATGCTGATGGTATGCAGCGAGGTTTGCTACACACCAAAGAAATATTTGTACACCTTAATTCACCTGGAGGATTCTTAAAGTCTCACTCGATATTAAAATAATTCCTGTCTGTAACCCTTCTTTCCCTTGTCCTGGACCAGCTGTGTCTTTGTCCTGTTTTGTTTCTTTTCCCTGCCTGTCATACTTCTCTCTAGAATGGCTTCTTTCTATGTTTCTGGGTACCTATGTACTTTGAGAAAGTTATGTCTGAAAAAAGTCCTTATTTTGTTCCCTGTTTTCCTCCTCCTCCAGTGGTCTCTAAAGGGTTGAAGTATACCTCTCCCTGCTTGGCAAACAAGGAGAGGTTAGAGAGGTTTGGAGTGAAACTGCCTGACAGAATTGAGTCTGCATCATGTGGAAGTTGAAAGCAGTGCTTGTCCTAGCTTGTCTGACTTGAAGAAGATTTGGCACTCCATGCAATGCAGAAAGAATCCAGATTTTCATAATTCAGTGCTCACAGTTGCTTATTGTTCCTATAGGGTGTGCTGAGTGCTTTAGATAAACTGGTAACTCTATTATTATGCTGCCCCACCATTATACAATGCATGTGTAAACTATTTCAGGGAGGAAGGTTGGCTGTGATAATGGCACCAGGTAGAGCAATTGATTATGTGGCTGCAGAGGCGTCTTTTACTTCGGGTGTGTGCTCCTCGGTCAGCCTTGCTGAAAAGACAAAAATGACATGAGTTGAACAACAGATTAATGAAGTAGTGCGCAGGCTTGGTTTCTGCATTCTGAAAAAGGTGACAGAGTAATGCAGAAAGAGGTCTAGAGATATAATAGGCAGGTAGTACTGTCTTCCTTGAGAGCAATGATAATCTGACATTTATTGAAATGGGTATATGTTTGCAGTGGAGCATGGCAGCACAGTGCAGGGCAGCAGGCCAGAATTCATTCCAGTGCAGGTTTGAGCTAAAGAGCAAGGGACTTTTTTTTGTGGTAGAGAAACAAGTTAACCCTTCTTTGTAGCTGCAGTTCAACAAAGCGCATTAGACATGAGAATATCAAGGTCAGTAGGGCTGCTCACGTGCATGCTTAAAGTTAAGCATACTTTAGTGTGTGTTAAGCATAATTTAGTGTGTTCTAACCATACTATTTTTGGGACTTGGAATAGGCATTTTATAATCTACAGCTGATAATCTACAGCTTATTATCTACAGCTTATCATCAGTAGTGGAAAAATATAAATAAAATTTGAAAAGTTCAGATGAAAAGGAAAAGAGCTGAATTAAGCTTGAAAGACTGAAGATAAAAGGTGTAAGTAAATACAGAGTGAATTGATTTTTTTATTCATTTGTTTAAAGTCATCTTGTTACTACTTTGGTGGCCTAAAGGATCATCAAATCTGACCTTCAGGATTCTTTTACACTGTCAGAGCAGAGTAAACAAGTCTTTGTATGTTTGAGGATCAGATCTATGAAAACCAGGGAAACAGGACAATTTTTAAAATTGGAAGCAGAGGAGGTTGAACCCCATGGAACTTTCTGTATCATCAAGTCTTAAGACCTGCATTGTTACAGATGATCATGACATATAATCTGCTTAATAAATTGACTGTGCCCTAGCATGCAAGTGTTAAGAGTACTGAGGACAAAACATTTGCTGAGAGCCCAGTTCAGAAATCATTCCTGTGCTAGCTATGAACCTAATAATTTTCAGCCTAAAGGTATTCATGGCCATTTTATAGTTATCAGTTCCAGTGCCAGCAATGACACTTAGAGATCTTCCAGTCCTCTGTCTCTCTCCACTGATTTAGAGGGAGGCTTATATGCGGCTGTGAAGTAAAGACAGATAGGTGGCCTTGAGTCAAAGTAGCGTAGCATACAAAATGCCTCACCTCGTGATCTGAGCTTGAATGTTCAGCAAAATTTGTAAAAGCATATTATGAATGGTGCTGGTGGTTTTTTTGGTTTGGTTTTTTTTTTTTGTTTTTAAGTATGTGCAAATAATAGTCACAGAGTTAATGGCATAGTGCTATCGCAGCGAGTTGAGCAGTTAATGATGAAAGTCCAGTAAGGAAGAAGGTGGCTCTTCAGTGTAAATATGCAAAAGATGCAAGGACTAATAGAGAATTGTGATATGCGAAAGGCTTCCTGGCAGGCTGCACTGTTGGAAGAAAAATGAATGTTACAGTAGTGACCCCTGGAGCAGAATCCTCTAACCTTGTCTGGCCTGGTTCAGTTCCTCCCATGGGGACAGACAATGTGGATTTTGATCGTTCTGGATTACTTGTCTCTCCTTTGTCATATCACAGTTTTGTGGGGTTTGGTTGGGTTCATAATGAGTTTTTTTTACCTTGCTGTTGTAATGCAATCTGTAATTCAGTCTAATGGCAGCCTTGACACTGCTGTGGCTAATGTAGTGATCAACCCTGCCAGACCACTGCATGAATTGAAGGTATTCCCACTGAATTGAAGGTATTAGGAATAAATAATTCAAGCCACAGAATAGGCTGCCCCCCTACTTTCAGCCCAGTGGTTTGCCTTTCAAGGATAACCTGATTTGTCTTCCCTTCAGGTTCTTTAACGTTCCTATAATACCTGTACTAATCCCCATCTGAACTAATAATTCTACATAGATAAGGTATCCTGTGTTTTCCTTTTAATCATCAGTAATTGCATCAAAGATTTGTTTGGGGTAATTTACCTTTCTGACACTGTCACATATTGTGTCTATCATCTTTCTTTGAGAACTGTTTTTGACCTGTACTTGCTGTTGAGGTCAAGAATGTGGATCTGAAGTTGCTTGAATCAATCTCCCCTTAAAAGGAGGCACTGAACTAGCAATGCCACCCATCTTGGTAAATTTATGACAATTTCTTACCAGGATTTCAATAAAAATGATGCACTGGTTCCTTTAGTGTTCTTGGATGGTGCACAGATAGGAGCATATTGAACTCCGTTTTCCTTTTGTGATGTTGTGCAGTTTCCATTTCTACATACTTATTGCTATTTTTCTTTTGTCTCCATGTTCTATATTGCCATACTGATTAAAAACTGAGGCAAAGCTGGTGTGAAGAAAGCCAGTGCTGCCAAGTGGAGAAGAAGGGTGTTCTGTCTTCAGCTAGCATTCAAGGCAAGAATGAGTAAAACATTAAAAACACATTATTTCTTTGCAAAGGAGCTTGCCTTTTCTATCCATAAATTGCAGCTTGTTGTCTGTAGCAATGAAATGTCTGTAGTACTTCACAGATGAAGCATCTTTCAAGAGCGAAATTAAGATGGCGAGGTACCAGTCTAGAGTCAGTGAATGAGCCAAGGGAAGCTGAAAAACTGACTGGTGGTTGATGGCTTCCTTGTTGGCAGAAGAGCAAAGTGTTATATTCCAGAGAGAACAGCATCATTTTTCAGGTGTTGGGGAAAGACAAGCATGGAATTTTACTCTGCAAAGAGTACAAGCAATGATTTGAGGCTTTTTGGAGGATGCAGGGAAGGGGACTGGTAATATAAATGTCTCAAGACATAAGGACCATTTAAAATAATTTACAAACCAAAAAAAGTACTCAAAAGATATCTCCAGGAGACTGTTATTCATAGATACTGTTCTTTTTTGTCAGGTACCTATTTTTTGAATAGAAGCTATATATGGTCCAGTACTGCACTGCATTGGGATAAGAGGACTGACGCTATGGCATTTTCAAGCATAGATTTTGAAATGTTATCATAGAACATATTTTGAAATAGTTGCCTATTCTGTAGGGTGCAGATTTTTGAATGGCATGTTTCCTTTCTATAGTTCCTATATTTTCCCTTGGTCACCTAAGAAGTGAGCATTTTACTCTTTTGAGGGCATTCCCTTGTGTTTTTTAAATGAAACCTTCTGTATTTTCTGCTGTTTCAGTAGCATTTTCAGCACATAACTTCATTTGGTTATTTATTGGCCATAGAGCATCATGGTCCACCTCCTTCTGTGCTCTGCAAATTTGTTTTTGCTTGCCTTTTAAGAATACAATGTTGTTCTTGTCTGTTTGAACTTTAATTTGTGTGATGGCAAGAACATTTTGGCATAGGTTCAGAATTCAGTTTATTTTTTTCAATTTGGGCAGGGAAGTAGCTCTATCCTTACACAAGTAGCAGACTCGTGGAGTTGCAGCATTACTAGCAACTTTCATCTGACTACCATCTTCAACAAAATCATTACCTCTTGCTATGCTTATGTGTCTGATGTAAGCCAAGCCAGGTGACCTAAGTGGCTGACGAGGCTGCTAGCTGTTCTGGGGAATAAGCCTAGTATGACTGTAGGTAGAGGAGCTTGTCAGTATGACTGTTGTGAAGACAGCAGAAAAAAACCCCTATATAGGTACTTTTGAATACCTCTTGGATCCTCACATCTACCACTGTCAGCCCTAAAGCAGCTGCTTCCCATGACAAATGACTGATTCTGCGCAGAATCCCCCAAGTTTCTATACGCAGTCTACTTTTGCTTGTGGGAAGGTTACGTGGGAGGGGGCAGAAGTAACAAAGCAAACATGGGATGGCATCAAATCCAGGGAAATTGGACTATTCATTTCTGAAAAGCTTTTGAATAGATTTGTGCAGAGCGCTGGACTCAGTAAAATATGCACTTTGCTTCAGGAGCTCTGTTCTTACCAGAAGTGGAGAAGGAAGGCAGAGCCTTGAGAACCTCGCCTGTGAATAGCTGAGAACTGACTATATTTGAATCTATTATTTTTTTAATAAACTGCAGCCTTTACTAATATTTTTATAAAAGCTATTTCTTGATGGTCATATTACTACTTTATTATAGTAATAATAATAATTACTACTCTAATACACTCTGCTTAGAGGATTAAGCACCACCACTCCTGTAGCTAAATATTACTTTCTTTTGCAGTTAGTGACATGCCCAAATCGTCAGCAGGTCGGTGTATGTTCTGCTCCTCCCTGAACTCCTTCTGCCGACTTCACTGGAATGGTAGTCTCTAGTACTCTGTCCCCAAGAGCAAGGCAGGGTGTAGGCTGCATTGGCATCTTGATTTACATCCACTCTTAAACAGCCCAGTTAAGAGCAGTCTCGCTTCAATGTGTTGTCAGTCTGAATTAACCTTCTTCGGGAAGGACTTCCTTTTGTGGCCAGGCTATCGCAGGAATGAATGCAGGGAGTCAAAATTTCAGCTATCCTTTGACTGCAGGGTAAGTCTCACCTGTTAAAGGCAATTCTGTGCTGAAATTGAACAGATAATCTGGTGCTGAGAGACTGCTGTCAGTTAGCAGAACCATCCAAAAACCTGGGTGTCCATTTTGCTGTTGTAGAGAAACTTATTTTTTTGGTTCTTGTAATGCATTCTAAAAATATGGGGCAAAGCAGACCTGAGTGAAGAGACGTTATTTTCTCAGTGATATACTATTTCATATGTGGCTTTGCTGGTTAGTCTCTGTCAGCCATTGCCCTGGAAGTGAAAGATTTATCTTCTCTGACAGAACACAGAAAAATAACTTTTCCTTTGAAGGGAGGTGTGCAGATTCTATTTAATTTTTAGCAATCGTAGCAAAAAATCTTTTGTGAACAACTTTTCCAGTTTCCAGTAGATAAAAGGCAATTATTTTTTTCTTATATGTAAAAAGAAAATTAAAAAGAATATATGCTTGATGATAAAACTAGAGGGATGGGAAAAGCAAAGACAGACATTAAAAAAAAAAAATCAACAGCATATTCATGTATTAAATCTGACACTTGTCTAAGAATGGAGAGAATAACATTTCTGTGTTTGCATTGCAACTCATGCTGGTCTTTCCCGCAAATCTAAAAGATAGGTATTTTAAGTGATTCCTTTTCAAATGATGTGGTGTCCTCTGGGAGAAAGATGAGAACTCTCATCAGTGTTCTAGAAATTGTTGGTCTAATTATCCAGTAAATCTTGCCTTTCATGGATCTTTTTTTCTCTTGAAGTCATGTTGAGCTATACAGGGAAACCTGTTCCTGATCACTAGAAGGGAAAATGTAGCTCCATCTCAAGAGCCTGCCCCCTTTTGTCTGTCTGCACTACTGCAAGAAGGCAGATGAGCGTTTCCCTCCTGGAGAGCGAGCAAGTCAGAGAGAAGGTAATTTATGTGCATTGTGGTTCTTGCCATATGTGGCTGTACCTTCCCGTGTAGGATATTCTCTCTTTGCTAAGGTTAGGAGCAGCATCTTGGAGAAGGTGAGAAAATGGGGAAGGAAAAGAGGAGTATGACAGTTTGCTGAGACCCTGCTGCTTAGCTGCTGGCCAGGAATCCCTCCCTAAAAGCTGAAAGCACCATACTTCCACATATGGTTCAAGTTGCCAGAGGACACCTCTGATTCTTAGAGGGAAATTTTCTTGTGAAGCACCATCTGTATGTTCAAGAATTATGAGGGCTTCCATATCTAAGCATAACCTTCTATTTGGGCCAAAATGGTAAATATAAAAACTGCCTTGACAAAAACCAGAGATAGACTGATGTCTTACTCTGTTCAATGACTCCTAGATAGCCCACAGCCAGGGTGGTGGTGTGACTGTTGAACGGAAAAAGGGGAACCAGAAACTTTTAGTATTCCGTCCCTTTGAATATTGCCTTGCCTGTTCCTTTTCAACCCTGTGTCCTTCATCCAAACCCAAAACCATTTCGATTGTAGTAAAGGATGTTACACTAGACTGTCCTTGCTCTGCTCTGCTGAGGTGTGCTCAGAGGATGGCAAAAAGGAGAGTCAGCGTCAGGGAGCAAGATCTCTCAGTAATGGATCTCACCATCTCCTGCATCAGTAACTGGGCTCTAACAGAAACGGATAAGCAGGAATCCTAAGCTGGTGGTGGGGAAGGATTATTTCTCCTTGATGGTATGTGCTCTCTGGAAGGAGTGGTAATACTGACTTAGCTCATGCTGAACTAATACACTTAGGACACAGCAGAGAGAACCTGTGTTAACTCTTGCATGGTCCTCTTTCATTTTAGCTCAAATGGAGGTTTAAAATACCACTTTTTTGGAAGCTAAAAATGAAGCGTACCTCAGAATAACTTCGAAATAAAGCCATTGGCAAAATAGGCTGGTTTAGGAGCTGCTGGTAATCCTATTACCTAATAAGAGGATCATTTAAATGTATTTTCTTGGGGATATTTAAGATCATTAATGGTTGTGATGAATGAGGAATATAGGAATTCTTTTTGGCCAATTATATTTTGAATTATTTGAGGTAAGCAGAGTCTTTAAATCTAGTGAGAATTACTGGAAGTAACTGAGAATGGAAAGCAGTATTTTTTCCTACTTCATGCAGAACGTAATTAAACTACCTTTCACTGCAGGTCTGCACAGAAACTTGCAGAGCTGTCATGCTGAGGGTACGTGCAGTTTATGTATTTCCTTTCTGGCCCGCAACGAAGAGGGAACATCTGGTTTGGAAGGTGCTTTATTCATGGATATACCTGTGACAGTGAAGTCCTGGTACTTAGTTTTCCAGTGCAATAGAAATAAAGTGCACATGGTGTATCAACAGTGTCAAGCTGGACATAACTGGTCACTGGTTTCCATAGAGTCATCTTGTGTAGTGTATCTCTGGAACAGGCAGCCCTGTATTGCATCAGATGAAACTTTCTGTGCGTAAATGAAAAACTGGAAGAACGAATGCTCTCCTTTGGTGGTGAAACATCATGACAGCGGTCTGGTGAGCTAAAGCTCTCGTCTTTAATTAATGAGTTGGTATCTCTTTCCTTCTATCAGCTGCCTTTTTTTTCCTGTGGTGCTATTCTGTTTCCAGTCTTTGTAGTGAACCATATTGTCCTTTAGGGCAACAAATTATTTTTTTGAAGAAATCATATGTGTAATCCTGTTACCTATGAGGAGTGGCTGAGGACTCTGGGTTTGTAGTTGTGGGTTGTCTAGTTTGGAGGCAAGGAGGCTGAGGGGTGACCTCGTTGCTCTCTACAGCTTCATGAGGAGGGGAAGTGGAGAGGGAATTGCTGATCTGTTCTCCCTGGTGTCCTGTGATAGAATGTGTGGGAATGGCTCAAAGCTGCACACCAGGGGACGTTTAGACTGGACATTAGGAAGCATTTCTTTACCGAGAGGGTGGTCAAACACTGGAACAGGCTTCCTCGAGAGGTGGTTGATGCCCCAAGCCTGTCAGTGTTTGAGGCATTTGGACAATGCCCTTAATAACATGCTTTAACTTTTGGTCAGCTCTGAATTGGTCAGACAGTTGGACTAGATGATCGTTGTAGGTCCCTTCCAACTGAACTATTCTACTCTAGTCTATCAGGCATTTAACTAGTGAAGCATTCAAAACAATGAGGTTGATATAAGGGACTGAAAATGTTTGCAAAACTTGAGTTGTATATAGTATTTCATTATTCTTTCATTGTTAGTAAATAATGTAACCCTTCACAGCTAGACCTCCTGCATATTAGCATTAGATATTATTATTGCTGTATTTCCATCTTGTGGTATGTTATTCCAACAGGAGTAGCAAAAAGTGCCTGAATGTAAATAACAAATTCATTTTCCCCCAGCTGGTGTCTTAATAGATATTTTTTAGTGAGGACAACAGTTTGCAGATTTAGATTCCGAACATTTCCCATAAATCCAAACTTTCTTTCCTCTCACAACACACTCCTAGTCACGTGCAGGGCACAGAGCAGTTCTTTGCCTGAGTGAGTACCCAGAGACCGCATCACCACTCAGATCAGGCAAAGCTTGGTCTGAGTTACAGTGACTGATGACTGCTAGTGCAAATGTGTGTCCAGAAAAGGCATTAAAGATAAATTTTAAAAATGAGACAAAACAAAGGGAACCATCGCTTTTAAGTATATATTCCCTATATCATAAGATCTGATGGGAAGGGAGGGATGTAACCAAGTAAAACACAGCTCTTCTTTACTCTGGGGTACTAGCACGAGTCTTTCGTATCAGTCTACATATCCTGTTTCCAGTCATGCTGCTGTTTCCTCTGTCCCCCAAATTGTACCAAGCTTTTCCTTATTTTCCAACTGTCTTTTGATTCTTAACTGGCAAATAAAAACCCACCAGGAGGGAAAATTTGCCCGCAGTGGGGAGGGAAAATTTGCCTGCAGCAGCAAGGCAAAATTATTTGAGTTATATGGCTTTAATATAAGTGGAAAAGCAGTTGGGTTATTTTGTTACCTTCTTTTTGTTGTGGGGAAATGCATATTTTTCAAAATATTTAAACTGAACTGTTGACAGATTAGTTTCCTGTTTGGCATGACAAAATTGTTCATTATAACAAAATCTATTACCTCTGTTTTGACATTCTTTTGGTAAGGATTTACTTGCTGTACTTTGCTTAAGTGTTGCATAAAAATAAGTTGACTCTTTTTTTCCCTTTAATGATACCGCTGCTCTTGGTAATAAAGATAATGTTGTGGCATTGTTTTCTTTAACTCCCAAAATACAGCTAGGTGGTTTCACTGCTGTGTGTTCGGCAGGTTTGCCCTGTGTTTCCTCCAGTTACAAAGGAGTTCCTTCCTTCTGCTCGCCACTCTGTGGCCCAGCAGGCGTAGGAAGTGTTTAGTGTTTTTTGTCTAGGAGGTAGAGAAGTGATTTAACTGGATTTGAGTTCTGTCCAGGGTATGTCCTGCAGGGCAAGCGTGGCAAAAAAAACCACACCCACACATGTGTTCGGCAGGTTTGCCCTGTGTTTCCTCCAGTTACAAAGGAGTTCCTTCCTTCTGCTCGCCACTCTGTGGCCCAGCAGGCGTAGGAAGTGTTTAGTGTTTTTTGTCTAGGAGGTAGAGAAGTGATTTAACTGGATTTGAGTTCTGTCCAGGGTATGTCCTGCAGGGCAAGCGTGGCAAAAAACCCCACACCCACACACACACCCACACCCACACACCACACTTTTTACAAGGTGAGAGCCTGTTTTCTCAAGCTTGTAGAGTAAGTTTAGATACATGGAGCAGCTTCAGATGTACAGAGGAAGGATTGTACTGTTCAGTAAAAAACTTTTAAAGTCGATTAAAAAAAATACTTTTGCACATATGTACATTTTATGTCTCATTTCTTAGCAACATTAAAAAACCACTTCTTTAAATCTGTACAGATTGTTAGTACAAAATCCGTCATGTTCCCTGTATCTAAGAGTATAGATTTTTTGGTTAAAATAAATGCTTCAATTTTTAATCCAGCTATAGATTTTTCAGACACAGTGTCCTCAGCTTGCTAGCAAGTTTTATCTACAATGGGAAAAATCAGAGATTGCAATATTTAGTCTGCTCATGTTCACTCTGGAGTTATTTTCAAAAGATTAGATGATGGAGCATAATTTTGGAGCTTGCTTTTATACAATATGGCTTTCCTGAGGGTTATATATATTTTTTTTTCTTGCTAGTTTTGTTCCATCCTTTGTGCCAATTATAAACAGGCATTTCTGTGGTTTCTCTTTAGAGAATATTCTGGGGGATGAAACAATTTCCTTGTCTGAGGAGACTGTTTGGAAGGACGGGCTTTTGTAAAGTATGCACTAATATGAAAGCAGCTTATTTCTCCTGCTCAGTTCTGGATATACTACTTGGCTATCTACCCACCTCTACTGTACTCAAGTCTTTGACAAAGAGAGTTTCTTAGTCCTTTATCTTCCTTTGGAAAGATTTCCTAGAAGTCCCAGAGAAAATACACACGCAGACATATTACAGAAATGAGAAAGAAGTAGTTGCTGGAAAAATGGAATAGCACAGTTTATTAGTTATTAATATGGAGCATGGCTGGAGTAGTGGGAATTACAGTGGAGGTTTGTGTTTGCTGATAGCTGGAATTAATACAAGAAATGAAGGGAAGAGGGAGAGCCATGGGAACGTTGCCTTTACATTAGGCATGAAGGGGTGGGTGGTGGGGAAGGCTCAACAGCTCTGGAAAAAAAGGATCAAATTTCCTTTTCCATGTGTATTTCACAAGAGATCTCATGAGCACTGAACTTTGGTGAAAAGATGAGCCTCAGCCCCTTCAGTTTTTCCCTCTCACCAGTGTTTTGAATTGCAGAAGGTTTGGATTTTCTTCCCAGTCTCTTGAAATTTTGCAATTCCTTTTCCTCTTCCAATCTCAGTCTGAAGACATGACAGATGAGAGTGGTGGTGTGTCTTCAAGAAAGTACAGCATTCTGAAATAGTGCAGCTGTATTAGAAAAGAATACATTTTTCACACTACGAATAAAAAATGGATGTGTGCATGGTGTTTATGAGTAGCATGCTCTAATATGAAGAAACTGAAACTACTTGTACAGGTACACTAGCAAGAATGAGTTTTAGAAGATTTGTCAGATTTATTATTTCAGAAGAAATTATATTGTATAGGGTATGGTAGCATTGTTGACGGTAGGATGATTATATGGATTACCGCATGATGGGTGGTTTTAGGGGTTTTTTTTGTTGCTTTGTTGGGTTGTTGGCATTATTATTATTATTATTATTATTATTATTATGGCCTTGCAGTGCGATGTGTTCTGTCCTTTCCCTGCACATTCAGGAAGATTCCTCTGTTTGACTGCTGTGATTGACTTAGCTTCATCTTTGTATCTTATGATTTAAGAATTAAGAAATTTGAAATCCTCTGACAAAGGGACTTTTTCATCTTCCTGCCACTGTATGGTGAAGGAAATCTGATAGCATTTTTTAACAAATGGGTCAGCACCACTGAAAAGAGCTCCTCTGAGAAACAGAAGTATGTTATGTGTCAAATGTAAACTTAATGGTGCTATAATTATAGATGCACTGAAGACCCATTTTGATATACCACCTAATCTTTCTTAGAGACCAAAACCCGTAACGTACATGCAATTTATACTTTGATATGAAGACGGCATTTAATAACCGCTGTATCTTATATATGCTTATGTAATATGTGCTTTGAATTGATGGCTCAATAGACAAGAACCTCTTCCATCACTTAAGACCCTAGCAGAGGTTTTGTCAATCTGTGGGAAATCTGCAGCTTTGTATAGCAAAGTGCTGCTTCCTGCCAGGCCTTAGAAGAGACCCAGCTTTCTGTTTCTAGAAGACTAAATCAGGAAAGCTCTGGATTCGAGCTCTGTCCACCTAATCAAAAGTTATTCCAGGTAGGATGCTGCTAGCTCAGTGGTTTGGTAGAGTTGTGGCCAAAACCAAATGATGTTTGCTTATTTCTTTAATTCCCACCCCCCCTTTAAAACATGTCCCTAAAAGCACTTCACTGTTAGCTAAGCCATTTTCAATTTTTAAATTTCTATTACAAATGGCTAATTTCAATCTGCGTACACAGTTCCTGACTCATCTTCAACAGAAGAGACAGAGTCAAGGTATCAAACCTTTCCTCCTTGGTAACGTTCCCCCTTGTCTGCAACTTGTTCTTGGAGACTTTATCTCCTGAGTTGTTTTTCTGTCACTCCTGCATATAGTAGAGTTGCTTTGGTGTTTTTCATCTGTGACGCGCTTAAAATTAGGGTCTTGCTGTATTCCTGGTTGAGCCTATTAGACAGCTTATAAAATCAGCCCATTTACTTGTAAGAAACAGCTGAGCGGAGAAGTGCAAGAGGCATAAAGAAATTACTCCAAACAAGTGGGAAGTAAAGGAGTATAATAAAATCTGAAATTATTATTCTTGTTCCTCTTCCTTCTCATGTGTTTCTTGTACTTAGTTATAAATGCCTTTTCCCAAAGGATATTATTTCAACATACCTCTTTTTTTCTTATTGTTGAAGATTTTTGCTTTGTCAGGCAGTTATTCCCACAGCCTTGTGCTTTTTGGATGGTAAAAATACCTTGCTCTGATTTAACTCCATATTTTAGTCTCACCTGTTGCTTTACTTTTCTTATAAGTTAAATGGGGAAGAAGGAATTGATGAGTATTGTAATGGAGTGATTGGACCCTTCCAAAAGCAGCCACATTGAAAATAAAATTTGAGTTTGCTAGAAAAATGGTGTTTAAAAAAAGCAAACAAAAAAGAAAAACACCCCCCCAACCCTAGTAGTCTGTCGCAAGCACTAAAAGCCTCATGCTCTGATTATAAGTTGAGTATTTGTTTAAATACTTAAATATTACTCCAAAGATCACAGTGGATTAAAAAGGATGGCATATGTGGATGTGTGCTCATTGCTAGCTCGTAGATCTGTGAAGTCCTGGAGGGTCAGAAAGAAGGTATATTTTAATTTATTTCTGTGGTGTTTATTTTTTTGCTAAACTCTGGATTCTGGTCCATAGATTGCTCTTTGTAGCAATGCCAGCTCAAATGCAGAGGCCTCATCTCCCTTCCCTCCTCTGTGCACCATCTTGCCCAGGCTTTTCATTCTCAGGGACCTGTTTGGGTGGCTGTAGGCTGAGCTGGATGAAGTGACGAATCTGATGGAAAAACAAGTTCTCAGCCCCCCCAGCTGCATCAGGACTCTGATCCTGTTTTTCCAGCAGCCCCATGCATTCCTGTGCTAGCAGAGTATCCGGTTGGAAAGACGTCAGCAACACTTAAATAAGGAAAAAGGAGAGATTCTGATACCTGCTGTCTCTACTGCTGTGCCAGAGAGCCCATGTCCACTGTGTTGCTGGATAATTGTGAATGCTTATTTGAAAAAAATCTGCTGGGCTGTTCACAAATATTTTGTCAATCTTATATATATTTTCAAAAGTGGTAGTTCAGGTTTTTAGGGTAGGCAGTCAATAACAAGCCGAATTCTGCACCTGGACAAAGTCAAATGTAGAGCTGCCATGTTTTCTAATGGAGCAAGATTTCACCCCTGACTTCCAGTGCTGCTAGGCCTGCAGCTGCCAAGAAAGAAACAGGAGGTCTGAAGAGATCGCCACCCGGAAAGTTAATGAGTCGAGCCTCAGTGGGACTGAGCACTGGCACAGGTTGCCCAGGAAGGCTGTGGTGTCTCCATCCTTGGAGATATTCAAAAGCTGCCTGGACACAGTCCTGGGCAGGCTGCTCTAGGTGGCCCTGCTTGAGTAGAAGGGTTGGATGAGAGAACCTCTAGAGGTCCCTTCAAGTTCAACCATTTTGTGATTCTGTGGTATTCATGGATCTTCTCTCCCCAGCCTGTGGCCACGGTTGCACTTTCATCAGGCCCATGTCCTTTTGTCACATATCACAGAAGCAGGGTACCATTGGGTATTGTAAAATTTTTCACTGTTTATCAGTACCCTGGGGATTTAAATTTGTAACTGTGATTCCATGTGATGTGCAACTTGCTCATCCTCTTTAGTTTTTCAGTTTGGTTGAAAATATTTTCATCCATTTTTTCCCCATTATTTTCTGCCGTTATGTTGATGATAATGGCTTGGTTTAATTTGTGTGACATTAATTTTTAAGGAATTGTCCTCACTGTGGAAAACTGACACATGATAGTATGATAATGCAAAAACTGCTTTGTCCAGGTTGACATTTTGGCTCCAGCTGGTTTCTGTATTAGCTGACACGTAGAGGGGGAGAGAGAGAGAGAGCAGAGGGCAATTCACCTTGTTTCTTAGTGTAGACGCATTGAAAAAGCACTGTTGGTTTATGTCATGCATTCAGATAGGTTTTTCAGCTTGCAGTATTCAGATGAAATTTCAATACTTTGGGGAGAGAGTGAAATAAGGTTATTTGTCTGTAAAGTACACTGTAGGATTGATTCATTATGTTAGTTTTTTCCAGAATTTGGGATTTCTTCTTCTGTCTCGGACACATGCGTATATGATGGTCATGTTTCACAGACTCATCTAGTAAGTTTAAAATTTAAAGGCTGCTAGTGAATTAAAGCTAGAAGCGGATTGACTGATTATTCTGTGTAACTCTTTAATAACAGAATTGATTTATGCTGCACCTAGATTCAGTGTGACCCAGTGTAACACCACATAATCATGTGGCACCAGTAACCACAAAACCAGGAAGATGGCACCCTGAAGATGGGAAGCAGGAAGAACAGGTTGATGATAGAGGAGGGCTCGTGGAGACTAGCTGCAACAGGCTGGTTGTGCTTCTCTGACTGCAGCTTTTATCATTAAGCTGGAAAGCACAAATGAAAGGAATACGTTAGGAGCCCATAAAGATTTCAGCCTGTCACTGTTGGTGTACGCCTGTCTTTCATTCTCCCAAATACAATGTTCCTGCATATGTCTGTATATGTCTCCTGCTCAATGCTCCACTCTTCTTTCAGTTACTTTCATCTGCTCCAGTTGGATTCAAAGTGACTGCTGATCAGCATGTTGTCTTGGTGCAAGGCAAGATCTCCCGTCTTCCACTGAGATCTCAATTGAGCTTCCAGCTACTGGTCTGCTTAACTGCTGGGTGCAAGCGACCACTGATGTCTGATAGTTAATAAGCATTTGCTGCTAATCAGCTACTGCAAAATGCAGCTAGGGTCAGGTACAGCAGTGGCTGCTTAGCACGTGGAGCCCTGGTCGCTGTAGTTTGCAACAGCTGATCAGAGGTGTTGGAGGTAACTGGTTTTCTCCTGGGAGGGGACAGAGATAGGGCTAGTTAGCTGCCTGGTGGTAGCTGTGTTTTGAAACAGTGATTCTCTGTGGTTACTAGTGGTGACCTTTTAGTTCCGGCATAAATGGAGCAGCAGTGGTGTGATCTGGAGCTGGGAACAAGTAGAGAACTTCATGGTTTAAAGGATGCTGAGCAAGCTGTAAGCAATGAACTTGATCAGATGCAGTGAACACCAGACACTGAGCAGTTTCTGCTTACGTGCTTTTGTCTGACGAGATAGGAATAGGGACACTGCTTTGGTATGGCTCTTTCCTCCCCATTTCACACCCTTTCTGTCCTCACCTTCAGAATTTCCCAGGCCGACTGTCTCTGGGCTACCCAGCATGCGGAGGTGAGAAAGTCCAGTGCTCTCCTCGTGAGCTGCCAGGCCAAGAAGTGGTGGCCTTTCTGGGCTGTTGCTCTGGGCTCTCTTGTACAGAGAAGGGAGGTACACCTGGCAAGTTCTCACCTACCTAGTGTGGCAGGATGTGTCTGGTGGTGTGGCTGTGTGTTGTTTGGGCTTGCCATGAAACACAGAAAGGACAGGTTGAACTGACATATGGTGGAAGGGCCAGATAGCAGATAGATGAAAATTGTTTGCAGCCTTGTATTTCAGTTTTGGTTTTCTGTGGCAAGGTCTAACAACACCAACTTTCACACATCTGGCACACAAGCTTTGTGCTATCCAAAATATTGCTGCCAAAAATCCTCTGTATTGACACTGTGATTGGAAGGATATTTTTCTCTCAAAGCTAGCAACTGCTAAGAGATTTGGAAGAGTAATTCAGGCTGTTACCTGCACTTTGTTCTGCAGATGCCCTTTTGCAAAACTATAAATCCTAACCTGCCCAAAGGAGCTCTTTAAGTGATGTTATTAGCTTGGTTCAAGTCAAACAGTTTGACATTCTTTGAACAGAAGTATTATGTGAGGTTGATGGCCTGTATTCCTGTACTTCAGCTCAGAACTTGAAACTCATCTCTGCCACAAGCATGCATGGTTTGTTTTCAAATGCTTTGCAAATGAATATTTTATTAGGTAGCTGTGGCCAAATGCTGCAGGATGGCCTTTGATATGCTTTGTAGCCAAGCGGCTTTAGCTGTGTTGGCAGAGCCCTCTGGTGGGAATGCAGCCTGCGCCAGCAGAAGCTGGTCCTGTGTGCAGTGCCACCCACTTCTCCCAAATGCCATCAGCTGGCCCTCTCTTGGCTCAGTGGCATCCCACCAGCTGTTTGCTTGAGTGGTCAAGGGGTTCCCCTTCATCCTGTTCCTAGCCAGGAGAGTAGAGCCTTGTGGAGTGCACTTGGCCTTTTTTAGCAAACCTGATGGTATGCTGTAAGCGCTTGTATAATTTTAGGTGTTGCTTTGCAAAATGTGACGGCTCTTTGGGAGTAATAAAGTTAGTCAATTACAAGATAATATTTTCCTAATCCATATCGCAGTGTGGGAGAGCTGTGACGAATTTCAAGAGTTGCTTGTATGAATTTCAACAGTATCTATAAATAACCTTTTTCTAAAAGTACCACTTAGTAAAAGTAACTGATTTACTTAGGCATACAGTAGGACATTTCTAAATCAAGACCTGCAGCCTTCCATTTCTGTTGGTCAGTAATGCTTTTGCTAATCAAGGTGTTTGAGGAAAGGGCTTTTTGTGTTTTAAAGTACCAACTTACTGAGCACGAAGGAAAAAGTTATTACACTTGTCTCACCTAATAGTGTTCAAAAGCCAGGTTAGGACTGCTAGATGCACTGCCAAACCAGAATGTGTAAACAGGTCTTTTAATCTGATGAGGTCCCTAAAGTGTAGATATAATACAGGCCAATAACTCTCCTGCAGGAAATCCAGCTGTTTGAGATTGTTCCACAAGTAATGCAGTAGTACTAAAGTGTCTTTTTTTTCCTTATAACATGCTGGCCAGAGCTTTTCACTCGCCATTGATTTGAAACCTTCACAACTGTGCCCAGTATTTTACCTTCATTAAAATAAAAAAAGAGGAACATGCACCATAGCTTGAAAAGGCAATTGCCTGTGGTGGGCAGGAACCCCCTTGGATGAAGTTGGAGAGTGGCGGCAAGACGAAGGCAGACATACTTGTTTCATGATCAAGTTTTCGTTGAGACAGACGTATAAATTCTTCCAAAAGCTAAATTAACCTTCATGGCCTATATTTGAAATGCCAATTTCAGTTCTTCGCCTTTGCGTTGTACTCCTCTGCTCCTTCGCTGGGGTTCAGCAACACAGAACCTCTCAGTTAAGAGACCCATCATGCAAGAGGCAGTCGCGTGGTGGAACTCCTTGCTGCAGGTTGTTGTGAATTCCCAAAGCTGACTATATTTCAGAAAGCAATTAAACGTACTTGTGAAAGCAAAATTCACCAGTATGATGAGATGCAGATACTGCCTTTGTCTGAGAATTCCTTAGCTGCAGCCAGGGCGATGGGGTGGGAGGTGCATGGCTGTGTGTACTCACCCTCTTCCTCCTTACCCTTGGTCGAAGGCAGGATGCTGAACTAAACAGGGCTCCTTAAGGCCCTGGAGAGGGCTGGGTTTTTTGTGGTTCTTGTCCCCCTCTGCTGATAACCGGAGGAGCTATGATGGGGGGAGTACCAAGCTGTTTCTGATGGAGGAGGACTCTAACCCTCCTCCCACAGCCTAGAGAAGTTTTTTGTTGAGGGATATTGTTTCTAGAGGAGCCTTCCAGTTTGCCTGCAGTCTGATTTGGCATTTCCCATGGCCCGACAGCTTTCCTCACCTGTAGTGAGAGTTTCACTGCAGGCTTATTACAAATACACACAGGAGGCAGCACAAAGGTTTTTTCTTTCTTGCAGGACAGCTTCATCTTCCTGTTTTTCTTATAGCATTGTGGTTAGAGGCTTTAATTCTCTGGCAGGTGGTGTATGGTATATTTTTCAAGCCCTCCATCTTTTGGCTCTTAGGATAGTCTCTGCTCTGTGACTTTATGAAGCTGTTTAAAAGCTATTTTTCTAATTTCTGAATTGAAATTCCCTTAAACTTGTATTGCGCAACATCATCATGATTCAGCTCTGTAGAATACCACCTTACTTCCTCAGGTCATCTTGTTCCATGCTCTTTTTAAGATAGTCACGTGCAATTTTAATCCTGTGATGCAACAACCCTCCTGAGTTGTCTATTGTAACTCAGAATTTCAAATGTAAATGTTGCTTTAACGCTACTCGTGATTATTTCTAATCTCAGAGTCTTGTAACAGTCTCTTGGAGAGTTCATGCTTTTTGTCTGTACTTTTTATTTCAAATGTGTATTTTCTTTGAAAGTGGCTGATGATATAATATTTGGAATTTTTTAAATTATCACTGCTCTTCTGAAGAACTTGGTGAAGTCTAATATTACCATTCAAATAGGCAGGTGAGAGCTTTGGAGACTGGTAATTTGTACCTTTTAAAAAGCCGCACTGCCTCGCTTTTGTCTCAGAATTTATTATGCTTCCCAAGTATAATGTGACATACTGAATAGGGCAGGGGGTGGGGACATTGTCTTCAGCTGACACGCTGTTATCAGCGGGACTGTGTTTCTGGACACAAGATTTCGCAGTCATTGGTCGTCCAAGGAAAGCCTTTCCATCTGAGGATTGGACAAGAAGATGCGTCAATTTGCTGCCCGTCTCCAAGGTACTGGTGATGCTGCCTCCACAAGCTGGCTAACGTCACAGCTCCATCACCCAGCGGGGTGTGGGCTTTTTTCTCCTCTTCTCTGTTTTAATTCTGTATTTGCTTCCTACTGCATTTCTTAATCTGTCTTCTGCCAAATGCTAACAGCATGATATTTTGCAATCATTTAGGTGAATACAAGAAGGACGAACTCCTGGAAGCTGCTAGGTAAGTGCTACTTAGAATATAAAGCATATTTTGGGGGTGGAAGCAGGAGAGGAAAAGGGATTTTTAAAACAGTAATGTTTTGTCATTGCCTTTCCGTGAAATGATGCAAACAAACTACTTCATTAGCATAAATCTCTTTGGACTTTACAGTCTGGTACAAATGGAGAAGCCTGTTTATGTAATTGAAATCCCCCACTATGGTGGTTAGAAGGTTAATATTGAGTTTTTGCTTTAAGCTGCTTAAATCCTCTTTATCGTTTTGTGACTGTTCTTTTTAGGGGCAAATTAAATATTGGAATTTTTCTTTTCTTTTGGTTTTTAGTGCTGCCTTAGGATATATTTTGAAAATAGGCTTTATCAGAACAGAGCATAAGGAAGCCTATACAAAAGGTGTAAAGTTCAGTCGTATATTCCAAAAATGCTTTCATCCTTCCTTCTGACAGCACAAGAATGTTTTATATAATCTGTTAACCCTTCTAAAAAATTTCTGGATATTGGTATGTAGTTGTTTCAAATGTTATGTGCCATATGCTATGAAAATGTATTTAATTTAGAACGCTTAATTCGGCAAATGGCTTTCAGAGGATCTGTAAAATTAGATAAAGGAAATATAGGATGAGGTTAAGGACAGAAATTAATAGGTGTTTTTGCATGATCTGCAAATTTAATATTCTTTTCTGTATTTACCCTTGGTTTTGAAATGTTCAGAAGATCCTTTTAGCCATCTGACATTCTCCCTGGCAGAGTACAAATTTCAATATACTATACTTTGATATCCAGCTCCTTAGCAAATGTTTTGCAAAGAGCTCTGTCCTTTTTTTTTTTTTTTTTTTTTTTCCCCCTTTCCATAATCCTCTCCTCTCCATTTACAGGAGTGGTAATGAAGAAAAACTGATGGCTTTATTGACTCCTTTAAATGTGAACTGCCATGCAAGTGATGGGCGTAAGGTAAGTTAATACCTGCTTTATATTTCTGTTATTCAAGAAAGGCCAATTTAACCATACTGGAAAGCATAGATGTATAAACCAAGAGAGTTTATATGGGGGTAAAACCCATGATGTCTTTTCACCATGAAATTAAATGCTGTTGTACTTGACGCTGGCAGTTGTGACAGATCAACAGTCGGCGGACGTGGATCTTGTGTGTGTCTTTTCTTTTAAATGTCAGACCCTGGCGTACATGTAATGTGAAACCTTTAAAACCTTTTATAAGAAAAACAAGATGTACTGTTGCAGATGAATCAAATAACTAAGGCAGGAAAGTTATTTGGTTTTGCACATTGTCTGTGTGAGGTGATTGGTATTCGGCTTAGCTCCTAATGCCTTGCCACGTAGCCTGGCACTGTATTGATATGCTTAACACCTTCTGCATTTTATTAAATTTGACATTATTGTTTTGACTTTCTCTGGCAGGGATGTTTGAACGAGTTAAATTAAGGATTAGGCTGAAACTGGAGGAGGGAAGAACATACGGAGTGAGAAGTAGATCCTATGATTTTTGATGTTTTAGACATCAAGATGATGGTCTGTCTAGACTGTTGGATTTACAAACATTGGGTTTTTTGTTGTTTGTTTTGGGTTTGTTTTTTTTTACTGTGTACCAGAACATTCTTAATCTGCATCTCTTAAAAACATCTCTTGTGTAACAGTACATCTGACTCTTGGAGATAAAAGCTTGGGAGTGTTTTCCTTTATAGTTTTCTTTATTTTTGGTGGAGTGTGGTGGACCATAGTGTAAACCTCTGCCCATTCTGGAGTTGTTGTGGAACAGCCCAGTTCTACTGAAATCAATGGAGATAGGCCAGGTTATGCTGCCTTTCCATTAAAAGGCATGTTGTTGCTGATTACAAAAAATGTAGCTCCATTGTGAAAACATTCCTATTTTTAATACACATTTTAAAATGTTTTCTCAATTGTCATGCTTATGATACCTACTATGTGAAAGAAAACCCAGCCAGCTTTTGCTTGTTTACTTTTATTACTGATGGAAAGTTAATGAATCTTCCAGGTTTTTAAAACAATTAATTTTATGATCTGAGGACAGGCAAATGAACAAGGGCTTTATCTAGTTCAGCTGTATTGGAACTGATTAAATACTCCCCGTAACATATTGCCCATAGTAGTTCATTTCCCTTTTTTTTTTAAGACTTTACCATTCAAATGAGATTATATTTAGGTATTAATAGTGCACTGTGGTGTTATAATTAAGCATGGTGAAATACAGCACTGCATTACTGAGTAATTGAGTCCCCAGCACTATTGATTTAAGGTCAAAGGCAGAGTTGTGATTTCTGTCAATATGGAGAGGAATAAGCCCTTGCAGATATGTTATCTAGAATATTTATCACTGTTAAAATTAAAAAAAAAAAAAAAGCTTTTAAAATTCATGTTAAGCTAGTGGAAAATATTTATGTGTTATTGTAGCCTCTGAATTAGTTTGAAAATTTATGCCCAAAGCTCAGAAAGCATATTGCAGTTAAAGCTAATCGATGTGGACACTTTAATTTGTTTGTGTGTTTGGTTGTTGGTAAATGCACTGGTTATTAAGACTCCCTTTAAGATGGCTTGCCATTGATATTAATTAGCTTTTTTAATGATGTCTACCAGATTTATTTTTTTCCCCACCATATGTGTACAGACTGTTTAAAGTGAAGTAATTCTCTGTAGCAAGTGTGCGGTATAACTGTTAAGTATTTCATTTGTAAGGCAAAGCTTTCAGGTCCTGTACTAGTGCAAGATCACTTAGGGTTTAACCATTCTAAGCTGTGCTGCAAATTAAGTGAACTTTTCAGCCTACAGCACAGCATTCTTGTAAATGAAAGTCTCTGCTGGTGTAGCTGCCTCCAATTGACCTATGCTGATTTACACTAGCTGAGAATTTGTCCATTTTGGAAGTTGGCTTTTGCATTCCTTGATGCTTTTTGTAGTTATTTTTTGCAGATCCCTTGAGTTTTCAAGCCTCAAACTTATTACAGTGTAAGGCTACAGACATAACGCAGCTGTCAGGGCCAGGAAGTGCAGACTCTGTGGAGTGGCCTGAGATTCTCAGCATCACACTTACTCTGCAGTACAGACATATCCACAAACTCTTGAGTACATGCTTCTCCAGTTTGTGCATTCCTTGGCTTTGCACATTTTTGAGACGCCCAGCACTACTGTGTTCCATGCGTACTAACATCTGGAGTTCCTGGATTTCCCAAGCACCACATCTGCTGTGAGGTTGTGCTTCATAGAACAGATAAAAGGGGTGGAAAACTCTGACAGTAGCTTGCTGGTTTGAAACCAGCTTGGGTTGGAAATAACAATGACTTACTGCATTCTGTGTGCTGCTTGCAGCCTTTTTGAAAATTATTGATAGCCAGAGTCTGATTCCTACTGGACAGGAGTCCATGCTGCTAAAACAGTTACAGCTGGTGCTGATAACCATTGCTCCATCTCTTTGTTTAGCATAGAGGTCAAAGGCTGAATAGGAGTGAAAACTGAACTTGCTTCTTCCCCTCCAAGTCACAGTTTAGATAGATTATGAGCATTGCAGAAATGTTCACATTACTGAAGCTCTTCAGCTGTTGCCTGAAGAGGGAATTCATTCTCTATTGCTACTCTTGCAATTATTTTCTGGAGTGAAAAATGAAGGCATGTGTGCGAAAGAAAGAGCAATTTTATACATTAGCTAAAGCATTCCTGCATACCAAGGATCTATGTAATTTATGGATTTTTGTTTTGATGACCAAGGAAAATCAACAATAATATCTCAGAGAAACTGTTTCATTGAGCTAGGTAATGGTTGATTTTTTGAGTAAGTATTGGCCTGTGTGTCTGTTGAATATATATACATGAGGGCACAAATAATAGTGCACAAGTACTGAGCTATACAGTGCAGAGCTATACGGTACAGTGTATGCAAATGAGAGTGTTATGCAAGGCTAAAATTTCACAAGAGCTGGTTTGTTGTTTTTTTGAAACTGTCCCATTTGTTTGCTTTTTAAAAAGCAATGCCTGAGCTGAAATATGAGTCATTTTTCATGCCAATTAGTCTTGCTTTGATTTTTTTTTAACAGGAGACTGAAAAATCACATAATTGTTAGGATGTGGTATGTGTAACATAAAATTTGTGTGTTACATCACTTCTGTTTAGATTGCTTCGCAAAGCATTTGCTCTGTCAAAACAGAACTTAGACAAAAAGCATGGCACCTGTGTATTCCCGATGGGTCTGAAATCTCACTGCATCCAGTCTCTGAGCTCTACCAAACTGTTTGGTCTTTATGTAATCTATAGAAGTAATGACTTCTAGAAGACATGCTATAGTATTGAAGTTAACAGCTGATACTGAACTTTCACACTGTCAAAAAGCCAAGCCACCTATTTATGTGTCTATCTACATAAAGGTATGTAGGCTCTGGAGCCTTGCTTTACAACCCCTGTTATTTTCCCTCAAATATTTTTCTCCTCTGGGGGTGTCTTTTTCAAGACTCAGTTGTGGGTGAATTTTCAAAAAATATTTTTGACTATTTTAAAACAACAGGTTCCTATCTGCTACTGGAAGCTAAAGCTGTATTATTTTGTCATGGGAGCTGGATTTCTGACTTGTTAAAACACTCACAGTTTACCTAATCCAGTAGTTAGTGGCAAGAGACAGGCTTAAAATAGAATGTATCATGGTTGCAATTTGAGTTGAAGCCATCTCCTAGCTGTCTCATTTCCTTTGGAAAGCTGTTGTGGACACTTGAAAGGTGTTTTAGGAAGAAATTGATGTTGCCTCCATTTTTAAAATAAAGAAGTATCTGAGCTAATAAGGAAGCACTGTTTTTAGCAATTCAGATGAAAACTCTTCTCTACAAGGCAGATTTCCCACATCACTTCTTGACAGCTTTCCAAAGTGAACTGCATCCAGCTGATATGGTAGCTATTAGCAATGGGAGGTTGGATTTTTGTTTTGAAGTTGGATTTTTGCTGGTATATAATATCCCGCTCCTGTACTACATTATGCATGCTGGCACTAAAATACTCAGGTGTCAGTTGAATAAAACCTTCTCTCTGTGCAAGGGAACCCAACTCCTCCGGTCAGGAGTTACTCAAAAAACAGTTTGTTTTGGTCCTTTTCTCAAGGTTCATCTCTTTTGAAGTAGAGCAAATATATGAGATTTTGAGCTCTTTGGAGCACAGAACAATTATTGTTCTGTAAAATGAAATGCATGCTTCATATTTTGAAAGTATAGTTTCCATTGATCTGTTGCAGCTGCGTTTTGTATTTACATTTTGTATGAACCATATGAAAAACAAAGAATACCATGGCATTACCTGTGAACAGTTTGGTCTCAAGTATTTGTTCAGTGTGAGACAGGAATTACTACCAGAAGGCAGCACAGGATGCAATTCCTCCACAACTACATTGTTTTCCTTCCTGCACCTTCCCTCCCTGCCTTTCTCCTTAGAAACTAGAAATGTAGAAATTTCTGCAACAAGTGATCCAGGGAGCTTGCAAACAGCGCACCTCCATTCTTTCCCAGCGTGGGACCATCCAGCACTGTGGATGAGGCAGTGATCCTACGGAAAAAAATAATGGGCAATTATTTATTAAAAGGCCATTTCTAGCATGCATGCGGTCCTGCTTCATTTTATTTCACTGTAGTCTTCTGGCTCCTAGTGCCCCTTTCTTTGTTTATTCCCAGTTTTCAGTCCTTAACAGCTCTCAGTACCGGTCCTCAATACTTGGTATTATGCCTTTCCCACGCCTTTGTTGTTACATCTTTCCAAACCAGATGTAGACAACCCTGAATCCCGAATACCAGTAGCAGGCCTTTGCATTAAACTTTGTGAGTCATAGGAAACATACTTGCCTCTTGGGTTTGAGGCTGTTTCTTCAGCCCATTCCTTCCTGCCATACAGACATTCATTTTTCTTGTGCACGGCAGCATCCAGGTTCATGGATGCAGGGTACAGACGTAAGAAATCCAACTCTGAGAAGGTCTGCAATGCGGTGCTGAGTACCAGCATCCTTGGCCTGAAGCAAGATCTTGTGCAGGGGTTGCATGTGTGCATTTTGTGGAGAGGATGGCGTGCCCCTCAGCTCCTGCTATGGGACATCTCTGACACCAAGTAATGTTCTGTTGGATGGGGTTGCCGATTCCTTCTCTTGCCTCCTCTGCTTCTTTCTGTCTGCAGCCAGCTTGATCAGCCTGTAAACAAAGGGCTGATAAATAGAAATTGAATTCTAACAAGATCAGGTGAGTTATGTCTCCTCTTACCAGGGAGTCTCCAATTTGCTGCTGGTAAGTGGATTTGCCAGCCCCTGTTCCAGAATTCTGGTTGTTCTCAACCATTTTCATGAAAAATCCTGCAGTTCAAAAGAAAATTGGTATGCCTTCCAATTTCTGAGTCTGTACGGAACAATCAACCCATGTTTTCACAAGCTTTTTCTTTACAGTTATTAAACCTACAGACTTGAGCAGAGGTTGAGATTCTCGTGTAATCCTCTTGGCTCTAGGAGCTGGGGGTTGAGGAAAAATGCCATGCCTTGCAAGACTTGTGAACAAATTGTGTGCTAGTGACACTATAAAGCTTTATAACTGTGTGCATTTTTCTTGTGCAATGGTAATAAAAATGAAAACTAATACCACATAAACCTGTAGGTCTGTTCTATAAATTTATGGTGTATAGATTATATTCAGATGAGTATGGAACACCTTTTGGAAGAAATTATTTCACATATAATAAAAAGAGTGTTGTTTAAATGTTGTGCTGCAAACAAAAGCTGCATATTTGAGTAAAAGACTTGTGAGCAGATACTTGATGCAAGGCATTTTTGTCATACCCAAGGGTATGTCTGAATCTCTGTGCGTAGTCTACACATACGTATATTTTTTTGTTACATGTAATATATCATTTAGTGTCACAATGTTCATCATTTCTTCCCCAAGATTTTATGAGCTTTTTCTGCTGGCATACATTGTTTGTTGGTGGTGTTTGTAGATATATCAAAAGTCTCTAATCTCAAGGCTTATCTGCAACAAAAAATAACTTGTGCAGAGGAGAGGAGCAAAGGAATCATACATTGAAACCAGATTAACAGTTGACTGTGTATATTCTTGGTTCAGAACACGTGCTTTCTCCTGACTAGTCTAATTATTTCACATATAATAAAAAGAGTGTTGTTTAAATGTTGTGCTGCAAACAAAAGCTGCATATTTGAGTAAAAGACTTGTGAGCAGATACTTGATGCAAGGCATTTTTGTCATACCCAAGGGTATGTCTGAATCTCTGTGCGTAGTCTACACATACGTATATTTTTTTGTTACATGTAATATATCATTTAGTGTCACAATGTTCATCATTTCTTCCCCAAGATTTTATGAGCTTTTTCTGCTGGCATACATTGTTTGTTGGTGGTGTTTGTAGATATATCAAAAGTCTCTAATCTCAAGGCTTATCTGCAACAAAAAATAACTTGTGCAGAGGAGAGGAGCAAAGGAATCATACATTGAAACCAGATTAACAGTTGACTGTGTATATTCTTGGTTCAGAACACGTGCTTTCTCCTTGACTAGTCTAATAAAATAAAAATTTTTAAAAACATATAAAAAATTGTTTAACTAGAAAATGTCATTTTATTTCAGAAAAAAAGACAGCTCCACATGGAGTAAATCCAAAACAGTTATTCTAGAATAACTGGCTAGACAAGCCCTTGCTGAATCTGCTCACCTGCTGCTTACTAGCATAAAGTGTCAGTCTGGTTTTGATGAAGTACTATAAAACTACTTTTGTGGGTGGGAAAAGTGCAGATTTGGGGCTCTTTATTTGGGGTCCTGCAAAGATTAGCCAGAAGTTTCGTGATGCATGATTACAGCTTTTTGGAACTGCAGTTATCGAAATACGTGATAACAATGTACTCTGTTTAGCTTATGTTTGCTAGTGTAAAGTTGGCCCTGACAGTGTGTGAAGCCATCAGTAGTCTTTGTTGACACCGATCTTGGATGCGTTTCATGAAACGCATATGTATCAAAGGTATATCTAGGGGTGTGAGTGTGTATATTTTTATATATATGAAAAAATTAAAAAGTATATAGGTATATATATGCCTATATATACCTACATATGCACTGTTTATATATACACCTAGCTGTGTGTACTTATATATATGTGTGTGTC
This sequence comes from Aptenodytes forsteri, assembly GCF_000699145.1. Taxonomy (NCBI): domain Eukaryota; kingdom Metazoa; phylum Chordata; class Aves; order Sphenisciformes; family Spheniscidae; genus Aptenodytes; species Aptenodytes forsteri. The sequence continues at coordinate 330,875 of NW_008795709.1, read as the reverse complement.
AATATGTCTGTATATCTCAAGGATATAGCTAGGTATTGTGCCTGCCTAGGGGAAGATGTGAGCCAGCACTCCGCTATTTTGGCAAGCTAATTTTCTGGGGATTGAGGGATGGTAGAGAGCACGTCTATTTCTGTTTAAAACAAAAATATTATTCTGAAAGCTTATTGTTTTAAAAATTTGGGATTTAAGATCTTTCTTTACTGTGGTCAATGACTGCTGTGTTCTGCAAGTGCTGCAATTGTTTGTGCTTCTTCTGCAGCCTCACCGGTGACCCGTATTGGGTATGGGCATGTATACAGTCATGGGAGAACTTGTCATCAGATGCCCACTGCTCCATGGCAACTGACCTATATATGCTCTTATCCCACCTCAGATATGAAGTCATTCACAGTACCTGAGTAAACTAAGTGAAAAAGGGCAGCTGGGGGTTGGATTACGAGTTGATCTCCAGAGCTCACTTCCAACCTTGGTTATTCTGTGATACCTTGGTGCCCCACAGTAATATATTTGTATGGTCCATACTCCCAACTTTGATTTGGATGAAGGATTTCACAACCTTAGAGCCTATTCCTGTTTATGCTGTCATTAGGAGGACTGATGGAGGGGAGAAGATGGACTAAAGTCCTTCCAAGCAACTCTTCCCTTAGTGAATATGTGCCTCAGTGGTGAAAATAAGTACTGTAGATTAGATGCAGACATTTTTGTACTCTTTTCAGTTATAGCTATACTTCTCTGTAATTGAGTTAAATATTTTAAATCAAAGCCTGCACTCAAAATTAAGGGTCCTTCCTGGATTAAGGTAATGGAGCACTGTGAAAAAGGTGACATTTCCAACATTACAAAAAGGTTACAAAGCAAATGCCATAATGTTCGTGATGTGCCTGGGGCAGAAGTGCCCAATGCAGTACACACACACAAAAAAAATTTAAAAATGGCCACAACTGTATTTTGCCTTTAAGACACCATTTTGCTTGTTTAAAAAGATAGTTCACAGGATTCATGTATGTCAGAAATACTGACAAGTTATGCCCTTTGCTATGCTGTAATCCCATCTTCCTTCATCAGCCAAGCATGGTCAAAGTGGATAAGACAAAAATCCCTCCCCTGACTTTGTACAGTATAGATGATGTGGCTTAATTTCTATCCTTGGTGTCACTTAAGACCCTCTATAGCCCAAGATGATATCTTTTGAATAAAATGTAAAACTGATCTACCTGCTCTAAGTTTCTGTTACGAGATCTTAAATGTTTTCCCCCAAAAGTTTCAGTGAGTATCCCTTTACCTGTTTCCATTTTCTTCAGAAATTATTTGAAGTGTAGTCTATCATGTCCACAAATAGAAATTGTGCACTTGAAGGATTGGAAAGAAATTGTTTACTCTGTAGTCATTCTCTCTGTATTCTTCTCTAAAAATCAGGAAATCTCATTTGTTAGGTCTTAATGCGCCCTTCAGGAAACCTTCAAATGTATTAAAGGTGTGGGGTTTTTTTTATACCTGAACTGTTTCCCCTTGCTGGTTAGCTTCACACAGGGGACGGCTTCCTGCATTACGCTATTATCCATCTACTGTCAAGACAACACAAGTCAAACTGGCAGGTTTGCGCAGAGCTGCCATTTAATATTTTATGCACGTTAACTAAATGCTGTGGTCTGGATTTGGCTCTATCAGCTCACAGAGCATCCAGAAGTTGAGTACTGATGATGTTTCTATTACTGTGATCTCAAGAGTGGAGTCCTTCCTTCACAGAGCTTGCTGAGGTTATGTCTGAGTTGAAATGTGGCGGCTCAATCCATGGACTGTATGCTTTTGATTTCTGTATATGGTTGACTATAGTGAATGCTGTAGATGCCATTTCTATCCTTGGTGTCACTTCCCTCTCAAAATCCCTGCATGTGAGCATGAGAGGTACCGAGAAGTAAACTGTTCTGCTTTCTTGTTGCTTTTCACTTTTGAATGTGATATTAGAGTACTTTGTGGCCTCCCTCAGTTGTCAGACCTATCATTTAGTTGTACCCTCTGTTTCCCATCTCTGCATGCTACCATGCATCCATCTCAGGACCTAACATCATCTTCCTTAGAAAGCATTGGTGAGGATTAAGTTAAAAACCTGTTGAGTGCGCACGTAGACTGTCAGTTGGATTACCCTTATGCATATGCTTGTTGACTGCTTCAGAAAACTCCAAGAGTTTTAAAGGTGGAACTTCCCGTAACAGTATTTGACTCTTCCCAAGCAGATCACGTTTATTTGGGTGTCCACTAATTCTAGCTGGTTTTATATTACATTTTTCCTGCTGCAGACATGAAGATTACAGGCCTTTAGTTCCCCAAAACATGTTTTAATGACTGGTTTGCAACTTTCAGGTCTTCATGTACCAAGATAATCTTAAGTGAAGGTCACATACCACTAGTAATTCACCTATTCATTCTCCAGTGGTCTTTTGGGCGAACGCAGTCCTGTCCCGGCAATTTGTTGATGTTCATTTTGGTTATGGGTATCATTACCCCTTTTATGCTTAATTTAGTTTCAGACAGGCCCTTTGCCAAGCTTCACCATGCTCCCAAATACGCACATGCTCACTCGCCAGGGTCCTGGTGTGAGAATTACCTGTTTTTTCTGAGATGTATACCATGCAAAGAGTTCCTTTAGTTCTTCCATAATGACTTCATGCCTGCAAGAGCTCCATTTCTTGCCCTAGTATCACCTGGCCCCATTGGACTGTCTGGTGGATTTTGTGCTCCTGGTGGGCTGGAAGAAGGATTTATGGATGCTTTGCGTTCCTTTCACTAGTCACTGCTTAAACTGTTTTTGCCTGTCTAATTGTATTTTTTACCTTTAATCTGCTGGAGTTTATGATCCTTGTGATTTTCTTCAGCTTGTAAATTCAGCTTTTTGAATGATGCCTTCTTAATTTTAGTAATCTCTTTTAGTTTTCTGTTAGTCACACTGGCTTCTTTCAATTTATCACGCCCTTCCTAATAGAAGGTATGCATTAGCACAGCGTTTCCTGTATTGTCTCCATTAGTAGTCTTCATGCTGTCTGTAAGGACTTAATTCTCTTAGCTACCACTTTTAGCTTATTGTTAGAAAACTTCCCAATTTTTTCATAGCTCCCCTTTCTGAAGGTTAGTGTGGTTATGCTGGATTATTTTAGCAAGCATTTCCCCTGTAGATAAGTTGAATCTAAGTATGTTATAGTCAGTGTTAAAGAGCAACTTCTACTGCAAGGTTTTGTATCAGGTGTTGCTTGTTACTTGGTACCAGGTCAGTAGTTGCATTTACTCCTGTGGCCTCCCTAGCCAACTTCTCTGTAAAACAATCCCTGATAGCATCCAAGCATTTCACCTGTTACACGTTTCACTGTGATACTTGCCCAGTCTATATGGCAGTAATTTAAGTCACCCAAAGCCCTTCTGTTTTCTGCCTTTGCCTCTGATTTCTCTCAGCACATGAGTTATCACTTGCTAATACAACCCCATCGTTGACTTCGTAGGTTGTATGGATAATTTAGAGTGATCAGTTTAATTCTAAACGAAAAGAACTACTAATACTTATGTGCAAAGAAAGTGTATTTACACAACAGTTGTAGAAATGGTTATGTAAGTTGACTGAGCAGGCAGCAGATGAACAATAAAAGGGGAGGAAAATGCCAAAATAGGGCGTTGTCATTGATGATGGATGTGTCATTGATGAACAAGAAAATGGAGGTTATTTGATTAGTCTTTTCTAAGTAATATAATACACTTCTACTTATAAAAGACTTCTTACAGATTAAATTCTTTAGAATATTAATATTCTAATAACCATAACTTTTCAATTTTGAAACATACTAACAGGAAGTACAAGATAAATTCTCTGTCTTTTTTCCTGTATTTTGAAAGGCTCTTCTTCAAAGGAACCATGAAGTCAACTTGGCTGGATTATAAAGACGTTAAATTCTAAAATTTGCAAATTATCACTGTAGTGCAAAAAGAGCATTTTATATATTTAATTTTGTGAATTATTTCAGAGCTCATGGTTTAATTTCATTCCAAAATATAAGGCATAAATATTTATTTCACACTGAGCACTGGAGCTGAAATGCAATCAATTTGCAAGTGTTGTTCTTAACAGAGTTCATTCTGACCCCACTTTCAGTAAAATGAGTGAAGTGCTGGTTTGAATGTCATGTTAACAGAGGGAATGGTCAAATTAATATATTCTGAGAAGTTTTTCTTATTTCTTAATAATGTGAAAATCGTATGAACTGAAGCCTGGGAAGTTTCTAGTCGGAAGGGGAAGGAGGAGAAGCAAAGTAAATATATAAAGATGGAGTGGGAGAAGTAGTAAAAAAGAGATATAAAAAGAAAAGGGAATAAAAGATCATTAGTTGACTGTAGTAGGAAAAAGATATTTGATAGCAAGTGGAAAAAGAGGAGACCGGAACAGCAAAAAACAGCAGAGTTTTGGTTCTGTGGTATTCCAGTGTGCATCCTCTTCAGATTGTTTTAATGTTGTATGCAGGCCTTCCCCAGACATCTGGCATGGCTGTTTGGAGAGGAGTCTCTTGTTAACACTTGTTTGTGCTGCCAGAGCAACACCGAAATATTTCATTAAAAAGAGGGAACAGCAGCCTGAGCAAATAATTAAAGAACAGGATTCTACAGCTTCTGACATTGGCTGACAGGACAGATAAAAATGTATGTATTTGTGCTGGTAGAGGGGAGAAAGTTGTCTCATCCTACTTTCCTGGAGTGGTAAGCATCTGCAGCTTGCAATTTGACAAGATTGACGGGTTGAGACGGGCTGCGGACTGTGCTGGCTGGCACTAAGATGCTTTCAAAAACTCTGCAGAAACTTGGCTATCCGTGCCCCTTTGCTCAGAGCAGCAGCAGTAGCATCTGTTCTTCCCCATGCACTAAACTTGAATCACAGCTTCCAGTGTGCGATTTAACAAATAAAAGTTCCAGCTGTTGACATGAGACAGTCCTGCATGCCTGTGTGCTCAGTCCACCAGCCCAGATGAGTTTGTCCTCTAGCTGGCAGGTGTTTCCCGCTGCTCCTTAGAGTACTAGAGGTTTGAATACCCTCTGATGAGTTCAGTTAATAACATCACAGGGGCAGTTTCTTCTTGCCTTTGCCTCTGCAAGAGCCAGACATGCCTCAGTGCCTCGCCTCAGACTTGTCCATTTTTGACTTGCATTTCTGACAGATTCCAGGTGATGAAAAGAAGCAGCTAAAATGGCCATCCTGGACACAATGATACTGTAAGTAATTCCTATGTAGTGTTCTTCCATATCTTTCAAGGCAGTATACATGATCTTTCAGTGTTAAATAACATTAGCAGCATTCCCTTAGGAGAAGAGAGTGGGTCTTTACTGTCATTTCATCTTTATGTAGCTCAGCAAGCCACTACTCCCTCAGGTGCCAGCCTCTGTCACCAAAGAAACAGTGTATACTCCTCCGCTTCTCTGATAATCCATCTCAAAGTCCCATCTCCCCATGTCCTTGAGTGCTGCCAGAGATCTATTCTGTGCTTCTGAATCTGGGAAAACTGCAAATGCTGCTTCATGGTAGAAGCTCCAGAATTTCTTTTTCATACTGCCGTTCCATCCCTAGCCAAACCTTCATCATTTGCATGTAGAAATGGAAGAGATTCTTACAAGGAACAGTTTTCTGAGAATACCATGGGTTTGTGAGGGGTGTTGCTCAGTTTTTCTGACACATCCTCTGTGGAACTGTTTTACCAAATGGGTGGTAGGTTAAGATACATGCAAATACAGAAGAGCTTCAGGAGTTGCAGGGGGACGGTGTTGCATTTTAATTCCTATTTAGGAAGAGGTCAAGGATCACTAGTACCCTATTTATGGGACCTGCTGTTTGTGAAATCCTAAGATCAGAGGTCAAGGTGGGGTTCCCATTTAAAGATTTAAGTATCTTTCCCAGCCCTTTACCATTTCCCTCTTAGTCTCTCCTTCTAGGTCAGTCTCTGAAAGTAATGGCAGCAACTTAGTTTGGAGATGCTGGGGAACTAAGCTTCCTAATTAATATTTGGGGAGCTGAGGTCCCTTTTATCCCTTTGCCATACCTGCTTTTTCTTGTGGATCAGATTGATCTTTGCTTTTAAAGTTCATTCCAAACATGGTTGCTGCCTTCTGTCTCACAGTATCTTTTTTTTTTTCTTCTGGCCTTTCTTTTAGCCCTTTTTCTGCCAGGTAACAATGCTCTTCCAGGTTTGACTTTGTTTTCTGTTCTCTGAAGTAATCAATTTGAGTTATTTTCTTTTTTCTATAGCTACTGTTAAGAGAATAGCTTTCAGAGCTATCTACATGGATTAAGGATTTGCCTTCCTGTTGCCAAAGATGATAATCTCCATAATTTTGAAAGTCAAATGTCATTGTCTGGAGAAATCTGCTGGGCAGGGAGACTGGGTTTTTCTTTTGGGATTTAATAAGGCTTTTACATGGTCATCTTCAAACATCCATCTTAAGCCTGCCTCTGCAGATGAAACTTTCTTCTGTTGCGTAGTCCTGCAGTGCTTGCATGTTTTCGCTCCTGTCAGGAAACATGTCTTTGCCCTTGACCCTCTTCTGCTTTTGGGCATATCTTGTTTGCCTCCACTTACCTACCTTCTCTGTGGTGACACTGTTTCTATGCCAGCAGGAGGAGTTCCTGAGCAGAAAAGTGAAAGCACTCATTTCCTGTTCTTCCTTCTTTTAACCTCTACGAGACAGAGACACTCTGGTTATTTCTTTGTTTACCCCTGTGCAAGATGATGCTTGTCATCTTTTCTGTCCTTCCCTACCCCAGGTATCTATGTGATTGAAAAAGCTCTTCTCTCATAAATCTCCTGCCCCTTATTTGTCAACATTTAGCCCAACTTGCAGTACAACAGGGTCACCGCGTTAATGCGTAGAACTGATGCCAAGTCTTGTCACGCAGTCTCGAGGTTCAGCGGTACAGTCAGAAACTTGTATTGTCTCTCAAAGGTCAGAGAGACCTGAATGTCTACTAGAGAAACATTTAGTAGTCGGTAGTTTGGACATTATAGATCTCTGAGAAGGAACGGATTTGAATACTCACTGAAGATTAGGAGTAGAAGAGTCCTGGTCTGTCACCCGAGTAAACCTTTTCCAAATGAAGGCTTGTTCTGTCAGTGTATTTGCAGTATTTTTATTCTGCTCTTCCTGTGCTTTTTAACTCTCCAGCCATTTTATTAATTCTTTCCATTTCACCTTTATTCTACATTCTTATCTTTTCCTCCAGTTTATGAACATCTGCCCGGTCTGGAGGTGTCCAACACTAATTTGAAAATAACATTCGAGCTGTGGTTTCTGCACAGTTGAATACAGAGAGGAATGTTCCTCCAATCTGTGATCCACAAAGCAATGCTTTGTAGCTGGTACACATTTCTAAATACTTCTAGGAGGTATGCTGTTCCTGATATCTGACCTGCTCTGGGCTTTGTACCGTAACCCAGGTGGTACGGTACCTGAATAAACTTCTGAAAGGTATTCAGTTGCAAGGAAGAATTTCTTCTTAATGCTGACTTCTTTGTTCTCCTTCTGCCAAATGACAGAATGAGAAGGAATGCAAACATTTCTCTCTTACTCTTCATGTAATCCTCATTCTGGCCCGATGATGCTCTGCCCTAGCACTACTGTGTATGTGAAATCAAGCTGGTTTTATCTTCACTGGTTTACAGCTCAAAACAGTGTATCTTTTTTTTTTTCTCAAAGAGATCATCTGATATACCAGAGCTCTAAATTAAGATACTGTGTGACTCGCAGATTCTGCATTGGTGAGCTGTTCAATTCATTTTCCCTGTCGTTAGCTGTTAGAAAGCACTATGTGAAATTTGTGATGTTTTTCTGAATTTTACTATACTAAGTCTATCCTGTTCAACAATCCAAGTAAGTACTAGTGGCTGTGTTCTGAAGATGAAGCAGTTAAATTACCACTGGAAGCTCAGTGGAGTGAGAAATGTCTTCCTTACGCATTTTGTAATCCTTGTCCTTAGGAATTGGGGTTTGTTTGGTTTTGGTTTGTTTTTTGGTTTGTTTTTTTTTTTTTTAACATAAGAAAAGTAGTTTAAGCTCTTCATCCCTGTGCTTATTTATCTCTAGAGTTTAAACTTGTTGCAGCTAGCTCATCTACAGTCAGCAGTCTGACATAACTTGTTTTCCTGGAGCAGCATCTATAAGTTTGTCCCTAAAGCGTAGTTGTCAACCATGAAATTAAATAACTCAGTACTGCTATAAAATGACCAAGGAAGTTGCACAATTTGGGCGGCTGAAGTTGACAAGCCATGTGGCTGATGAACAGAAGCACAGCCCCTTTCCTGCTCTATAAGAGCATCATGCTCTAGCTGAGGTTAGGGACCTTTATTTCTGTAGTACCTGGTGTGCAAGAGCATTTGTAGCATGAATATAAAATAATTATTTTGAGTTATTTGAAATACGTGTTTCTAGAAGCAAATTTTTTGTATTTGATATGTCCAGTCTTGGCACCATGCAAACAAATGTTAGTGAGATATTTTCCTAAGAAAGCTTACAACTGGGTCTAAAATTGAAGGTGTAAGATGGGCACACTGCTTAAGATTGGAATGCAAGTTGGTATGTGAGCAGCAAAGGGAAAGCCTGATCATTTCTACAGTGGAAAAGTTCAGGAATGTCTCTTCAAGATTGTGATGTTGTTGCAACTTGTTTTCTTACCCTATTAATCAGAATGATAAAGTGGCAACAGGAGATACTCCACTCGCATCCGGAATGTCTACACTCATGATTGATGCAGTTCATTTTAGAGAAGTCTGTAAGAGACCAGCATCAAGCAGACAGAGACTATTGCGATTGGAAAGAAAGGTTCTATCTCTTTACTGCGTCAGAATTTATGAGAGTTGTTTGCCTGCTCAGCGTTTTTTCCTTAGTATGCCAGATTTAAATAGTCATCTTACCAGGAGTCAGGACATCTTTCAAAACAGTCAGTTTTATGCAGAACTGTGAAATGAAGGTCCCTTCTGTGATTAGAAACCTCTCTGTTCTTCCCTTAATTCAGCGGAGGTGAAACACTGTTTTGAAGAGAGCTTGTAAGACAAACTACAGAAGTTTTAAGATATTATTTTTATTGGTACTGCTCTCTACAGGCGGTATGGTCTGATTAGAATAAAGGTTTTGTTTGATGAAAGTTAGATGGGAGTTTGCATACCTGCAATTTCCAAATCTACCAAACCTGAAGATAATTATAGACAAGGTAAAAAAGTCACATATATTAGTGTACATGAAACATTTTAAAATCCCTACTCCTTCCTCCTTTTTTTTTTTTTGACATCCTTTGTCATCAGAGTGTTGTAGAAGAGTTAAAAAGAAACATAACGAGTGTCCTTAGGTATTTTCTGTCAAGTCATACTTGTTTGTCTATCTGTGTGAGAGCCACCCTTACTGGTGCGTATCTGTGTGGGGACCTCCTGAACATGAGAGTAGCCATAGTATGTCAAGGCCAGAGCTGGCTCTCAAAATCAGGGTGTTGCCTCTTTATTGTGAGAATGCCCTTCCCATAGAAGATGAAAGTAAATGATGATAACTCTAAATCACTGTATACTGTTGTAAATTAGATGTATGATGAGACATCATACATGTGATAAGATTGTTGTTTGTTGCTTTTAATAGCCTTTGGGCTGACAACTTGAGAATGAGAGAAACACATTGATTAAGATTGTTATCTGGTAGCATTATATAGAGATTTTGGTAGCAGAAAGCAAGAACAGGCAATATTAGTTCTTAAAACACTTCCTGCAGCTGTTACTGATCATGCAGATAATGCATGAGATATGATCCTTACATAACATCCCTCAGTTTTAAAGTTGTCCATAAAATGGGCAATCCATGGTTTGAATCTGAAAATGCAGCTTTCTTCTGAGGCTGTGGCAGCATTACCATCTAAGAGCTGCTGAAGACTCTTTAGCAAGATGGGAAGGGAAACAAATGGTGCCTGGAGCCAGCATTCCCATGTTGCCTGTGGACAATTTGTTGAAACCATTTTTCCGATTTCAGTAGAAGCAGCTCAGCAGCCTGCAGCTCTGGCGATTCCTCCGTGCCCCTTTCGTTTGATGCAGATGAACAGGGGACAGCAAGTTCAAAGTGGCTGACCTTTAACAGGGGATCATCAAATCAGCTGTTGGTAACAAAGCAGTCTGAAAATACCTAAGACTCAAGGAAAATAGTATCAAACTGCTGCATGTACGTTTTTTTAAATCTAAAAACTGCATTTCTCATATTCCCAGGCAACACATTTTCAAAAAGACTGCAGGCAAAAAAATCTGCTTCAGTATAAATTGTAGGTATACAGGTTGACAGTGATTGCCATCTTGTGTACAGTGACCTTCCTTGAAATGCACAGTACCTGCTTTGACTCAATTACAGCTGCCGTAAAACTTTAATGTGAGCATCTCACATGAGGGTCTACTTTACTTAATGAAAGTGGAGTTGTACTCTTTTTAATTACACTAGCAAGTAAGACAGTGTGATTGGCTTGGTAACTGTGAATGTGAGTCTTGGAAGGTAAGTGACCTCTAGGGATTCTTGTTAGTAAGTCTCTTGCCAGGTATTGCAAGACATGGGAGGAGGGGTTAATTGATAGCTCAATTTAACCTCTTAATATTAAGTGATTAGTTTGATATACCTTGCAGGTGCAGTATACAATACTGCTGTTTGTGCTAGTTTCTGCTTTTCTAGTGCTATATAAACAGCACGTTAATTTTAAACATCAGTCTCTACTACCATCATTCACTTGATTTTTTTTTTTTTTTTGAGGGCTAATAATCCCATATAATGAGTATTTCCTGTAGCACGACATTATCTTTTAGGTACTTAGTTTCTGTAATTAGCATACAAGCTTGTAATGTCAGATTAGTATTTTTAACTATTAAATCTGTAAAATTAATGAATGCTCTTTCTCACGAGAAAGGAAGATAAGTCCTTAAAAAAGCATCGAGGCAGGGCCTTTCTGCTTCCTCCTTCCTGAAGCGTATGTAAGCGCAGCACGTATAAGAGCCTTTTAGCCAACCTAAAGAGGAACTGGTAATGCTGGCTTGTGGGTTCTGATACACCAGGCCTGGATATGGGGGGAGCAGCCCTCCAGGATCGCTTCTTCTGCACGCCCTGGGTGTTTAGTTGTCCTTGCCCCTCCGTCAAGTGGTCTCTCTGGCCCCCTAACTGCCTGTGTCTCCAGCACTGCGTCATCCTCCAGGTTACACGGTTTGCGATTGTAGAGTCGAAGCATGAAGACTGGCAGAGATAGCCCCGTCTCCAGGGATGGGCGCAGGGAGCATCAGTTAGTGCCTCCTTGGAGAGGCAGCTGCAGCACGGCACGCAGCTTCGCTGAAGGCAAGCACACCAAACATCAGGCACCTGGCTGCAGCTAAATAACTAATTCCTGGTGTGTTGGGGAAGACATGGTGTTCTGTGTTCATTCATGGGACTGTGGTGTCTGCGTGGCCTTGCTCGAGGAGAAGGAAGTAGCTCACCTTTCTGAAAGGCAGGGATATCAGTTGTCTGAAGATTTGGGATGTCACTGTTTTGCTTCACTTACATCATTTGTCTTGCAGCTATAAGCTTGAAATGTTTTGGGTTTCTTCTCTAATGAAGTTGTTTGGCAAATGCAGGTCTAATAGCCCTAGAAATACAAAATGCACAGTCCCAGCTTGAGTCGTAATAGTTTCAATTTTAAGCAGTTAACAAGACTCCAGGGTTGATGTATCTTTGAGAACATCCCTATTAATAATGCTTAATATGAGTAAAGCATCATGTTGGAAGTCTGCCATCGTTGTTTTAGAAGTAGCATGCAGACAAGAATGAATATAGTTTAATTGTAGCAAGGTTAAAGGATCTTGCAGTGGTCCAAAGATTTAGTGTTTGCTCCAATTTCTTCTGGAGTTTAGACATTTCAATAGACTGACTTTTCTGCAGTCTATTTCAAATTCCTTGCAGGTTTTCTGAAATTATTAATTCAGTTGGTAAAACTGGATTTAGTAACCAAACCAAGGCAATTGTCAGAATAAACAGTACTGAAGTATTCTGCTAATGTCAATAGCGGCATAATCTTTATCCACATTTTCATTAGTGTTTATGATATGCAGAAGCCAGCTATTTTATAATAGGGGCAGATGTGAAAAGAATATAATACCTTCTGGACCAGTCCAAATTGTTAATTCAGTAGTAGAAACCTTTCTGGAACAGAATAACAGATCCTAACAATTTGAATGTCCAAACACTGAAAAGATTTGACCTGTTTTGTTGTTGTTGGCGTTTTGTACTTTGGAGACACTTTAGGGATCTTCAGGTTAGGAATGTTAGAGTTCCTTATTTTGAGTATAGATAATTCCAAAGATGGGTCTTAGAGAAACTTGCATAACTGCTTCACCAAAAAACTGAGTTACCCAGGTGGTTTTTTTAGAGATGCCCTGTGCTGTCATTTCTGACAGTACAAGCTGTGTCCTCACTGTGGTACACAGGACACTTGGTAAGTGTCAAAGTAGTTACCCTTTCTGGAGCAAAGCAGCAAAGTGTTGAGACTATAGTAAAATATAATACAGACTACTCCAAGTTATGGTCATATTAAATATGTATTAATTCCTGGAAATCCATACTGTTTATGGATATATAGCACCTGCTGCTGTTTACCATAGATGAGACCATTTGTCTTGATTTTTTTGTTTTTTAAATCCTGATAATAGTGAAATGTGATGCCTCACCTGTAATACTGTATAATGATGTTTTAATGCTGACAGTAAATCTGTACTTGGCTTAATACAGTGAGATATGTAAGTCTTCCCATGTGTTCAAGCTGGTTTATGTATGGGGTTTTACTGTAATAAAATTGTGTTGTTTGTTTGCGTGCCACAAAACACATTGCAACAAAGATCCCTTTAAAATCCTCTGCTTCTCAGCCTTGGGAAGGAGGAAACAGCATCACCCATTTGTGTAAGAAATCAGTTCCTTCGGACTGAGACAGCACACAAAATTTGTTTCATAATAAAAAGCTTTTAAAATAAACTTTGAGCGGAATTACTGTTGTCAACTTCAAAAGCTTTCAGTTAAAATTTTTATGAATTAGCTATGGAGAAAAATGTTGTTATTTACTCTATTATTATGCAGCAAGGAGCATTACTGCTGAGGTGGTGTATTTTGCAAGAAACTGCAAACTGCATACAGTTTGCGCTGTATGTCTTACCACAGCACAGTACGGAACACGTATGGCTACTTGTTTGGTGCACAGCTGAAGATAAATGTTCCTACTATGGGATAAATGCATTATTTCTTCTTCTGCAGTCTGCCTTTTGTGCACTTGTTGCAACAAGTTTTGTAACCTGTGAGTGTGCAGCCTGATCTGCATAAATTTGCTTATGAATTAAAAAAAATCTAGCCTTTTAAAAATTAATTATAGCATTTAAAAACAAGGAAAAAACCCAAACCAACCAACCAAAAAAAAAAAAAACAACCAACAAAACAAAGTTGGACCATTATTTAAATTAACTTTAAATGATGAGCTTGTTATTGCCTTAGGAGATACCTGGATTCTTCCCCGTCTTAAGGAACACTTAGTTGGTTTGACAACAGGAAGGGCATGCATGTGTTGTGTATTTGTTAATTTGGCTAATCACAGAAGGGAAGTGTAACTTATCTCCATCCAATGTGTAAGAGAAATGAAGAGCACTTAAATGGCAGGAAGTGCAGGACTTCAAATTTATGTGGCTCCCATTCTTCATCTTGTTTTGTTTTACTTTGCAGTCTACTCCTTTACACCTAGCAGCAGGCTACAACAGAGTTCGAATAGTCCAACTTCTGCTTCAGCATGGTGCAGATGTGCACGCAAAGGACAAAGGGTATGTAAAATGAATTGATTTATTATCTGTTTGCAGCAGTGGTTTTGTATTAATCAAGATGAAGAATTATTTATCTGTTTCACATTGCAGCATAATCTCAAATAGTTGGCTGAGAATGTGACATTTGCTTCCAAAATCTGGGTGTGGTTCATCATAAATAAACTTTTGTTAGAGCCCCAATAACAGATTAGCTGTGATTGCACTTGTTTTAAGTCTTCTATTACACCTTTAAATTTTTTTCCAAACCTTATTCTTTACTTCCATGCACAGACTACCCTGTGAAATCATGGACTAATTGCATTATTTTAAGGAAGGTGATGGGGAAAAGATACATGGGCTTAGTGAAAAAATGTGCATTGAAAAAATTGTCTATAGTCTCATCGCTTTGTCACGTATATATGGATGTAATTCCAAGTAATATCAATAACGCTCATGTGCTCACAACTAGTGGTCCTCGGAGATCTATCTTGATTGATGTTGCCAGCAAAAATCAAGATACAGTAGAAGCTAAACTATTCTATTTTTGCAGTAAGGATGGTAGTTACATAAGATACCAACAAAAAGCACACAGCAGTCAGAAATCTGGAACGATATCTGCTGTACGTTGTTCTCAGCCATACGTTTCTGAACTCTAAGGTGATGATTCTCATGGTGGTCTGATAGGAAGGCTTAAGTCCTAACGTTGTAGAAATTGGGCCCCTGGTTAAAGGCATGCATTTTGTATTCAGAGTCCATAGAGGTAGGATATTAATGTGTGTGTTCTGTCTCCATCAGCAAACTTGAGGCACTTCCTGTATCTTCATATTCTGCTGAGTCCAGCCTAGTGTTAAAAGAGATTTTAAATTAAGATCTTAGCTTTTTTCTTTTTTTCTTTTCTTTCCAAAACCAGTCCCAAGCGTACTTAAACTCTTGAAGATTGACTAATTGTAGCACTCTTGTCTGTACATTCACACCTAATGGCTTTTTTGATCAGGATTGTTGTGAAATGCATGATGACACGTTATGTAAGTAAAAAAAAAAAACAACCCACCACAGTAAAGCTGCATGTAATACCTATTCAGGTAGATCCAGCATTGTTAAGCAAGTTTTAGGTATCTCACACCTTTCCGAAATTTCAGCATCACTTGGTAGAAAATTCCAGCGTAGATGCTTTAATGAGGTTTGAATGATCTACTTGGAAAGTATGAAAAGTGTGAAAAGTAATTAAATTGAACTTGAGCGGGGGGGGGAAGGAAAGAAAGGAAAAATGATACACTTACTTTGTATCAAGCTTAAAAACAACCCAAACATACTTAGAAATGTCTGACCTCCCACTTTTTTTAGCAGCATCACACATTTACAATGAGTGTGGTGTTTTGTTTTTCCTTGCTGTTTCTTATTTATACATAATTTATAAGTAAATAGGTTATAAATAAATGTCATTATTTATGGAGCTAAATTAGGTTACATTGATTTTATAGACCTGTTAGATTCTCTTCAATGGGGTCACTTCAGAGAGAGTCTTGAGGAACTGTGCCGCATCTTCAAAATGGTCGTCACTTCTAGTTACTCCCGAAGAGGACCACAGCCAAGGAAGCAGCTCTTTTTCCAGTGGTCCTTTCTTTGCCTTACTGCTGTTGTGCACAAAGTCATAATTTGCTGGAAGAGAAAAGGGGAGGGCATGCTGCAGAAGTGGCCAGGTGGATTGCTGCGCTGACTGTCTTTGCTGATGAGACCTTGAATGCCTCAATCCTCTTAGATGACCATCATTTTGGAAGAGGGCAGGGGTTTTTTGAGTGCTCTGTGGACTGGATACTCTCTCTCTGTCTTGCACATACACCCATAAGTTGTAATTAAGAAAAGTAACGATGGAAAACAAGTTTGAAAAATTTCCCCAAAACAGATTTCCCTCTCCTGTGACAAGTGCAATGCTGCTTCTGAGAGCATCTACCTTAAAATTAAGTTTACCTTGTTGTCTAGTATTTGCTGTCCTAATGTTCTTTGAGTTGATTTTGCAATTCTGGGAATCATCCCCTGTATTTTTCGTAAATGGTGGAGGGTTAATTATTGTTTTCAGTGTATTATGGATCCCAGTTTGTTGAGCCATAACTAGCCTGTCTTGCTTGGCTTGAATTAAACTTATTTTGTCTTCTGTAATAATTGTCCCCTTTGCATCTCCATTTCAGTGCATGACTTTTTTTATTATGTCTTGTGCTTATGACTAGATCCCTGTTATTTACTTTGCTAGTGTCATTTTTAAGTATGGCCTCCAGTAATATAGCTGTACAAAAAATCACAGGGACTCTCTTAGAAGTATCTTGCACAGTTAAATAGGTTGTACTGCAAAAAAAGGAGTAAAATGAGGTCATTCCACAGTCTGGAGCAGCAATTTCAGTCTGCTTTCTATGGGTATTTGTACATCTTCATAATATACCCAGCAGTTATGTTAGCATTATCTGGGGAGTTTTGCCTTTCACCAATGCCAAAATAACATTTTAAATAAACAGGAGTTCATATTTAGGCGGAAACAGAACACTGACTTCTCTTGAGCAAATTGAATGTGGAATGGGACTTCACCCCCCCTTAATAGCTTCAAGAAAGATAATTTCAAAGCCAATTAATGCTAATCTTAGTGGAAGATTAAACATCTGTGGCCTGTTAGGACAAAAAAAACCCCTATTTTAATGCCAATATTAAGTAACATGTTGTTTGGGATGGTTAGATTTTTCCATTAGTTTGTGAACCTTAATTTTTAAATATTTGAATATTTAAATATTTTAGATTTAATTTGATTTCTGTTCATCTCTCAGTAGAGAGAAAATTGTTCCTCCTTTTTTAAAAATGCTGCTTAAATAAATTCGTTATTTGCCTTCTCCCATACAGTGGTCTTGTGCCTCTTCATAACGCATGTTCATATGGACACTATGAGGTTACAGAGCTGCTGCTTAAGGTAAGCAGAAGGATGGAAAGTAATTACTGTAGATCTAGGTGTGTTAGGTGAGAGGTGAACTGTTTATACCAGAGTTGAAAGGGAAGATTTTTTTTTTCCTATACTAACAGGTTTCAGACAATCCTGTATGTGACTTCAGAAGCCTGCAACTTTAGGTCTTTCTGTGGTACAGTGTATGTGGGTTTTTTCCCCACCTAATTTCTTTGGACAGATGATAGAGTTTCATTGATTTGAATTTTTCTGGGGAAAAATCTGTTCTACTGAAAAACTACCTCATACAGAAATTCCTTTTTTTTTTTGAGGATTCAGCAGTATTTTTGTATATACAGGTATTTTTATAATTAATTTTTTGTGTATGTGTTCATATATGAAAGAATGGAACCAGTTTTTATAATGAAATGAAAATCTGTAAGCTTTTAGTTGTTGAAGATGATTTCTTACTAATATAATGCTTTCTTTGCTGTGCTAGCATGGCGCCTGTGTGAATGCTATGGACCTCTGGCAGTTTACCCCTTTGCACGAGGCTGCTTCCAAGAACCGTGTAGAGGTCTGCTCCCTCCTGCTGAGTCACGGTGCGGATCCCACGCTAGTCAACTGCCACGGCAAGAGTGCGGTCGATATGGCTCCAACGCCTGAGCTAAGGGAGAGACTGACCTGTAAGTGTTTTGAGACTGGAAACCGTTATCGGTGGGTGTAAAGGGGTGCTTTCCTTTCAAGCCAGCTTCCTCATACTTCACAATTAGATGCAAAGCAGCAGAGTAATGGCAGCTGTGCCTCTCACTTTGAAGTACGCAGACACCTCTAATATACTGTTCATGATATTGCCTGGTTTTCTTAGGTTTAAAATGTTTAAGGCGCTGCTGAATCAGTGACCGTGGGGTTTTTTATGCTTAAAGTCCAGTTAAGTCACATGGGAGCCTCTATATCAAGGTTCTGTATCACACTTAGAGTAACTTCCAGGTGTAGGTAGCTTCGGTGTGCAAACTTGGAGGTGGAAATTCCAGCACCTTCTTTTGTAGTCTTTGCAATCTTTATGCTGTTTACAAAACAGTGTTTGAGCTCTAATTTGAATTTGTCTGCCTTTGTTTGCCCTCTTTTGGGGATTTGTTTTCTCATTGTTATAAACTGTAAAAGATAATGAAATGAGACAAGTATGGAAAGAAAGCATTATGAAGTTACAGAAAACTCCTTCTTGAGAATTAGATTCTGAACTCAATTATAAATAAGCTTTTGGTTTTGTCTGTCACCTTTCCAGTATAGCAGAAGCCCCCAACACACCAAGAATGTGATCCTGTGACTCACAGTCACAGCTAGTCAGGTTGTCATCTGTCACTGTTCTTTGCATGTGAAGGTGGTGAGACCATGTGCAGCAGCAAACTTTGCTCTAGGAGAGCAAAGCATTAGCTACTTCTCTACTCTCTATTCTGGGCTAACTTGAGAGATGCTTCTGGCTTTGAGGCAGGTTAATTTACCATTTGTTTAAATTAGCAAGCAAAAAAAAAAAATCTGTTTAAACTTTGTTTTATTTCTGTATTTATAGTTCCTGGAGAGGAGTGGGGAAAGATTCATGTCCATTAATATCCACTGAAATGTGTACACAAATGTGAGCGTTATGCCAAATTTGACAGTGTCTTGATGGACATCCTGTATTGCATACCCAAAATAACATGTTTATTATATTCTTGAGTTCTTTGGTTTTATACTTTAGGAATAATATTGCATTTATTTATTATTACAAGATTTATTTGTACTTGTGCTTTGAGTAATGCTTTGTTTACAAAGAAATTTGAATTCTATTTTAAATGAAAACTTAAAAGTTATTATATTTATTTTTCTTTCTAAATCCACAAATGCACCGGATGTTAAAACAAGGGTGAGAGAAGAAAGCCCCTCTCAACAAGCTTAGCATTTCACGCTTGCTTATGAAAGAAAAATACTGATATTTTTACTGAGATTGTTGAGCTTTTTTTTTTTCTAGTTCCCAGGTTCCGATGTCATTCTTGCTAACCTACGTTTCATTTGTACATTTTAAGAGAAACACTTTAGTCCTTTTCAAATTCAAAATGATTTAAAACTAAAATGAACTAGTTGCTGAAATGAACAAGATGTGACACTGAAAATAACAAAATTACGTCTCTGTACTTGCAAAGATACAGCTGCTATCAAAACCTGTTTCATCTTTGTAGCAGACTGGCTTCAAATGCTTAGCTGGTTAGCTTTCTTTAAGACCAATAGTTTAATATTTTATGTTTAAATTATATATATATTATTTTATATAAATAATATATATTTATTCAGGCTTTACCTTATATTATTTGTAGTTGAATACAGCAAGTAATTTTAAATACAGCAAGGTTTTTGAAAAGCAACTGTAATGCTTTTTTCTGAAGAGCATGTAATAGCACTGTGCTCACTTGAACACATACATAGGTAATTCAGAGGTCACATGCATTTAATATCAAGTGGGTGGAGGTTGAGGGAGAAAAGCTCTAAGGATTTTACTCAAGGAATCACTTCCCCTCTCCTTTAGAATGTCCCTTCAGTTTCAGTAAACCATGTTTCATGTTCTGTGTCCCAGGTCAGCTACTATCTGAAGATGTACAGAAATACTCTTATTTCCTCTTAATTGAGTATAGCTACCTTTCTCCAATAACATTTATAAATATGACATGTTGCTGAATATTAAATGCATCTTTTTCCTCTAACAGATGAATTCAAAGGACACTCTTTACTGCAAGCAGCCAGAGAGGCAGACCTAGCCAAAGTGAAAAAGACACTTGCTTTGGAGATCATCAATTTTAAGCAGCCACAGTCGCATGAGACTGCACTGGTGAGATTATACAGTCAATCCATTTGTTTTATGATAAATGTGGTGGTAGTGCTAGTTGAGGCGTTTTATTTCTACACTACGAAAATATATTCATCATCTGAGATTGAGGATTTGCCATCAAACACTTCATATGTTAAAATTAAATCACCATTATAGGAAAAACACCATATAATTTTTTATCACTTTTTTTCTTCTTCCTGGTAGATTACAGAAGCCCTCCAGCCACTTGTCACCTGTTCATTTTTCACTTCTCTTTTGCTTTTTTCCCCATCACACTCTTTTTTTGTTGGTCAGTTGCTGTGTTTTTACTGGGGTTAAATTCTATTCCAGTGGCCCAGTGCTTCCTTACCGTTTTATGTGGGCAAACTCGGATTACAAATTTTCTTCATAGGATATGTAAAATTGTGGTGAAAATAGATGCTAGGTGTATCTCACAGGGTCTTACAGGATTGGAATAGTACTGACAATACCACATTATCTCTGGAAACAGGGGTCTTTGAGACTTTTCTGGCAGTATCCTACTCTTACTTCATTGTTTGAAGAAGCAGTAGAGGCAAGGAACACAGCCATTATCCCAGATGCAGTGAAGATGTTGAAATTGAGAGGGACTGATGGTGTTATTAAAACCATTATAGTTATGATACTATATATATAAAACATGGGTAAATATAAAAACAAAAATATTCAAAAGTATCTCCTATTTCTCATAGTCGTCTATCTTCAGACATCCAAACTTGAGACAAGCATTTCTGGACTGGTTTTAAAGCATGGTGTTCAGCTCATGTGGAACCACACTTGTAATTTCAGGCCTCAGGAATGCATTGGTAGGGCCACTGTTGAAAATGTCAGGAAAGATTGAGTCTAGTCTCTGCAGAGCATCAAAGAAGAAAGGGGGAACATCTAGTCTCTGCAGAGGATCAAAGAAGAAAGGGGGAACAAAGCGCTCACTTCTGAGTGCCGAATGCACCGGCAAACCAACAAGCAGACCCCAGCCACATTCAGGGGAATAGTTACACCTAGCAAAGGGCTGTATGGTGTTCCCACAAGGGCAGGCTTGAGCACTGAAAAGCACTGTGTGAGAGATGTCTCTTTCTGACAGCGTGGAAAAGATGATACTTTGTTTATTACATAATTTGTAACTGGGTGTATAACAGAATTGCCATTAGGTTAACAAGTTCAGTACATGATGAAATAGAAGAAGAAACAAGGCAACATTCAAGTCACGTTCATCTGACAAGCGCAGCAGAATCCTAATGGACCCCTTTGGAGTCCCTCTGTAGAAAGTTAGGCTGTTTCAGGCCCTTTGTCTTTACCGCCTTTGCACATTATGGGCTGGTTTTGTCCCGATATCTTGTTAATGTAGTTGGGAACATAACGCTTTTTTCCTAAGTGACAAATAGCTTTAAAATGAAAACTTTTTCTGAGTAGAATAATTTAGCATTCGTCACTAGCTTGTATTTTGTTCAGTATGTTATATGTTTCAGCTGAAATATGATGGATTCTGTTTGTAAATTTTGTAGTCTGATGTTCAGCAGAATAATTGAGATGAAGTCATGGATCTTAAAGCTCTTTGTCATCTGTGTAGTTGAAGTCTAATTTATATTTACTTTTTTGCAGCACTGTGCTGTGGCCGCTGTGCATCCCAAGCGGAAGCAAGTTACAGAACTATTGCTCAGGAAAGGAGCAAATGTTAATGAGAAAAACAAAGAGTAGGTTTCTGAAATTTTTGAATTTTCCAAAGGACTCTGTCATACTAGGAATGTAAAACTAATATCTTCCTTTTTTTTTTTCCACCCCCACCCCACCCCCTAGTTTCATGACACCTTTGCATGTTGCAGCTGAAAAAGCTCATAATGATGTCATGGAAGTTCTGCATAAACATGGAGCAAAGGTAAATATACCTAAATATATTTATTTAAGGCAAAAGGCCAGAAGAAGGGTTATATTGGTTAAATACAGTGTTAGTTTTTATGGTAGTTGTTACTTTTTCTTCTGTATGCCTTGTGCTTCTTGTGTTAACCTTGAAGTGTGTTTATTTTAAATCAGTACAGGATGTTCAGGAATCCCATTTGAAAGTTAGGTCTTCTCTCCAAGTAACTGAATACAGGCTTTAGGAGTCTAGCTTACTTATTTTTAATGAACCTTGCTACTCATTTCTAATAAATGTGGTCATCTAGGTGCCTCTTGTTGCTTTGTCTTGTTGGCTTGAAAATATCCAATGTCTGACTTTGCTGCCACTGAGTTTAGTAGTTTAATGCTGGGCATCCCTTAGCCCTTGCTTGCTTCTTACTCTCTTGGTCAGATTGTTTTGCCATGCCTGTTAGCCATTGATAGGTGCTGACCAAAGTAACTTGTGAGCCTATGGTGAAGCTTGCTTAGAAACACATGGTACAGCAAGTTATTAGTTAAAGGCAGAGGAAAGTATAACTTTATTTAGGATGTCTTTTAAGCATCTTTCAGAAGTATTTCAGAATGAACTTTCTCTGAGTTTTAGCAGCAAACTTGACATTCATGGTAATGATATACTTAGCTACTTAATTTTCTCAGAAGCTCTTCTTGATGTGTACTTTCTTTGCATTGGTTAAAATATAAATGATCTTATTTTTGCTTTTAAGGGGGCTCACATTACTCTCTTTGAGTCTTCATCTTCATTCAGGTAGCTAGAACTGAAGAAATATACCTGTAATAACAATCTAGTGTGTCACTCTTGACGTGCTAGGAGGTGCGAGCAATGTAATTGTATGCATAGTTAATACTAGGTCTTTTAATTTTGAAACAATGAATTGGGATTTATAAGCCTGTATGAGAGCTCATTGCCAGATTTCTGTAGCTGATTCACTTCCATAGTACTTTAATGGCATCATAAAAAGCTTAACAACAATACCATGACAGAGTTTATGCGTTTGAGAATCCTGATGCAGTGGTGACATACCAAAATTTTCCCTGGGGAGGGGGGGGAAGCAGGGCCAGAGGTCTCGGTTGTAGTCATTAAAACCATTCATTATCATTTTCCCAGATTCACTCTTAGTAGCATACCTATGCACTGAAAGTGAAAAAAATCCATTTTGCTATAGGAATAGATACATCATGGCTTTATGGATCTCATTTTGCACATGAATTCAGTACTGATGGTACTTGGGTAGGCACTGAACTGGACATGCTGGAATTTCAAGCGCATTGATACCCAGGCACTACCTGCTTTGAAATACAAGGAGTTTCTGTGTGCTGAGGGTTTCTGGAGAGCCTGCTGCTATACTGTAGGTACTTAAATTAGTGCTCCCTTGAAAATCTAGCTCTGTGTAGCCAGGTTAGGAGCAAGCTCAAAGAAGTCATCCTTACTGGAATGGCCCAGTTTTATTGTTTGCGTCACTAGCACGTTCTGATGATAGCTTGTAATTCTTTTATGTCCTAAAGCAGGGGTTCCTAAATCATGATCCATGAGTCACTTGTGGACTGAGTGATGGTGGTGAATGGCCCACAGTTATCTACGGAACCATGCTGAGTGGTGTGTTCTGTTGTTTTTTCAGTTGACAGTGTGCAAATAGAGGTACATGGTGGTCATTAAAATTCATTCTTCGTTCATATCCTGGTATATGCTTGATACGTTGTTCTGAGGATAGCTACTCACATTTATGATCTAGCAAAGCACTTAAGGGCATGACAGGAGACCACTCAGTTAGAATTAAGCATATCTTTCCATATGGCAATAGATTGGGTCCCTCTTTATCAGTGTCCCAAGTTCTTTAGCTGTAAAATGGTACATAATGCAATCATGGTTTTTCATCGGACGTAGGTCATTAAGGCTTATGAAGCACTTTGAAGTTCCCAGATGGGATACGCTCTAGAGTATTAATTAGTTAACCAGGCATATTTAATCACTCTAAAATGTTTGTCTTGCTTGTATATTATCATTTGACCTCTTGCTCATGCTTTGACTATAGGTATTCAGTTCATCAGACACTCTTAACATTGATATTTCTTTGTTTCTGATTGTTGGGACATGGCAGCTTTAATCCCTGAAGCATGATACAGGTTTTTGATTTTTTGCGTGGGGTTTTTTTTTTCCATTTGTTGTGTTTCTGGAAGCTTTTTCTTCCTGTTTACTCTTTTTGTGCCTTGAATTTTTGTTACTTCATAAGATGTAGTCAGATGTACTAAGCTCTTTGATCCTGTCTAGTTATATTTTTTTATAAGAGAGGGTTCTCACGAGCTGGTGAATCTAGTCCCCCGCAATAGCAGCCTCACAGTGAATATCCATTTGTTCTTCGAACAGCACTCTCCTTCAGTTTAAATACCTCTATTCCATTTTGATGCTTCCTTTGCTGAGGTATTTTCAGTGAGCAAACTGATTCTTCTTAGCCTTTGTTTTGGTAGGCTAAAAGCCTCAAACACTTAGTCTTCCCTCATAAAGGAATATTGCCATTTCCAAATCATCCTTATAACCCTTCTCTTTACTAGCACCAGAGGAAATCTTGGAGCTCAGGCAACGAGAATGGAATTCATTCCCCCACTGCCTTACATGATGGCACTTCCATATCTCTAAAATAAATGCTGGACTAGTGCACACTGGGATCATGGTTGCCTTTTTAATAGACATGACACAGTAGTACTCAGACCATTCCTGTAGTCTAGTAGTACACAGAGAATCTCGATTTTTTTCTTGCTAATTTTTCGTATTCGTGCCCTTCAGCATTCTCCTGCGTGAAGATCATTAATGAAATTATTAAAACAAAATTATCCCACAACCAATCACTGAGCAGCCCTCCCCCTTTTAATATGTTCAGTTCCCATGTGATCCCATATCAAATGCTTACTCTAGTGTGGATGGATGAGGCCTAACGTATTTTCTTTACTTTGCAACCATTTCTTCCATCAAAGGAAAGGTACTGTATAAGTCAGCTTTAATCTACCTCCTGGAAACCACTGCTGATTAGAGAGAGAGGTAACAATTTGAAAAAGGTGAGTAACTAGGGCTTCAAAGAAAGTGGAACTTTCTTCTTCTGAAATACAGTGCCAAAAGGCAGACAGCTGATCCACAAAAAACATCCAGTAATGGATTTAGGAGACAGTCATGTAAAGTTTTGTAGATTGAAAATAATTTGTGATTGTTTTAGCAATAGAAAAGAAACTCTGCTGTTTTTACGAGGAACAGCTGTGATCCGTGTCAGACAGCAAAAGTGAGATAACGTGAAGTATGTATGTTTGGGAAATGGGCTGATGAAGCATGGTAGTAAAGATTGCTTTAGGTAATTTGCTCAGGATGAATGAGAGATGGTTTGTGGTCTTGGAACTGGATTTAATTATCCTTAATTTTATCACTGTGTAAATTTGCTGTTTGAAGTATGTCAGACTATAATAGAAAGTGAAGGACTGCTTGTATAACATGTGCTTGATCTAGACTTATTTTACAGAAATATTTCTGAGATCACTAGTATTGCCAAGCGTTAACCTATACCCACAATTTGCTTATTTTGGTGTGCCTTGCTGGCCCTTACTGAGGACACAGACTAGATTTGTAATTTGGACTGTGAAGAAGTCCTTGGTGCACATCACTTGCACATCAGCATGATATGTCTAAGCAATGCCCATTCCATGGTCAGTGAAGATATTTTCATTAGCTTGTTACTTGAGTTTGCAGAAGTTGACTGTCAACTGTACATCTAAAGCACAGGTGAGAAACCTTGGGGTTTCTTAGAATTTTCTTGAAGAATGTTGATCATAAATGTCTGTGGTTTTAAATGCCATACCCAGTTTTTACTTGTTTGCCTGAACTAAAGTGTGAAACAGCATTTCACACCACTGCTTATTTGATGTCGAATATTCTCAAAGTACCTTATGAAAAATAAAAGCAGAGGATCTTTAAAGAATCCTCAAACATAAACTATTTTTTTATTAGACCCATGAGCAAATCTTCAAGTGCCACGATTGTTTCTTTGAAGATGGTCGAAATCCTTTGTTTAAAAAGAAACTCATTTGAAGGTGGTGAACTAATGAAAAAGTGGCTTTCATCCTGTTTTGTTGTATTGCTAGACAGTTGGATACCTCTTATAACTAGCTCCTTGTCTGAATTTACAGATACATGGAAATTTTAATATGTTCAGAAAGACATTCGGCTTTCTAGCAGTGCAGAAGAAAAGGATTAAAGTCTTTTCTGAACTGGAATGATTGTTGGAAAGAAAGACCTGCAAGCATGCAAGTTCACTGGTATTCTGGGCAAGTGTGGAGATGTTATGAATGCTATTTGTTTAACTGTATTATGTTTCTAAAGAATAATGCTGAAACTATTCTTCTGCAAGAGAAAATGAGCCTTTCTAAGGTCATGTTAGACAGATAGCGTCCCTGTTCATGATGGTAGCAGAAATGGCTTCATTCTGCTCTGCTAGAAGGACCTGGCTTTATGGATCTTTGCATAATACAGTTATTTCTGTGCATTGGAGTAGCATGATGCCAGCCTTTCATGATCATGGATTTGACAATGGTCACCATCTACCTAGACCCACACAACAAACTTAAATGGTTTTGAATAACCTTGTTGTGTAATACATTTGCTTCCAACATTTCGGGTAGAGGTATGATCTTCTCAGGAAAGAATAAGCATCGAAAAATTAAATTTCCTTTCAGAAATGCAGCAGGTTCTGGACTATGATGGTTAATGACATGAAGAGCTGTGTGATCTGTTGCTATTGCGTGGTTCAACTTTTTTCACTGCTTAGACATCCAAACTTAGTGACGTTAATCTTAAGCTTTTATGCAAAGAGACAACCGTGGAACAGATGGCTGGATCATTGAGGAGCTTTCAGAGTGAAACTAGACCTTTTTTCTCTGCTCTCCCCCCCCGTGTTTGTTTTTTTTTCTGACAGAGCTTGAAATTGCCACCAGCCTCTCTTCACTCCTATCTTCTTTATTGTTAGTGATGCACAAAGACACGAGACATACTGCAAGTTGTCTTCAGAATAAATGCAGCAGGAGAGTAGTTAGAACACTTGCATTGTGCAGGGAAGGATACCCTGATACTGGAACAGCTGGCAGAGCACAAGTTTCACATGTGATTTTTACAATGTACATCTTTCAGAAAGATCTCACAGAGAAAACTGCAGTGCTTGGAAGCTGTTGCATTTTGTGCTGCTGTAGTATCAAGGAGTAAGATATTTAGGGCATTTGATGCCAACAGAAAGCTGGTATGCTTATGATGTCTTGCAAAAAAAGTTTCCTGAACAGGTCCCAGCTGTTGAGCTGCCACAAGTGCCTGGCAGCCAAGGGAACATTGCTGTAACTGTGTATGCTGCTCCGAGACAGCAGCAGTACAGGGAGGAAAAATCTCTTCAGTGTCTGATGATACACGACCATTTTGATTTCTCTACTGTATATATCCAGGATGAGGAAGAGGAAATGAAAGGGATAAAAGGAAAGAACAGAAAGAATTCTGCAGTGGGAAATACTGTATAGGATGGTATCTTTCCATGAAAAGCCTTACTTAAAAACACTTTTCATTTTGTAACTGCATTCTGCTTTTGCGTTGCAGTTTGAGCAGTGGAGTGACTGTTCTCATGCTAAAAGGGGAAGAAACCAGATCCAGAGCCAGCGTGCTGTGGAATAAAAGCTGTCAAATCTGTCATTTTTAACTCCTTGCAGAAAACTCATCTGTAAAGTAATTCAGAGCTGCAGCCTTCTAATTTCAGACTGCTTATAAAGGGGACCAGTGGAATTTTTTTTTAGTGCAGCTGGAACAATCTGCCTTCTCAGCACACAAATAAGGCAGTACACCTTGGATATTTTACATTTTGTCAAATAGAGTTTAAACTTCAGCTTTGAATTTGAAAGGGCATATGGTTTTTAGATGTAGTATTGGGCAGGCATATGTCTTACCAGGTTTGATTTTTATGAGAGTTTAATCTCAGTTTGTATTTCAATTTGTAATGCTCAAATTGATTTTCATTTGGAAATAAATCCTGTTGCCTTCAGCCTTAGTGCAGTACATTCTTGGGTTGGTTTTTGACAATGCTGCGTGATTGGCAAGAGCAGATCTGCCTCAAAGTGAACATATTCCCCATGAAATTGCCCTGCAAAGCCTAATTCTGCTCCTGAGGGAAAAAACAGCTTCATCTGCTGCATGCATCCCTCTGTCAGCTGCAGCCCTCTTTGTCCCAGAAGTAAGCAGGCATTTCTTCAAATGGCTGGCATTCTTCTGCCACAAGAATCGATTGTTGGCAAAGATAATTATTTGGAGGTGAAAAGAGACCTGCATACGACATGTGAGATGATGGATCTGATGGCTCTGCCAGTGTTATTTTCAAATGAATATTAACTTTTTTTTCCAGGTACACAGTCAGTATTGAGTTGGGCAGTGTGAATGCCTTGCTGCTGTTCAACAATTTGTTCAGTACAGGAATGTTTAACACAAGAATTCAGTGTTACAGAAGACGTTAATTATGATTCTCATTCTTGGGTGAACAGAGTGTTATCAGCTACTTCCAGAATCCACAAGTCTCATTTCATTCTGCCTTTGCCATCATTAAACCTGTACAGCCCCGGACTTCTGCTTTTCTCTGTGCCCTTATCAGTGGTGAAAGGTATCTGGTGTCCTGAAACAGATGAGGATCATCATCTGAACAAAGTGATGGATTTGGGACATTCAGCATCTAGTTAATATTTATGATAGCAGTAAGTTTTTATTTAAAACAAAACTTTTGGGGAAATCCTATTAGTGGCATGAGCTGAGCACAGTTAGAAGAAAGCAGAACTGTTCTCCTGTACATCTTCCTGCAAGAGAGGTTTGTGATGTGAGAAATTCCTGCTTTACCAGCCTGTAGAATTGTTCAGGAATCTAGCAGAATTTCAGACAATATCGAATCACACTCCGCTTTATTTATGTGGTAGTTCTTTGTTCTTTCCTGTGGCTTGATATTGTTGTATTGCAGGTATTTTACTTTATTTTTTTACCCTGTCTGGTAGTAGATATTTTCTACGTAGTTACCCCCCTAATTAAATTTCATTTAGTTACAGAATATGCATCTTACCCATAATGTTTTTTTTACTAGTTTTCATGGAAAGGTAGTAGGATTTGCAGACTGCATTTTAGGTGAGAAATAACAAGCAAAACCTTTGTTCACTGCCACCACAAAGATTTTGAGAAGGTAAAAAGGTGGTTTTGTACAGTAACAGAGTCTATTATGCGTGCGGTTCACAGCCTGCAATCTGTAGGCTTGGAAACAGATAACAGGTTGTGAGTTGCAGAGAATATAGAGTAGTTCTGTGTTTCATAAAGTGGTAAAAAAGCTGTTGGATATTTGCATTTAAATTTGTCGTGAATCGCTGCTAGGTACAAAGTTTCTTGAAAGGTTATTTTCATGAGGGTTTTTTCTGCTTTTTAAAGCTCTCTATTACTCTCTTCCTTTCTCTGATAGTGAACCCATGGAGATGCTTCCAGTTATTTAGATACTCTGTTAGATCTTGACAGGCAGGTTTCCATTATATCGTACTCTTTGAAAGCAATACTCCATTTCGCCTGTTTATACAGTCCTGTATTGGGTAGAATTATTTCCAGTTATACTTAACATTTCTGTAAAAGTACAAAAAGTAAGGAGGAAATGGACTGTTTGTATCCAACCTCTTCCCCCGCCCCCTCCTTCATAGAATTCCTAATCCGACATTTTTGTTTTGCTTTAATTCTTGGTAGTGAGTAATGTTAATTCCCCTTCTGAGGATGACAGATGGTAATTTCCTTAAAGCTGGAAGATCTTTGAATTGTTTGGTTAATTATTTACTTCTTTCTCCTCTTCTGTGAGAGTTTTCCTTTTCTTGCACAAGGTTGATCTTCATCGAATTTGTCAAAAGCTTGATCACTATTTTAAGTATGGTTTTGGGGATCCTGTGTTGTCTGTTAGCCATGCAAACAAATAACGTGCGTTGTTAAAAGACAGGAAAGCATCTGTGGTAAATTATCTTTACATTGGAGTGTTTACCTATCTTGTCATTTGGTTTTGTTTAGTTGCAATGCAGAGGGATTGATAGATAAATTTGTATGTGGGAAAATTCTTGTTATTGCTCTTATTATTAAGGGCAGGGACAGGTGCAGGCTTTTAATTGTAACAGTGTTTTATATTGCTGCTGATTTTTCAGATGAATGCACTGGACACACTTGGTCAAACAGCGTTGCACAGGGCTGCATTAGCAGGTCACTTGCAAACCTGCCGCCTCTTGCTGAATTACGGCTCCGATCCCTCCATCATCTCTTTACAAGGCTTCACAGCAGCACAGATGGGAAATGAAGCAGTGCAACAGATCTTAAGTGGTGGGTAAAAATCAAGGCTTGTGTATTTGAACTCAGCTTCTCCCTTTCCTTTACAGCTGTGGGTCTTATTTCTTTTTTCAATGCAGGAGATTTGCAGTAGTTTTCTCATCCTCCCTTCTGCCATCGTGTGCACACATCTACAGTATGTACTGTGCGATACTTTTCAGAAGAAAACCACAACAAAACAAAAAAAGCCCTGCTCAATTCAGTGATTTTGTGCAAATCGGGAAGAAAATAAACATCTTGTGGATTTAGAGCATGCCGCTGTACAGGGAGATTGTAGGAAAGCAAATGTGGGGAGTTTTGGGGTTTTTTTGGTAACAAGTTCCAAGGCAACTGGAATATTGCTGAACATGTGAGAAACCTTTTTCCTCTCATCAGCCACACTGTTAGGTACTCCAGGCTGTAGCAGTCACAAGCAGTGTTACTGGCAGAAAAGTACTGATAGTTGCTAAACCATTTGAACTTTCACTTCATTTGTCCAGCAGAGAAAGTATCCAGAGTACTTTCACAATAAAATCTGTTTAGATAACAATGTGTTTATATCTTGCATTAAAAAGGTAAATAGATGTTTGAAGAGGGTGCCACTATTTTTCATGTAAGTGCTTGAGGGTTTGCATCCTCTTACCCATGTCACTCTTGAATTTTTGCGAGTAGGGAGAAGAATAATTGCATTAGTAGCTACTACAGAGCAAGTAACTTACTTTACAGTGGGATACGCTTGTTGTCAAAGAAAGGCAGATATCCAGATAGATGAGAAGACCCACGGTAGCTAGAAACTTCATTTCCTTCAGTGTTCTCAACAATGTTGCCTTAAAACAGGCAAAATAACAGGCATTTCACAGCAGTGCAAGGAAGGACTGTTTTGAAGTGTACCAACTCCTGAGACATAGCTGGTTACACGGGTAGCGTTACCTGTTTAAAGTATGCATGTGACTGTATGTATGTGTATTGAGAGAGAAGAATGTTAGCTATGAATCAGAAGAAAGTAAACATATCCCCTGCTGTTAAAGAGAATAGGAGTTTGATTTTAAAAAACAGTAAACTTACAAGTATTCTGAAAACACTCATTTGATTTTGAATTAAAAATTCATTTTCACCGATTTACCTTTTCTAGGAAAACTAATTTCAGATGTCATACTGTACTGCTTTTCATTGGAGAGGTAGCAGCCTTTCTCTTACATCCATGAAGGTGTTCAAGACTGGAAGATTCAAAAGCTGAAAAAATGCATGTAGTGTAGGGTTGTTGACACTTTATATTCTCTGTATTTCAAAGCTAGTAAATGAATGCTGAAATTATTTACAAAATATTACTGTGTTCATTTTTGTAAGATTGGGTTAAAGAAATATTTTTTTTAAATGTTGGAGTTATTTTGATAGAGATTGTTACCTGACTCACAAGTTCACAGCTTAAAATATTTTCCATATAGTATTAGATTTTTTTCCCTCACACTTGATTGCTGAGCTACTTCCCAACTGTGAGATAACAACCATGAAAACAGCTTTCTGATGGCATAGTGGCCAGTGGATACAACTTTACTCTGGCTGCTTGTGATTTTGGTTGCAACTGGTAGGAGTATGG
Organism: Aptenodytes forsteri; assembly: GCF_000699145.1. Taxonomy (NCBI): domain Eukaryota; kingdom Metazoa; phylum Chordata; class Aves; order Sphenisciformes; family Spheniscidae; genus Aptenodytes; species Aptenodytes forsteri. The sequence continues at coordinate 299,387 of NW_008795709.1, read as the reverse complement.
CCATATAATGTAAGAAAGCTCATCAAATGAGCTTGTTAATTTTTTCAAATGCTTATTAGAAAATGCTGCTAGTTTTGCTTTTCTTGAAGAGTAAGATTTGTTTTGTTTCTTTGCTCAGTGCAGCCTTTTGGTACTCAAGTTCTAATGTAGTGGAATTGAAATTTCTCTTTCTTGTGGTTTCCGATTGATTTCCTTTTTTACCCTGACCAAAGTCAGGGTCTTGGCTGTCTTGTGAAGACAAGGACAGGAGCCCAGAGAAGAGATAAACAATTGCTAAGGAGCAGAGCTTTGGATCCAGTATAGGACTTAGCCTCATCTATTCTCTCCCTGTCTCAGGACGCTGAGGTGGCGGTGCTCTTGGGGAGAGCGAGGGAAGGCAAATAACTTAAGATGAAGAAGGTGTGAGCTGAAATCTTAACCCACTCCAACAACAGGAGTTTGATGCGTGCTATGCTCTGCCCACAGTCACTAACACTCGTGTCAAACCCCTGCTGCCATCCTTCTCTTGCAGCATGTGTTTGAATCACTTAGAATCATGGCATCATTTAGGTTGGAAAAGAACTTTAAGATCATCGAGTCCAACTGCTTGCTAGTGGAAGTGTTCCAGAGGATCGAGGTAGACTTGAGGAAAGGAGCTGGCAGCTTTGGCTGTATTAAAAGTGCCACTATCCTTCTTCCCTGAGCTTTCCTAGCCTTTCCTTCAACGGAGAGCATTTCTTCACCTAACAGTTGAGCTTGTAGGAGTTGCTTCTCACTTCCTCCTCCTCCTCTTCTTCCTGCAGTGAGTATGGAAGCAAGGAGATAGAAAAAGGCCACAAAACACTGATCAAGAAGAGAAAATAGGGCTGCAGTAGGAAATGCTACCTCAAAGTGAATAGATAAGTTGATGTCCCTCTGTAAGGATGGCTAGTTAAGAAAACAGATATCTCTTTCTACCCATTTTCCACTCCTGTGATATAGATAACACTGCAAAGTCAGGAATTGACTGGATTCTGCAGAGACTGTGTTAGTCTGTAAGAAGTACCTTCTCACAACGTCTCTGCAGTTTCCTCTCAGGACATAGTACCAGTTCTCTACGTTTAAAGAAGTCTTTTCAGTATTTTTGATGGAGTTGCATGCCCATCTAGAATGAGTTTAGCCTGTTACAACACTGACTTTCTTACAGCATTCTGCTGTAAGGATTGCAACCCCAAGTTCATCTTGCCCCATTTGTTTTGCGCTAGGTAGTCATTTCTGTCGCTGATCAGGCAACATGCTGCCAAAACTTCTATTCCATAAATCCTTGAGCTTGAGAGGAGTGACTTCTACAATAGAAAGCAGTTTCTATTAAGAATTAAGTGATTGAGATTGTCTTTTCAGCTCCTTTTTGAGCAACACTGAAGAGCTCTAAGGACAGCTAATCCACTACTCATTTCCAGCCACTTCTTCCTCTTCCCTCAGTGCATGCTTGCTTTGTCACAGCCATGTTTCTAATGAGAAGTAGGGTAAAAAAGAGTTTTGAAGCCAAAACCTGTCATTGTCTTAGTCATTTAAAGAGGAAAAAAGGTATCTCTCTAACGGTCTCCTTTCAATCACTATGTCATTCTTCTGATTCTATTTTTAACCACCCCAAGTTTATAACAAGGGACAGATCTCATTGTTGCTATGAAGTGCCATACACAACTGGAGCATCGTAAAGCAGGCAGTCACCACGTGGCCAGAGCCATCTTAGAAATTCCATCCCCTTGTCACTGCTTTGTAGTACTAGACATAGCAGAAGTGCAGAGTGCAAAGGCTGTAATTCAGCTGCTGAATTGAGCACGTTTAACCCTGGCTGTGCACTGGCGCCTCATGCAGTTTGCTGAAATTGTTGAAAGGTGCTTTTGAACTTTGGCAAAACTTTGAATATGTCCCAGTGAGCGTGTAGATTTCTTAAATGCAGAAATGGTCATTTTTACCATACATATGATTAGCAAAGCATTGAAATTCCATTTGGCAGAATAATGTCAGTTCTGGAGTCTAAATCTGACTGGTTTACACTGAAACTAAGACTCCTTATTCAGCTGTTTAAGCAATATGAACTTGAACATCACAACTCTAGCTGCATTTTTACAAATGACAACAGATTTCTTCCCCTCCCTCCCCCCTCCCCAGTTTGGAAAATGTGTTGAGCACAAGTTAATATAACTTAATGATCCTAAGTAGTCCTAAAACATCTTTTTCCCTATGTAGAAAGTACACCTGTGCGCACATCTGATGTGGATTATCGGTTGTTAGAAGCATCCAAAGCTGGAGACTTGGAAACTGTGAAGGTAGGTTTGAGCAATTCATGTTAATTTTCCGCTTTGTATTGCTGTGCAAGGCTTGTGGAAGCCTCTGCTACAAGAGTTGTGAAAGTAGTGCCCAGTGGATGGTAAAGCATAAAAAATGGGAAGGCAAACCTCTTCTTTTTTTTTTTTTTCTAAAAAGTAGTGCAATAAGGTTTGCTGAGGTGTTTCTCTTGAGTTTTTCATTGTTCATTCCCCAGTCATGTCTTCCATGGCCTCAGATGCAATGTTGCAGATACAGCCGTAATTCTTTGAAGCGGACCCTGTGATCCTCATAATCGCAGTTTAGTAGAAACAAGCCTCAGGTGCAAGATTCAATCAGAAGGCAAGCAAACAAAAGTGTTAACAGGTAGCAGACTTCACATTTTAAGCCATCCTTAATCTGAAGGTGAAGGGTCAGGCCATGGAATCCCAGCATCACAGGGAGGTTTGATCTTGTCTTTCATACTTGGTCTGCGGGCAAAATAGCCTGCAGATAGACCACTCTGCACGCATTCTCACCTTGAACTTCATGATACATATCAATATTCAAACAGCAGCAGGTTTGTGCACCAGCAGCTCCTTTGATTGCCAAGCTCAATATTTCTACATTTCTGAAGACAACATAAGCTGGAAATGGTAACATATCTGGAGAAAGTTACGTGAGCTTGAACCTGGTGCTTGATGATTTAGAGGCTCGCCCTTTCTAATACACTAGGAATGTCTTCATACTGCTTCCATCATTTAAGTCTTGTTTGTTATAGAAGTACTTTCAGCCATAAATTTAGAGCAGCTAAATTTGGGGGAAGGTAGTTTGGGTTTTTCTTTTTTTTTGTTTATTTGCCTGTTTTTTGTTTGTTTTTGTGGGGTTTTTTATTTGTTTTTTCTGTACTAGATTTTGGTTTCTTCTTTTGTCTTTGCAGCAACTTTGCAGCCCTCAGAATGTGAATTGTAGAGATTTGGAAGGCCGTCATTCAACGCCACTGCACTTTGCTGCAGGATATAACCGCGTATCAGTGGTGGAATATCTGTTGCACCATGGGGCAGATGTGCATGCCAAAGATAAAGGGTACATTTCATTCCATGATATGCTCCACTGTTTTCTATTAGTGTGAGACTTCTACCCTCCTCTATTCATTTTGCTTCAGATTTCAGTAACTATCATGTTTTTTCTCTTGAAAATTTTTCTCTTCTCCTTCTTGTTGTTCTGCATTGTTCCTGACATTCACTGTAGGGAGCTTTATAGACCATTAAGACATACTTGGCTTTCTGGCAAAGCCATTGTCAAGTACGTACCTGGCACTGTAATACATGATCCTTCTCTTTCCCCGTTTGCCCATTTTGGAGACTTTGTGCTTAAAAGCAGCCTTTAAGTTATTTCAAATGATCTAAAATTAGTTTTGAATTGCATGAGGTAAAATACCAGGGTTAGCTCTGGTCATTTTTCTAATTCTGTTAGTTAGCTTTTATTATTGTTAGTTATTTATTCAGTTAATATTCAGTTAAATGAGATGAATCATGTACAGGTGTTTTGCATTATTTGCAAAGCAATCATGCAGAATAGCGTGATTATGTTTGGTCTTTCACTCCAATATATTGGTTCAGGGTTGGGGGATAATTCATTTCCAATGCTAAAACATTTCCAATGCTGACTTTGCAGGCTCTCCCTGAAAGAAATGTTTGGGTATCTTTCTGTATCTATCAGGTGTGCAGTGCTTACTAACAACTATACTTCAAATCCATTGTATAGTGTTATACCTTTTCTGAAATTTACACTCAAATATCCAAAGTCAGAACATCAGTGATTCTTGCAATTTAGTTTTTGGCTGTTGTTAACAGCATTGAAGTCACTTGCTCATGGAAGTACTAGCATTGGTGCTTGCTAAGTATTTAAAAGTCTCGTGGATGGGAACTGAAGTAGGGTAATGAAGTTTTAATTGATGTTCTAATAGCAGGGAAATAAAGCCATGAAAATTGGGAAGACTGAAAGATACCAGTCTGGTGGAAGTGGGAGTTTTATCTACTGGAACTTTGTATGATTGCATATTGGGATTTTATTTTCTGTAGCTATTAATACTTTCTCTTTGATTAGTGGTTTAGTACCCCTGCACAATGCCTGTTCTTATGGACACTACGAAGTGGCTGAACTCTTAGTGAGGCACGGTGCTTCTGTCAATGTGGCAGACCTGTGGAAATTCACTCCTCTACATGAAGCAGCAGCAAAAGGAAAATACGAAATCTGCAAGCTGCTTTTAAAAGTATGTGATCTGGAGTTCTCAAATGTGCCTTTAAATGTGTATATGTTTATTTTTGCTGAAGATTAATTAATTAATGCGAAGTTAATTGCATTCAGTGAGTTCTTTATGGTCTCTTTGAATCTGTTTTCATCTTACAATTGTCAGGTGGTTTCTTGTGTAATGTCAGTTCACGTACAAAGAATCATCATTACAGTTACTTTTCCCAGTATGCGTATTAACTTTCAAACATGGTCAGTTAATACTATTTTTTCCTACTTTTCCAAGTAGGAAAAGACTCTCAAACTGGAAAAAGATGAATTTGTGGAAAAATATAAAAACCCCACCTTATCCTTTTTATCCCTTTCCGAAACAGTTACTGCAGTTAAGTAAACCTTTGTAAATACTTATGCAAGAATGTGTTACAGAGCAATAACTGAAGGTGGGTCCTAAACGGTGTGTGGCATGTGAGAAATCTAAAACTGTTATGTTAATGTGTAACTTATCAAGCTCCTGGGGAAAATGCATATTAATATACTGTGGCATAAATATTCATTATAATTAGTGGAAGAACATGTAAAAAGCATGAGGTAATGCCAACATGTTTCCAGTGAGAAACATGAGTTTGAGAGACGACTTAACATAAGGTCACATCCTGCTGTGGGAGGGTAGAAGAGAGTGCTAGAGTAGAATTTCTTGGCAATCCTATTTCCTGTTTCAGCCTTGCTACTTCATGTCCTTCTGAAGCACAGAGGAAGCACTCCTATTTAAAATAGGAGTAAGTCAGAATATGGATAGTCTTAAAAGGCTCTTCCCCATCCACTTCTCTTTTCATTTGCTGCTGCAAAGCCCTGCTATTTCTCTCCTATCTCATTAGTTATTTAACCTGATTACCAAAAAAGCATTCAGAGCGGGTAGCACATCAGTTTGAAACACATCTGCAGTAGAAACCGGAAGATATTCAGAAATGTCTGTGGAGTAGGTACAATGATGGCCCTGGTAGTAACACCTGAATACAGATGTTAGCTCAAGCAATAGGAGCACTCATAATCTCTCAAGCACAGCGTTACTTTATAGGCATCAGAGGTCTCTAGAGTTTTCTGATCATTCCACTGGGAATGCAGCCATTTTTTGTGTTCAAAGTATCCTCAGTGGATGTACGACAGGAAATGGAAAAGAGCTGAAATCTTTCTTTTTGAAATCACTCTTGCACAAGAGTTAAATATGCCCTTAAGGTGACACAGTTTTGTAAAGGCTCTGGGTGTCTGTGGAGATGTGCTCACGCTGCAGTTTGCTCAGGGCTTCTCCTGCTGTGTCTCTTATGCCAGCTGGCAGTGCTGTCAGTTCTGCTGAGCCATGAATGTTGAGCTTGACTCCTCCTGACTTGTGCTCTTTCTGTCCTGTTCTGCTTGAAGAAGGAAACAAAAATGCACAAGCATTTTGGAGAGACTTTCTTTTTTCATCACCTTTCTTTAAAATTACCATCTTCATTTGCTTCTATGCCTTTGAAGTGGTCTCAGAAGACACTGCCTCTTCATTTAGATATTTATTCTGGAGAGTATTTGAATAGTTCCAATTTTTGAGAGTTTTAAATTAAGGGATCTAAGGTCTTATCTTGGAGAAGCCATTGCAGTTTAAAAGGCTTTGTGCAAAGAATGCTCTCTTCCCAAAAGCTCCACAGCTGTGGAACCGGTTCTGTGTCGTCAATACTCTGTCCCTTTCTGTCCCTTGCTACTTACTACTTTACGCTTTCAAATACAAGGCAGTTAATTCCTTCTGCTCTCCCCATCCCCAGCTCATTCCCTGTGGCTTGCACTAACACAGCTTTGCCAGCATCCCCAGTGAGAAATGGCAGGGTAGACTTGCTGGCAGAGGTTGGACCACTGTGTTTGATTATTCTGAAGGGGACAGCCAGAGAACTATAGTGCCAGCAGCTACCTCTGCCTTATCTATCTATCTATATTTTTTCCCACTGCTCCTGAGAATGAACAGGGAAGGAGCTGTCCTCTTACAAAATTGTATGTGGACATGACTCATGCCATGTGCTGTATGTAGATGTACGTTCCCCTCCTCGTCCCGTGCTCCAGTACTGTGCTCTCATCACTGGCTGATTTGCATGTTTTACCACCACAGATATACTCCAGCAGCCATCCAAATCCACTTTCTCTGCTGTCCCACCAAAATGTTTTCTTCACTGCTTTCCAGGACCTGTAAACTGCTTAAGATGGTGCTTTTATCTATTGGAAAGTATAGAAATGAGTATTTTTCTAGTTCCCTTCTGAAACAAGTGCCTTTCAGTAGTAGGGTGGCATTTAGTGGAACTCGGGGCCTGGCTTCACTAGCTCGGAAAGGTGTGCTGAGGAAACACCTCTGCCAGCCAGTTTGCAGGAGAAGAGAAGGATTGGCGAGCAAGGTATTTGCAGTTAGCTTTTCTTTAGCATCTGCTGTGACAGGAAGGTATAGCTATATGCAGGATATGCTCCTGAACTTACTTCAGTTGCAAGTAGGGCAGTGGCAGCCCTCGCAGAGGGCTGCC
>NW_008795709.1:264603-291964 GCF_000699145.1 Aptenodytes forsteri | reverse complement strand
AACTTCCTTCGTTTGAAATTGGGGAAGTGGCAGCCCTCGCAGAGGGCTGCCATTCTTAGCTGTGAAGTTGAGATTCACACAGCCGTGTTGCAGACTAGTGCTTTAGGCCTCAGCCTCATGGATTTATTCTCATGTGCCTATTAATCTATACAGTTGTTACTTCATGATGGCCGGTTGGCAAAATCCCCCGCCTCCTATCTTGTGCCACGAAATAGTGATACACTTATGTGCGCTGCTCTGCTCATGGTTGCAACAGTAGCATTCTACTTTGCTCTTTGCAGCATGGAGCTGATCCAACAAAAAAGAATCGAGATGGGAACACTCCTCTAGATTTGGTGAAAGAAGGAGACACAGATATCCAGGACTTACTGCGAGGAGATGCTGCCTTGCTAGATGCTGCCAAGAAGGGGTGCCTGGCACGAGTGCAGAAGCTATGTACTCAAGAAAACATCAATTGCAGAGACACCCAGGGAAGAAATTCAACACCACTACATCTTGCAGGTGGGTGACTCACCAGGTTTTGAAGGCTTGTATATTTATGATAGGGCTACAGAAGTTAATCACCAAAACCAGGACTGGTATAATAGGAGTTTCACAGAGGATTGTCCTGTACAGAGAGTTGTTAACTATGGCAGCTGTATTTCAGGAGGTAACACAGTTACTAAGAAAAGAGGAGCTTTTGCAGTCAAAAAATTGCTTTAGCTTTTCTGTCTAATAATTTTTCTTTAATTTAGCTCTCCTAATACCTGATTTCTTTTCCTGTGCCTTTTCTACAGCTGGTTACAACAATTTGGAAGTAGCTGAATACCTTCTTGAGCATGGTGCTGATGTTAATGCCCAGGACAAAGGAGGATTAATCCCCCTACACAATGCAGCGTCCTATGGGGTAGGTGCAGGCAGTCTTGCCATGAGTAGACCAACAAGGAACTCCTTAGTCATATCCAAACCCAGTTATTTTGCAGCTGTCTTGCTGTGAACAAAGTTCAGGTTTTGATGGCATGAAATACTTGTTGGGCTAAGTTGCTGTTGTGAGTCCTGTTTGCAGTCCTACAGATCTAAATAAGACACAGATTCAGGTGTGCTGTAGCAGTTAAAGGCTGCAGTTTGGAAAGATCACTAGAATACAGCTTTTATGCAAGCAAGCAGATGCACAGCATTGAGCAGTGTTAAATTTGGGGTGACTGTTGAAACAGAAAAGACCTCAAATTGTTGCTGAAAGACTTGGATGGAAGGAAGGGAACAATACCAGGGGATCATGTCTAGGTGATGACAGGGAAGTGGAGGTCTGTTACAGCTGGTCTCTGGTGGGGAGCTATTGCTAAAGCTAAAGTGTTGAAGGGCTGCTGAGTTTGTAGTATGGGTGTCCTCCTGGGCAAGCTGTCTACTGCAGTGGCTGATTCAAACTGTTTTTGATGAGGCAGACCCTCCTTCCTCCATAGAGGAGGAAGCATCTGTGTGCATACCAGTTGCACAGATGCCTGATAGATTGCTTATAAGCAGCTGTTAATTGTGGATGAGGTGAGAAAGAAATGTCTTGCAAATAATTGTACAGAGACAGTGCTTGAGAAGCTCCCAGCAGTGTGCTTATGGTCAGACAGAGCACATGAAGCTCAAGAAGTAGTGGTTTTGATGGTCTCATCATGTGCTTTGTCCGTTACTACCTGGCCCTGGCACAAGAAGAGCAAAATCTGGGAGAGATGATCATAATAGAACCATGATTGCTTTCATTCGAGAGCCAAATGAAATAGAAAGTACAGTGTTCACCTTGTTTTTAAGGTGTGTGTATCAATGAAACTCAGCCTGCATCATTTGCACTGGTTCTTTACATCAGTCTGGGATCCCAGTGTCCTAAAGAGCAAAAAGCTCCAAATCCTGCTGAAGGTTTAGAAATGCAACACAGAATTCTCTTATGATACTGGGTCCTAATACCAAGCAATACTGTTCATCAGCATCTGCCATAAGCATTAAATTCCCAGGACGTTGCTTAGATCTAGAGATATATTCCGTTGCAAAGATTGTGTTTATGTCTTTTCAAGCATGGGAAACCAAAACACACATTTTGCACGAAGGCAAAACATTCCTTACTGGCACTGGGAAATGTTAGAGATTAGTTCAAACTGATTATCACTTATCAAAATCATAATGCCAACCTAACCTGGTCGCCTTACTTTCTCTAGGAAAAGTTAATGAGGCAGTGTTTGGTGCTTTTCCATCAGCTTATTTAGTTAAGGGTTGCTGTATACCTTTCCTGTGGTGTCCCACACTTCTCTCTGAGCTGTCATCAGCCCATTCAGGTCTCTGTGATGGGAGGTAGGGAGGAGATAAGTACTGGTTTCACAAGTTCATAGCTGGCAGGTTTCACAGACTCAACCCTTTCTTCACAGAGTATTTATCTTTAGTTCTCCCACCCAGAACTTCATGCTGCGTGTCCCTCAGTAGGGTTTCATGTGGCAGAAGTCACAGGAACAGCAACTGCTTTAAAAGTTTGGAAGAGCGGAAAAATAAGGTCAGCAGTCTTTTCAAACCACGCTTATTCAGAGAGCAAGCCCTTTTACGAGAGCTGCGGAGAGTCACTTAATTGCCATTAAGAGGAAAAATGAAATACATTGGCAAGTCTTTGCAGTTCTGCTTACAATTTCAGTGTTTCACGCTCCTACCTACTCATTTTGGCTACCTGCTTTATTTCTTAGCTCTATCACACAAGTAACTTTACTGATCAGAGCCAGCCAAAAATTTTATTTGCCAGTTTTCTATTCTTACTTTAACTTGGGAGACTTCAAGGATGGGATATTGATGGAAGCATGGAGTTGTAAGATCATTACTTTTATAGCCCATGTAAAGCAGTTGTCCCTTATGACACTCATAATGTGTTTTATCAGTTACAATTCTCTCATAAAATATGATTGGAGAAGGAACAAATTTGTGCTGCCGTGGATGGGTTCAAAGTATTGCAAGAAACCACAAGAAAGAAATAAAGTACAACTAAGACTTCTGTGTACAGACATTTAAGTAGTGGCTCAGCAGTACAACACATTGATCTTTAGAGCTTCTAGTATTGTTTCACAAAAGTTGCAGCCCTGTAAATTTGTGTTGCCAGTTGGAATTTGTCTACAAATACTTTGACAGTTAACTCTTACCAGTTTTATGCTGGATCAAGTATCTTGTCTGCTCCTGCAGCTGGCACAAACCTCATGCTGTGTACTTCGGGTGATTTGGCAGAAATATAATTCTGTGCCTGATCCCAATTATACATGTGCTGGTGGATGATCTGGTAGTGCACAGATACAGATTTAATGACTGTGGAGCTGCAGTATAGAGTGGTACCTGAAGAGGTGCGCTGCTACATAGACACAGGAGGCAGAGAAGTGAGTTAAAGAAAGGAAAGAGAAATTACAGGGGTCTCTAAGCACCATTACCTCCAGCACAAAAAAGGAAATACGTGTTTTACCAGTGTCAGGTTGATTAAGATGTTCTTGTCTCTTCCAGCATGTAGATATAGCAGCACTGTTGATCAAATACAATACATGCGTAAATGCAACAGATAAATGGGCATTCACACCTTTGCATGAAGCTGCACAAAAAGGAAGGACACAGCTCTGTGCTCTGCTGTTAGCTCATGGAGCAGATCCAACCATGAAGAATCAAGAGGGTCAGACGCCACTAGACCTGGCAACAGTAAGTTCATATCGGCGTGCCAGCTACAGACTGCTCTGGAGGATTTGCTCTGCATATTAAATGGCTTTCTATGGCTCCGTGGCATCAGTGGTCCTTGGCTTTTGCTGTGCTGAGGTAGAGGGAGATGAGCATCTCCAGGGTGCCTGTTCGTGACTTTTTACCCACAGGTCCAGGCTTTTTCCTTTGGCTGAGATCTTAATGTGGCTTGTGATTTAGGGTTTGCTTCTGCTTAAGGATTCACTTCTGGGATCAATCTTCTCATTGCCAGAAATAAACCTATCTGAATTGTCCCCGATGATGGTCAATCTGTGTACTGTTGGTGGTTATTTCTTTGAACCTAGGAGGAAAATCAGTTGGGCCTTTAGAGGAATGGGATCATTTAGAGAATGATTATGCTCAGTGCCTGCATATTACCTCAGTTCTTTTTTGACTAACTCCAAAACAACATTCTAAGATTTGCAGGTGGCTATCAAACTTTTTCTAAAACTAGCACCTGAAACTTTCTTGTTTGTGGTGGCAGTGGCGGCTGGTTAAAAAGCCTAGTAAGATTACATGACCATGTATGTCCCAGGTTAACCAGTCTTGATGGAATAGATAATGCAACCAAATAGGATGCTGTGTCTGGTTATGGTGTGAGTATCTAAGACCACTGATTGATTTGTGGAGAGTTCAAGAAATATCCTCTAGAATAATCTGAGCTCTAGAAAACTTGCTTTGTGATAAGAGATATGAAAACTATTTTATTTCTCTGGGGGGAAAATAAGGATGTCTTAATCATGTTCTATGAGAACATGCAAGGAGGAAATTCTTGAAGATGCGGGTCCTGCTTTATTTAGTCAGCAAAGGCTAAATCCAATTGTTAGCTAAATTCATATTTCTCCTGCAGCTCCTGTCTTTTCTTCTATTTTAACACTATAAGATGTGATTATAGCAAAGGCAGTGGTAGAGTCTTTCCGTTGGAACCTTGATCCAGTTCAAAATGCTTGACCAGAAGTTGAGCCTGACAGAGAAATTGAGATGGCGTTGGCTGGCCTAGGTTGTGAAGGATTTCAGATAAAGTTGCTGCACTGCTCCTCCTGGCTTTTAACACCTATAAAGTCATTCTGCCAGAAAGGAAATTAGATGTACCTTCTTACATACCTTTAGAAATGGGGAGAACCCAATTCACCTATGTCTGAGCAGTGAATCAGAATGTTCTTGCAACCATGAATTCCCATGTTACAAAAGTTGGCAGTTTTCTTTTTAATGGGGGAATGGAGCAATCAATTAAAACAATTTCAAAGAAAAATTCTTTCCAGAGATCAGTGACTTGTGATAATAGAACCTCATGTCGAATGTTCTTTCTGTTTTTCAGGCTGATGATATCCGAGCTTTGCTGATAGATGCGATGCCTCCAGAAGCTTTGCCTACATGCTTTAAGCCTCAAGCTACTGTTGTTAGTGCCTCCCTGATCTCACCAGCATCTACGCCGTCCTGCCTCTCCGCTGCCAGCAGTATAGATAACCTCACTGGGCCACTGGCAGAACTAGCCGTAGGAGGGGCATCGAATGCTGGTGATGGAGCAGCAGGAACTGAAAGGAAGGAAGGAGAAGGTGCATTTGCGGCTGGACAAGTTTACGTTGCCAGAAGTACAGTAGCTTAGTATCACAATAGGCCTAGCTTTATCTGAAAAGCATTTCTGACTAGCCAGAAAATACTGTACAGCTTGAACTATTATCTGCATTGTAAAGTGTCTGATGCTTGCCCTGTTTTCATGTGCTCTGCCAGGAGCACTGTTGGCTGTTCATCTATGTTTGCCATTGGTGATTAGGTCTGACTACAAAGGCAGATCTGATTAGGTGCCCAGATGTTCGTTGTTGATTTTATACAGAAAATCCAATGAGAATTATTTTGATGAAGGAATTATGATTGTGAAGTCTGGGGGATTTTGCTAAGGCTTTTTAAACCCTTTGATTAGTATCTGGAATGCATGCTTTATGTCAGCATCTAGGTGATTACATAGCAAAACTACACCCCCCCCTTCCTTTCCTTCTCTGCAATATGAGCCTGTATTTGCCACAGATCACTTGTGCTTTTTAATAGTTGATTCTGAGGAGGGAACAGTGATGAGCTTCGCACTGAGCTTACACACTGGAAGTGGATTGTTTATTATAGGCATAGACAAATTGATTGTAAAAAGAATCAGAGTTTGGAATTTTGAGAGAATCAGTGGTATTGATGATGATGGTTATTATTATTTTAAATTTAGGTGCATAGGATATAATGACTTGTTTCTTCTCTTACAGTTTCTGGTCTTGACATGAACATTACCCAGTTCCTAAAAAGCCTGGGTCTTGAACACCTTCGGGACATCTTTGAGACAGAACAGGTAAGTGGCAAGCCTCATGTCTCTGTTCGTATGTTTAAAAGATAGACTAATAAATTTGGGTGACGTTTTCATTCCCTAATTGAAAAAGGGAAACAAAAAACCCCAGCTTCACATCTACAGAAAAACAAGTATGTCCAAGAAAACTGCAAATGAGTCACCAAATACTATATGGTGAAGTTGGGAAACCTGTGAAAATCTTTTGTTGTTTGATTCAGATATCCAGCGTCTCTCACTTTCTTGTACGTACATGATGACTGTCAGTTTGGCTTGTATTCTGATAGTTACATTGGACCTTGTGAACTTGGAACATGATGGCTACAACAAAGTTAGGTTGGAATGTCACCTGCAGTTGTCCTTCAGCAGTCTTGATATCCAAACGAGCCTTTCACCACCTGTAGTGCTGCATGTGACACTTTGGTTAGATCTAGGAAACCCTCCAGTCTGACCATAAGCTGCAATAAAAATCTAGTTTACCAGGGCGTAGTCACACTAGAGAATGCAGAAACATCGTTTTCTAATAGGTTAGGACTATAGCATTAACTGGGTTTTACAAGGCTAAAAAGTTTTAAATGGAATTGAGAGATGGGGGAAAAAAACCTGCAGATTTATCAATAATTCACAATATATGAAAAGAATACAACTAACGTGACAGTTTCTCAAGCTTACCTCACTTTTTAGAGCAAAAGTACCTCTTGTATTTGTAGGCTATTTTTATGTACCATTTCTTAAATTTAACATGTTACAGTTAAATAGATTATTTGTTTGCATGAGCAAGATGGACACAGTGGTGGAAGTGAAAGGTACAAGTGCAAAAGACTGGATTTGGTGGTTATTTTTTTCCCAGGCCTCTGCTGCTAATGTTTTATGAGGAGTCAGGAAACAAATGTTTGAAATGGAATTTCTTCTGTAAGCAACACATTACAACCGTTTCCATGAAATGTTAAGGAGGTATCTCCCCAAAGTTAAAATGCCGTATAATCTTTTTTCCCTTCTTATATATAAAGCATAAGCTCTTTTCTTTAATTTGGAACTGCTTCTATTAAGAAGCAAACCAACGCCAAACAAACCTATATTCTACTCATGTTTCTTTTTTTCTTATTTTTCACACCTTCCTGTTGCCGTCCTGGTTTTGTTCTACTTTAGCTTCCTTAACTCCTAACCTGTTTTTAAGATCTGCCCCTGCTAATAAGATTTAATAATGCAAATCAGATTCAGTATATTCATTCATTGTTTTGAAACTGTTTAGCTCCTCTTGTAAGTTTCTTTCTAGTGAAAACAAGTTCATCTTCCTTAAGCTTATTGTTTTAGGCGGCTTTTTCCAAGCACTGTGGTACCTTCATGTGCACTTTTTTGCCTTGGCTCTAGCCTCCTATTCATACTGGATCTATGCTGATGCTTTCTAATATCTGGGTTTCTTCTGTATTTTTTTAATATTCCCTGCACATGATTAATGTCTTCAGTGGCTTTTCCATAGCAATCTCAGTAGGGTTGTTTTCTGCTCAATTGGACAGATGTTCAGTGTAGCTATTAATTCCTTGCTTGAGTTGCTTTCTTTTGGATTAATGATACTCAATTTCTAGTGGACAGAGTTCCACACCTGCAAGTCCAGTTGTGCTAACAATCCAGCTTCTTTTGAATCAAGTTGTATGGTTTCCCATTATTTGCTGAGCTTCCCATTCTAGTTTGATGTGTAAATTGGGAATTAGATTTTGTATAATTATCTCTTCCAGGTGAAATCTTTTGTTTTTCACAGAATCACCTCAGTGCACAATTGCTTTATAGTAATAAAAATGTGTACTTTATTTAGCCTTTATCTCCTGCTCTTTAAAAAAAGAAAAGTTATTTGACATAATGTTTTATTACGTTTCTGGTTCCACCAACAATCTCCGTGACCTTGAAATTTAAAACCTTGTCAGGCGATTGTAGATGTATTTGTATATTGCAACCAAATGAATAGTTGTATGTGTGCTCACAATGTTAGTTATTTCCAAAAATAGTGGAATAGTTGAGCATGACTTATCAAACCAGTGGGTCAGCTATGCTACACATGCAAGTGCACACCTGGATATATACACACAGTAATAGCACACACCATAGTAATGTTGATGTGAAACACGCTTAACATTTATTAGTAAGCTTATAGAATATTCATTTCTGTTCATGTAGTGAAAATAATAAATTGCACACGAATGTGAAACCTTGAATGCTTCAAAAATATTCCCAGATTTGTCCCAGCATTTCCATGCATCCTCCTTCTACATAAGTAAAAATGTTTTTGAGAACCTCCTGTGAGAACCAGCTCTTGTTAATTGCTGTAAGAGAAGTAAGTTTTGCACAGCTTCAGGCTGTAGCAGCTGGCTATGGTCCTGTGATAGGGAGAGGCTTGCCAGAAGGTGGCAGCAATTAGAAGTGCAGCAAAACATAAAATATATATGTGTATATATATACTCTCTTGGTTGCAGCATGAATACGTTCTATTTTCTGAACTGATGGGTCTTCAGCCTTGGGAATCGGGCCAGGTTTGGCAAGTGATTTTTGTGGTCTTTCACCTTTCCAGATAACCCTGGATGTATTGGCAGACATGGGGCATGAGGAGCTTAAAGAAATTGGGATCAACGCGTATGGACACCGCCACAAATTAATAAAAGGTGTGGAGAGACTTCTAGGAGGGCAGCAAGGTAAATATGACACTTTTACTGGTAAGTCTAAGTGTAGCATACAACAGGCTCCCAGAAGTCACCTTCTGTAAATGTAGGCATTGTCACCAGGACTTGAAAGAATCCAGATGTCAGGAGAATGTACTTGCTGGCAGACCTGGTGGCTGGGTGGGTTGTGACAGGTAAAGAACATACTGAGGAGATACAGGACCGAGTGATCACTTGCCTTTCCAGAGAATGGACACCCCTGAGGCAGCTGTGGAGGCTGTGCCCATTTCTAGGGACTCTCTTTTACCCAGGTAGGAGCTTTTGGATTGATTTTTCCCTATGTACTTATCCACAGGCCGGTTGTGTCCTGAAGTGTGGACCTGATGGAGTTTTTTTGCTGCCCCACACTTCTCAGATGCTTCTCTTGAAAGCGGAAACAATAAAACGCAATTATGTCCCACATGCATTTTCCTTCTCTTTTTAAAGCCTCTGCTGCTAACGAAAGCACTTTATCTTTTCAAGGTTGTGCTTCTGCCTTGTGTTTATTTTGCATTTCCTGCTGTACTGGGATTATTTAAGAAGAATAATGGTGATGCTGGATACAAATAGAGCTGGTATTGTTTTCTCCTGTTGATTTTTTATTCCTTCTCTTTGCAGGCACCAATCCTTATTTGACTTTCCACTGCGTGAGTCAGGGGACCATTCTCCTTGACCTTGCTCCTGACGATAAGGAGTATCAGTCCGTGGAAGAGGAGGTATTGCAAGTACCTTTCTTAATGCTCCAGTGGCAGCGTATTTCTCTTTTCACTTATAACCCCTCAGAGCCAAAGCATGCAACCAACACATGTTGAAAGTGATAAAATGTGCTTTGGTGTATGAATTGTATAGATCTGACATGAAGTTTAGGGCTCTTCATTTGTCTTTTTATATAGAGTAATGATGGAAATTATTTTGCTGTGGCCTGCCAATTTTTTTTAATAAGTGGTCTGTTTGCTCACTTAGCGTTATCCCAGTTTTGCCTTTTTGTTGTGTTTTGGATGTCATCTCATAGCAAGGGTTTCCACAGCTTTCCGGAGATAGGTGGACCTGTGAAAATCAAAGGCCATGAGTGAAGACCAAGGGATCAAGGCCTTGCAAGCCTGTAGGCATTCTCTGTGCTCAGGCTGTTTCTGCATGTGAACCAGCTTGTTTTCTCTTGTCTCAATGGCTTAGTTAATCTGTAACCCAGATAAACAGCTCTTGGATAATTGAGAGTTGACTGTAATTTTGCCTCCCACACACACATGCTCTTTTATTTCAGTAAACTACAAGCAGATACCATTTTGAATGAAAAATGGTAATAGAAAAGAGACTTTCTGAAGAGCTGTGTTTGGAAGAAACTCCGTTTTACTGTGCATTTGCTATTTGTGTAGTGTTCCTACACTGTAGCGCAAAAGTGTTTGGAGCCTTTTAAAAAGTCTAGATATTCAGGATTGCTGCCAGCTTAGTCTGGAATATTTTTAATTAGTAACTCTGCACAAATTCCAGTTTACAGATCTTTTGTATAAACTTTTCTGACAGAAAGGGTCGCTTGTCTGCTATAGTAAATTGGGATATCTATTTGAGTTGTTATTAAATGTTGTTGCTGTCGCTATAAATACCTTTGGAAAAGACACAAAGAAACTGTTGAAATTCTCAGGGGCTGCTAATGACATAGGAAAATTTACAGTGCAAGCATTTTCCTATCACTAAGAAACACAAACTGGACTCATTAGAAACACATTTGTTGTTACTTGAAAAGTGATCTTTTTGTATATTCATTTTCAAAGATTGTTTTTTTTCTAATCTAAAGTAGGTTTTCTAGTTGTGTATAACTTTGATAGTAAGTGCCACTATTCTCCTTTTTCCTATGTAGATTTTTATTACAAGATTGGATAATTGCATTATCCAACTTCTGTATTGTGGAACAGCACAGTGTGTTGGGTGCCTGAGAAATAAGGGTGTACCTCAGTTTAAAATTGAGTTGTGGTTTTGGATTTTTTTTTTACACCTTTTAATTGATTTTCAATCAAGATTGTCTGTTGTTGCCAGTGATATACTGAGATATTGCATGAATACTTTGCCTTGCTAGAAAGCTATGTGTGCTGAACGTTCAGTTGTGTTCATTTATGTAGATGCAAAGTACAATCCGGGAGCATCGGGATGGTGGAAATGCTGGTGGAATCTTCAACAGGTACAATGTCATCAGGGTAAGTTTCAAAACCTCTTAATTCTATGTGGTAAAATAAGCTGGTACTTATGCAAGCAGGCAGAATTGGTTTAATGGATCACCCTTTTATATTTAAAGTTCTTTGAAATAATATTCAGGAGCAGAGTTAAAGCAAGTGCTAAATGCTAAAATTAGACTGACGGTGTGCTCTGCACATGGAATGAGGGAGAAGTATCCACTTGTGCTCTTAAAGGAGTCTGAAGAACTGATATTGAAGACAGAAGTGGTGAAGAGCCTGACTTGTGTTTCACAGTCTGATTTAATTTCAGAGATCTATAACTTCTGTATTTGACTTTGCAGCACAGATTTTTTTTTTTCTCAGTGTAGTCTTTTCTTGTCTTTTTAAAGGAGATTTTTGGGGAGGGGGAAAGGATGAGCATGGCTTTTTATTAAAAGTTTCTATCTCCCTATGCTGCTTTGGATCTTGACACCTTCTTGCCCCTGCCAACTAGAAAAATACTTTTTACAAGCCCTGGCATGTCAGAAAATGGAGTGTTGTCTTTCTGAGGGAAAGGAACTTTCTGGTTCCTTTTTTGGGGGAGGAGGAAATAAAGTAAATCAGAACAGACAGAACTCAGTTTCTGAGCTCCAGCAAACCCCTGCTGTTTGAAAAGTGAGCCAGTGCAGAGACTTTGCAACTTGGCCCAGTAGATCATACGTCCTGAAGTAAACTCTGCTTCCATCCTACTCCCAACCAAAGGTGAAGTCCTTTACAGAAACCACAGTGGTATTAGAGCATGTTGCTGGAACAATATCTCAAGATAGATTAAACAGCATGTCTCCTAATTTCTTTCCTCAGAAGCTTTTCTTTTCATAAAAACACCACCTAAACCAGACAGCAAGCTTCAAAAAGCTAGCCCAGATTGTTCAACAGAGGTCAAAGCAGAAAGGGAGGGAGTTTCAGACAGTTTGTAGTTCTTGGTGGCATTTCAAGCTCTGAGGGAAGACACCTGAAAGTCTTCCTTAAACCTGAGAACTTAGGCTGCAATTTCACAGTAGTTTTAACCATCTGTAAGTGTGTGCTACTGACTTGTTTGAAAGACTTCGGCCTTGCGTGCAGAACAGCCATGGGGTTTCTTTATACCATTCATGTGTCTTACTCTTTGTTTCCCTGTCGAATTTATGCAAACTCTGTGAAACTATATTCCATTTCAATTCCAATTCAAGTATGATTGGACCTGTTGTACCACTGCAGATTCAAAAGGTCGTGAACAAGAAGTTGCGGGAGAGATTCTGTCACAGGCAGAAGGAGGTCTCAGAGGAGAATCATAATCATCACAATGAACGCATGTTGTTTCATGGTAAGGAAGTGATCTCTATTTATATGTACTGGTATTTAAAAAAAAAAAGTTTACAAGGACCCACAGGCAATGTTAATGTTGCTGTGTCACCACCCTGTACAGTAATTGTATTTCTACACTAGAAATGCAGGGGTGTGCGGGTGGTGGAGTTAGTCTGCGTGGTTACTGCAATCTGAAAAGCTACACTAGATAAAAAATACATTAAAAAAAAAAAGAAAAAAAGTTTTTTGCTAAGCTACTAGATAAAAAATACATTAAAAAAAAAAAAAGAAAAAAGTTTTTTGCTAAGCCGTATCTTAGTCATTTCCAGTAAAGCTGCTGGGAAGATGTTACATTGCTGTGAGAAAGACAGGGTGTCTTCTAAAAGAGGGGAGCAGCACACACTAAAAGCGTTTTACCCTGGCACTTCAGGCAACGATCAGGGAAAGGAATCAAAACCAACCGTGAGTTTCAGCAAGATGTTCTCTAGAAGCATCCAGAAGTGCCTACAAATGACAGTTGCCTGAGGGTTCTCCTGCCCTAGATCCTTCTATGATTCCGTGTAGGAAATTTGTTTTGGGTATGATCGTCCTAACATCTTGCCCCATCTTAACCAGTACTGACTGCTGGAGAAGGTGTGCATTGACAAGATAAATTGTGCTGAAATGTGAGTGGGGGGAAAGCCATTTAATGAGGTCTGTGAAATGAGTAAGAAATATGAGTCACACGTGGGATCTTGGTATATAACGATAAATCCCACACATCACTGTATCCTGCTGGGTATCGCCCCCTTCCAGCTGACTGAGCACACTTTCTGGTATTTAATGGTCTATTTGAGGCAAACAAGCTCCTCTTGACAGAGTCCTCTGTTACTATAGAGCTTAATAAGTATGTATGATAACACATCGTTTCATGTCATTCTGTTCTAGGGTCTCCTTTTATTAATGCTATCATTCACAAAGGATTTGATGAAAGGCATGCATACATTGGAGGAATGTTTGGAGCTGGAATTTACTTTGCCGAGAACTCCTCAAAAAGCAACCAATATGTGTATGGGATAGGGGGAGGAACAGGCTGTCCCACACACAAAGACAGGTCCTGTTATATCTGCCACAGGTATGAGTCCAGCAGAGTTCCCTATACATAATTCTGGCTGTCCTGGTTTTTACTATCCTGGCACAGGATGAATTGCAGGGAAAGAATAACCACTTGAGCTTGGTCATGGCAGGAAAAATGCAGTTTTTCATTTGTCAAGGCTGAACAAAAAAGGATATAAATGCAGCGAGTCCCACAGAAAGGTCAAAAATTACATCTAAGCGTACAGTGAGTATAAATCAAAGTGAATTGTGGCTCAGGAAAGAGGCTTGAAACAGCAAGTTTGAAAACGAAGAGTCAGAGGAAAATAGCAATTAAACTCCAGGCACTCTCAGAACAAAACTGCAGTGCAAAGCAGTGGTCAGCAGTACAGTGTTGTACTATGGATTCGATAATTTTGGAGGTAGTGAACAGGACTTAATCACAGCTTTGTTTTGTACTGGAGTAGATCAATGTGCTTTTTGCACTTTGACACCTGTCCATACCCTGCTTGTAGGAACACAGAGTTTCAGCTTATTTCAACGGCTTTATATAAAACGAACTAGAACAGGCCTCCATGTGAGGGCTAAACAAAGTGTGTGTTTTCCCTCTGCATGTCATTCAACAGCTTTATATAAAACGAACTAGAACAGGCCTCCATGTGAGGGCTAAACAAAGTGTGTGTTTTCCCTTCTGCATGTCAAGAAAGATTTTTTTTTTTTGTGACAGGTCTTATACAGCCTTAGAACGGGTTTCTAAAAGTGTTTCTCCAAAAAGCCTTGAGAAATTACTAGCAAAAAAATAAACTCAAAAGTCTCAAATCATCCTGGAAGAATACAACTCCTAGTAAGATATTTTAAAATTATGTTTTCTTTTTTCCTTTTAGACAAATGCTATTTTGTAGAGTGACCCTTGGAAAATCCTTTCTTCAGTTCAGCACAATGAAAATGGCTCATGCCCCTCCAGGGCACCATTCTGTTATTGGCCGGCCAAGCGTCAATGGACTTGCATATGCTGAATATGTTATCTATAGAGGAGAACAGGTATGTGGATTAGCAAGGACTGGGTTTATGGAAGGGTAGAGCTTGGAGCTGGAGAGGGGATGTGACTGGTTTTCATACCAGGTGTACTGCGATAACCTGGTTGATGAGATTTTTTTTTTTTCATTTACTGTGGAAATAAACGGTGAACTGTATCAAGCCAGCAAATGCTATTCCTTTCCACTGAGCTGCACTGATTTACACCATGCAGAATTGCGTAATTCCCCCTGTGCAGCACTGCTTAGAGCCTGGTAAGGGTTGTAGTTTCTCTCAGGAGGCACTGGTTCCCCCATTGCATTTTACTGGCATTACTGCAGTAACAAGAACACGTACATTTCTGGGGCCCTTGTAGATAATGAGAATTCTGGGCTTTTTACCTGTAGATTCCCAGCAGTGACAGTGTCCCTGTCTGCCAGAGACTACCCTTAAATGGCAGCTGAAGTAGCACAACAATCTTCAGAAGGTGATTTTAATTTGAATAACTCAGCTAGACCCTTACTCTAGAAAAGTGGTTTGCTTACTACTCTGGATGGCTCCAAGATTATACAATAAATTCAGGTTGGAAGGAACCTTGGGGAGGTCACCTAGGCCAGCTTCTTGTTCATGCTGAATTCAGACCAGATTGCTGAGGGCTTTCTTTGACCAGGCAGGTCTTGAAGGCCTCAGAGAATGGTGTTTCACAGCCTCTCTCAGCAGCTTGTTCCTTTGTTTAATTATCCTCAGAGCAAAAAATATGTTCTTTGTATCCAGTGGGAACCTCCTCTGTTTTATTAATCTCATTCTCCTGCTGCGCACCTCGGGAAAGAATCTGGCTCTGTTTTCTCAGTAGCCTTCCATACGTGATGGAAGATTGCTATGAGGTCCCACAAAGTCTTCCCTTTTCTGAACTGAACAAGCCCATCTTCCTCAGCATCGTCTTGTTTATCCTGTGCTCTCTCCCCCTGACTATCTTATTGGTCCTTCACTGAACTTAGCTCCAGCTCGTTGCCATCTTTCTTGTATTGGAAGGCCCAAAAGTTCTATGCAGTTGTCTAGATGTGGTCTAGTGAGTACTGAATAAAGGGCAATCATTGCTACGCTGCTGTTGATGTACCACAGGATGCTGATAGCCTTTATTGCTCCCAGGACACACTGTTGATTCTGCTTTAGCTTGCTGTCACCCAAGGGCCCCCAGCACCTTTCAGCAGAGCTGCTTCCCATCCCGCAATGTTATAAGGAATTAGTTCATCCCAGGTGCATTTGGCCTTGCTGGATTGCATGAGGCTTCTGGTGGCCCTGTCTCCTCTCATCTGTCTAGGTTCCTCTGAATGGGGCCCTGCCCTCCAACAACTTTAGCTTTGTTCTGGGACTGAACCTCCCACCAGCTGTCTTGAGAAAACACTGGACATATGACTGGGTTACGTGCTTTGGGTGTGCCAAGTATTTTACTGCCAGTAAAGGCATTTGCAGGTCACGTGGCAAGTCAGTGAGCATTTTAGGGTCAGACTACACTGGTCATCTGAGATTTTGGAATAACTTACAGGCACTGACTGATCTGTAGGATTAGCTAACAGGGAGAGTAACTCTGATTGTGAATTCCTGTTGCACGCATGTTTTCTGACAGTGTCTGAATGGAAGAAACATCTTTCTTTCTACTAGTGTATTAATGAAGGTATTGACTACATCGAGCAGTTCCCACTTAGTGCTGGCTAGGTTTGAAATCTGCAAAGAGCTGATTCTTGCACTGTCCTTCCTGCTCACTGTTTAGTGAAATCCAAAATGTGAACTTGCTGAGCATACCCTTGCATAAAGCAATGTGTTTTTTTTTCTTGACTTAACTTTCAGGCATACCCAGAATATCTCATTACATACCAGATTGTGAAGCCAGAAGCTCCCTCACAGACAGCAACAGCAGCAGAGCAAAAGACCTAGTAGCTACAGAGCAGTGAAGAAGGATGTGACTTCAATCTTGGACTGGATGGATACGTGTTTCAGAAAATCAGTATCATATAAAATCCTTAACAACCTGGAAATAAGCTGTATGTCTTTTATAAAGCATTGGTGTATTGATGAATACGGTATGAGTAACTCTTGCATACTCAACTGCTACTGTTCCTTTTGAGGAAAGTTTACAAGGGACTGCCTTTTAATAACATATCTCAG
This sequence comes from Aptenodytes forsteri, assembly GCF_000699145.1. Taxonomy (NCBI): domain Eukaryota; kingdom Metazoa; phylum Chordata; class Aves; order Sphenisciformes; family Spheniscidae; genus Aptenodytes; species Aptenodytes forsteri. The sequence continues at coordinate 275,492 of NW_008795709.1, read as the reverse complement.
GCTCCTAGTCTCTGCAGTTACCATGTGTAAAATAATGTTGTTTTGATCTAGACTTTGGGAACATTATTGTGCAAACGGAAATCTTTATCAAAGCCATCTCACATGTTAAAATTTCAGACACTACTATTCTAGTTATTTTATTTGCAGAGAAATTGCATTAAGCCCATAATTTTCTTTTCAGCATACACCATTCATTTTATGTTTTCAAGAGATCCTAGTCAACTATTTATTTTCCTTTTGTATTCTGAAGTTGAGCCGGAACCTTCTTAAAGATATTTTGCACAAAGTCGATTTGACTAAAATCATTAGCAATGCAATATGAACTTCATCTGAGAAGGGGCTAGGTCCAGTTCTTCAATATAGGGTTTTTTTGCACACCTCTGAGCAAATGATAATATGAGTGAGTGTAACTTTAGAGTGGAAACAAATTGTATCAGTTTGCTGCTGTGTCTGAGTTTTCTGGGGGAAGCCCTAGGAAGTGTTCACAAGGATAAAACCAGCTCTTGTGCTTGGAAGAACTTCATAAAGCAGGTCAATGCCCTCTGCTGGCATCTCTAAAAGGATGTTTTATAAGGCTCCTATTAAGTACATGCAGTTTGTGAAATGTTCTCCAGTTACAGTGGTGTATGGTTTTGCTGGGAGATAGGAGGTGACAAGTCAGAAGATTGCGTGCATGAGGGCATATCTGGTTCACGTCCCTCTGTAATGAGACCCAGTAAATGGCTTTCAAACCGGTAAGGGAGAGTATTATAGCAGTTTCATGTCACATCTTTGTGTGTGACATCACAGTTGAAGAGCTTAAGGGATTTACAAAAATAATATTTTTTTTAAATATTGATTTTTACATTTTTATGAGAACGAACTTTTAAAACATCAGTTGGCAAGTGGATTTGTTTGCAGGTATACCAGAGAACAAAGCTAGGATTTATTCACTCTAATCCCCTTCCCCGCAAGTTCCCAGGTTTATTTCACTGGGTAGGAGAAAGTTATTTTTAAGCATTGCATAGCACAGCATCAAAAAATTTCAAAAGTCTCCCTCATGCAGGATATGCATTTAACAAAAGTAGAAACCGATTTCTTTTTTGTGTTGTTTTTACAACTTCAGAGAACGTTGAAAATTGAGCCGTGTTAATTTTTTTTCTTAACAACCAATACCAGGAGATGTGCTTCAGTGTTGAGCATGTTAACGACTGGAGAAAAAGATGTTCCTTTGAACACAACACATTGTACATTTCCCTATCAACCAGCACTACTTAGTATCTGATGATCCAGTTCATGCATTCAGGTTTTATCCCCATTAAAGCAAGGAAACAACAGAATAGTGTGCTTTTAGTTTACAAAAATATGTGTTCCCGCAAGTGGGATTTTGCTGACATGTTTGGATAAAACAAACTTAAACCTGAAGAGCTTTTCACTTTCAGCGTTAAGACACAAAATTTTCATTTTTAACATTAAGACATTAATGATGAAGCAAGTTATCCTCGCAGAGGAACTTCACCCACTGTAAAATCAGTCATTTGATGCAATCTGGCTACCTGCACATCATCTGTTTGTAATATCTCTAAAGAAAACCTTAGAAATAGCAATACTCCAACAGATCTTGAACTTTGGGTTTTATTTTTCTTAGGCTGGCAGTGGATATATGGTTCTCGCTTCATCTTGTGACCTGATAAAATATGTAGCTTCGAAGTCCAAGCCAGGCTCTAGCCTAGTTGTCCTTTTAATCAAATTTCATTGATAAATTGGGTGCTTGTATTTTGGCTACTTGTTTAATAGTGTTAGGATTGCAAAGATCACCACTAGGCTTTGAAGCTTTGTATTTGTCATTTAAGTTTGGGGTTTGTTTTTAAATTAGTTAATAATGGAGTGGGGGGATGTGCCTATCTACACTAGGGTTTCAGATAGCGGTGAGAGTGAGTGTTGCTCACCATCCCCAATTAGACATAGTTTTAAATGGTAAAACAGTTGTGCTGCTTAGGTGAGCAAAATGGTTAATGTGGGTGTGGAAGTTAAAAGCTTTACACCTTTCAAAAACAAGGACAAACCTAGAAACAAAAACCCCACCAAGCCCACACCAGATTCTGTTCTTGCTTGTTGTTTCCTGTGTGCTGATTGAACTAACGGCTAGTCTGGATTTCTTCTGCAGCCTTGAACTTCTAGAGGATAAAAATACTGTCCAGTATCTCTGAACTGCCAGTGTTAACGTATCTGATGTTCTGTGCAGAGTAAAGGTGCTGTGTGAGGAAATCATTTTGCAGTGGTTTTTGTCTTGTAATGACATGATCTCATATCCGTTTGTGGCCAGACACAGAGGAATACCCAGGCCTGATGATGCGTCTGTGCGTCGTAGAAACCCGTGCAGGAGTAGCATCCTCCTCTCCTGGCGTATGTTGTTGTAGCTCCTCTTGCAGTTTAAAACAAAGTGAGGATCTGCCCATCAATTTTGAAGTTACCCATGAAAAAGCTGGTCGTGGGTTTGGTGGTAGAGCTGCAGTTGGCAGGTTGTTACGGTACAGATGCTTTAGCTGAGGGAGTTAACTTGATGCTTCCTAATTTTAGAGAATGGGACCTTAAAAATAGCACGCCCCCATGACCAGGTAGCTGCTGCCTCCTGAGAAATGAAGTTTTTCAACTTCCTGAGAAGGGCAGTCCCCTGATAATGGGATGCTCATTTGCAGCATTGGGTCAGCAATGGAGGCACGGTAGGAACCGAGGATGCAGGAACACGCTGGGCTAAGCCATCTCATAGGCTTGGGAGCCTGGGCACCCTCACTGGCTCCAGAAAGAGCTATTCCCACTGGGACAGAACATGGCGTCTGCTGGGGAAAGGGACAGTTGTCTTTCAGGCCTGTTGATTTTTGTCCGTGTCCCTTTGAGGAAGCGTTTTGAAACGTCTGTGCGGTTTGCGACAGGACCTTAATAGGCAAAACAGAAAGAAACTTCACCACATAGCAAAGAAGAGAGGGTTCTGCTCTCCATTGCTGAAATTGTTTCCATGAGACAGATGAATTAGGTACCTGGTGCAGAGTGACATTGCAGCCTGAATGCTGTCAACAAAAATTCTGGTAGCATTAAAAGCAGAGAGTACAGTACCTTAATAAGGTGTATCTTATTTTCTCATCCTTATTTTTATCTGCCAATCTGTTTTGATCCCAGCTCCGCGGAGACTGTTACAAACCTCTTGTACTAGTTCCACCATTTTGCAGTCACTATTGGTCTGTAGTCCAAGGAACGAGCAATGTGTTTTTCTAACCTGTTTTGAATGTTTGCATGTGATACGATTGAATCCCACTGCCTTATGCAGCAGGAATTTATTTTGCCTGCAAACTTTTATACTTTGCTTGTTGATAACGGGAGTACCCCAAAAGAAAATTCTACACTGAAGCAAAAAGAAAGCCCTGCAAAATGTTCTGCACCGCTGGCTTTGGTGGGCAGCAGACACAGGAAAGGCATGTGGTATATGGGACGGAGTAGCTTCTGGAGAAGGGTGCTTCCTTGGCTCTGGAAACCAGCTGATCCTACTGTTTGTTGTAGGTTAGAGGAGATGTCTGCTCCCCGTGAATGCGTGAAGTGCTATGGGATGCTAACATGTTGTGCTACTGCGTGGCCTGCGGGAACTACTTAAGACAGTGGCAAATCTTCTCAAAAAAAAGACTCCTGCATCCCTGCAGTAAAGTCAGAGCTCCTGCACAGTACAGGCACTGCCTAGAATTTCCTTATGGGACTGTTCACAGAAATTACCCAGAACAGATTTTTTTCAAAAGATGGGTAAAAGGAAGGGTCCAACCACAAAACAGATTAGTTTGAACATTGCTAATCATTCTCAGAAGCTGAAGGTCAGGAAATGTGTGAATTTATTTTTAGTGGGATTTCTCCCTTTCCATGCTGCTTTGCCACAGAAAATCTAGCTCAGAAATCTAAAAGGAGATGCATCTAATGCACGCTTCAGTCATTTTAAGCTATGCTGCAGCCCTGCTGGAGAAGACATGGGTAAGTAGATTCAATTTTTAGCCTCAGGTAGTGAGTGGCTTGTGAACCTCCATAGCCTTGAATCCATCGATGATCAGAGGTGGTGGCTTTGGGACAGTCCAGAGCACAGTCTCCTGATCTTTCAGAGAGCGGCAGGACACATGTGCAGAGATGGAGTGGCAGTGTTGCCACCTATGTGAACACATAGTAAATGTGAAACCTAGAGGATCAGGGGACAGCATATGCGTGTTAAAACTTCGGAAGCAAGGTGAATGAGCCCACGAATCAGTAGGGAACGTGAGAAACGGATGCATTTCCCATTACACTAACACATATGCCTGTCAGGTCGTATTATCTGACTGGTTTTGATATATCTATTTCTGTCTTACTGAACCTGTTGGTGGCAAGTTTTAGTGTTGGTTCCATTAATTACTAATGTAGATGGTTAGAGTCTCTGTATTACAAGGTAATTTTGACACTCTCTTTTTAACATCTGCAGAACTTGCTTCAGCTTTGGAAATTGAAGTGGGGATTTTTCTGTGCCGCAGTCCCGTGAGCTTGTGCATCTTCATTCCCAATTGCTTTCTCTGCCAGCCCAGATGGCAATGTACCTGGGGGTTGAGTTTTTAGACCCTTTTTTGTATAACTTGTTTTCATAACTAGCTCTGTATGTTTTCTCTCTTGGTTGCCCATTACCTGGAGCTGGGATATCATTTATTTATTTCCTCCTTTCCCCTCTCTCTCAAAGACGACGATGGGCAGGTTCTCAGCCTACCTACATGGTGGACTTTAGGTAACATCTCTGTAACAACCGAGTTTGATCTATAAATGTGCTTGGCTAAATGTCTGATCTGCAATACTTGTAATAGTTTAACATTCAATAAATACATTTTTAACAGTTGCTCTGTGAAAGGGGAGTGTTTGCACAACCTGCTATTCTGTCTTGGTCTTAGGACAAACCTGCTCCAGCCACAACTGTTGAAAACAGTTTTATTTTAATTTTCTCCAAACAACTCATTTTCTTCCTCCCTCAGGCAATAAATAAAAAGTTAATTTCTAAAAAAAAAAAAAAAAAAACAAACCACAAAAAAAACCCACCAAAAACCATACATATGTACACTTTTCCTCCCTCCTCCCTCAGGCAATAAATAAAAAGTTAATTTCTAAAAAAAAAAAAAAAAAAAAAAAAAAAACAAACCACAAAAAAACCCCACCAAAAACCATACATATGTACACCAGCCACACAGGCATCTTCTGTGTGGATCGGACTGGGGGGAAGGAGAGAGGTAGGGAGGGAAATAATGCTCCAGGTGGGTTGAAGATGAGGCATTTTCTAAGCTTGGACCAAAAGCTGCAGCAGTGTTGCACAGGTAGGCGAGACCCAGCTCAGGTGGAGAAGGGCTGGTCATGAGGTGGAGGAAGTTTGAAAATGCTGGATGGAGGACATCTCTGGGCCAGCCTCTCCTTCACCCAGCTGCTTCTCTCTTCCATTGCAGCCCCAACCACATCCCATCCTGCTCCTTCTGGAGGAAGAGCAGCAGTGGGATGAGTAGAGAGGAATCCGAACAGAGTAATCAAAAGCAGCCCAGGCTGCTGCCCCCACCCCTTCTTTCTCCTCTTTAAGCCACAGGAGATTGGACCTAAGTTTTGCAGGAACCAGAGACCCCCAGAGGCAAGAAGAGAGGCATTTAGGACTGCATCTCCCCCTCCAAACCACCTCCCAGCCACAGAGATTGTTCTCTCCCACAGGAATGGGCTCAGCTGGTGACTCGGCACGTGCCTGCCAGCTCCTGCATCGCCTCCCCAGGCACTGGCAGGGGTGAGGTTGACTGCAGGCAGCCCTGTGCCACCACCCCTGCTTGCCCCAAGGCCCTGCCTGCAGCTCTGCTTGTCACCCAGTGTAACTGGCTCAGGTAAGCAGCACCCACCACACACCCCCATGTCTCTTTGTGCAAGGGGGAAGACTGCTGCATGATAAAAAGAGGGTATGCTCCCTTTTCAACCCAGATGAGCTAGGGGCAGAAATACGGGGAGAAGGGGAGGTGTATCTTTTTTAAAAAAACAAGACAGTAAAATAGGGATGGAAGGAGATGAAGACCAGGCACTTGAGGAAACCCAGTATGCTATTTTTTTCCTCCCCCAAAGAGCCTGGACAATGTCAGGGTTTGTGTACAACTTTCGTGCTTTCAAAACATAAAATTAAAAAGCAAAAAAACCAAGATGAGGTAAGAAATTTCTCTACGAAAAAGACGTTGAGTCCAGGGTGAACGGCAGTGTCCGGCACTATTGCTTAACATCACAGGGCTCCGTGCCCACCTGCCCCCTCCACGCCTGGCACTATCTGCCTGGCTGGTCTCAGCCCCTGAGCTAACAGCTGGGCGACGTGGTGATGGGGCTGTGAAGGTATGGGAGGCTGCTGGGGGTGGCATGGACACCGACAGAGACTGGGAAGCTGAAGACAAACTGGGAGGTGGGGGTGGAGGTGGCCTTGCCCCGCTCCCGCAGTGTCCCCGAGGGGCTGACAGCTTCCACTGCACATGAGGTGGCCAACACCTGCGACTCAAACTGCAGCAGCTGCCCCATGAAGCTGAAGTTAGGAGAGATGATGCTCCGGCGCTGCTTGACGAACTCAAAGGCCTCCTCCAGCTTGACACGCTTCTTCATCATCAGGTAAGCCAAGCAGATGGTGGCGGAGCGGGAGATACCAGCCTGGCAGTGGACTAGGACCCGGCCGCAACACTCCTTCACCGAGTCTGGAGAGCAACAGGGGATGAGACATGAGACCAACGCCCTTCCAACAAAGCCCAACCCCACACCAAACCTGCAGGTGGTGGCTGACCTCCCTCCCACCAGTGCAACAAATGGCCTGGACTCTGCTGGACCCTCTGAGCCAAAGGCTCCAGGTCCTCGAGGCAGGAACCTCTCCCCCGGTAAAACACACACGGACACAGCTCCTCTGTTCAGGCACTCACCGATGTACTCAATTGCCTCCATAAACCAGGAGCTGATGTCAGCTTTGTGGTTATCCTCCACGGGGATACACTTGTACTGGTAGTGCCCCTCGAAGTGGTTGGGGCAGTCCGAGGAGACATTCAGGAGGGCTGTGATGCCCAGTGCATCAAGCATGTCCCGCCGGGCGGCGTGGTAGGCGCTGCCAAGGTAGAGGAAAGGAAGGATTTCCACAGGGCCACCCTGTTACAGAGAAAAACAACAGATATGGGGGTGACCAGGGGACAGCAGTGGGCGGCAGGACATGCATCCAGGTGGCTTGGAGGCCCTGAGCAGTTCAGGAACCTGGCATCTGATCCAGGGCCCTCAAAAGAGGGAGCAGGGGCTGCCTTTCTGAGCTGTTGAACCCATTTCAGTGCTCCCCCCCGCCTCATCCTGTTCAGGAACGGGCAGGTGTGGTTTATGGGATTTGGGCTTGTCCACTCCCCAGGGAGCACAAACACCCTGGGATCAGGAGGACCACCATGCTCTCCCATGAAAGGAAAGGGAGCACGGCTCTGGCTCTGCAGGCCTCAGCTGAGGGAGAGCAGAGAGACTCCAGCAGGACCAGGTTGCAATGCTGGAAGGAGCGGTCAAAATAGCTGAACGCTGGGCTTCTAGACATACCTGGTCATGAAGGGGGGTCCCACAGGAACTGCAGCCCAAATCCAGGGGCTCGGCGCTGGTGGGGGGTGACACGTTGCTCAGGGACTTGGTTTTTGCACAGAATTCAGGGTACTCTGAGGAGAAGCGCTCATAACCCCCTGCAAGAAAAGAGGCACAAAGCGTTATCCCAGGCTGCATTCACAGCACTGCAGAACAGCATAGCCAGAGCTGACGCATCTCACTGTGCCCTTGGCCACTAGATGATGCTACAGTGATGGAGAGTAGTCTCCTGCCCCAGGATGAGCAACCAGGCTCCTGGCAGCAAGGGGAGAATCCTTGAGGCCCCACCACTCCCTTAGAGCAAGAGCTCCAAGAGCTCTGTAATGCTCTTGGCTGACCAGAGTCTCTGGTCCAGGGTTTAGCCCCTTACACAGCATCAGCCAAAACCCCAGACCGAGGCCAAGGTTGCTCTCTAAGACGATGGAGAGAGGATTTGTTGCCAGCATCCTCTGACTTTAATTGGAAAAGCTGCTCCCAGGCCAAAGACTGTACAGTTCCCAGTTTTCCCAGGCGCATCATCCTGCCACAAAGCACAGGGAGGTCTCCCACTGTCCCAGCCTGACCCTCCAGCCCAGAGCTCCCAAAACAACAGGCCAGGGAAGCCCTGGCACCGGCCAGGTACAGTGAAGCTAACCCCACAGCAAAGCTGCTCTCCAGAGGGAGATGTCCACTGCCTCTCAAGGACATGGGTGCAACCTGAACATGGAGGTGAGCGCCCTGTGAAAGAGCGGCTTGCTTTTTACCCGCAAAACCCCAGACCGAGGCCAAGGTTGCTCTCTAAGACGATGGAGAGAGGATTTGTTGCCAGCATCCTCTGACTTTAATTGGAAAAGCTGCTCCCAGGCCAAAGACTGTACAGTTCCCAGTTTTCCCAGGCGCATCATCCTGCCACAAAGCACAGGGAGGTCTCCCACTGTCCCAGCCTGACCCTCCAGCCCAGAGCTCCCAAAACAACAGGCCAGGGAAGCCCTGGCACCGGCCAGGTACAGTGAAGCTAACCCCACAGCAAAGCTGCTCTCCAGAGGGAGATGTCCACTGCCTCTCAAGGACATGGGTGCAACCTGAACATGGAGGTGAGCGCCCTGTGAAAGAGCGGCTTGCTCCTTTGACCTGCTGTCAGGACAATAAGCAAAGGTGACTTCAGATCTTCCTAACGGCAGGCAAAACAAGAGCAAACCCCATCAGCTTCCCAGGACAGGGACACTGCAGTGTTGGCTGCAAATAAACACTTCTGGTGAGATTTCCTTCTCTCGTTCAAACCAAATCAACAACCCTGACATCCTTGTAGAGTCTGACCTTGAGTCTCAAAACCGAGAGAAATCAGGTATTTTGCTATCACCACAGGAATGTAGCTAGACCAAGCCCTGACTCCCAGAAGAGCTCCCGAAGACTCACCCCAACTGCAGGACCCATGCCTGCAGATTTGGGCTTGCCAGAGCACACACAGCAGGACGCATATTCCTTATCCAGCCCTAGCTCTGAGACTGTCCTGAACAAGGCTGGATGTTCAAAAGACCATTGGATGCAAGCGTCCCCAGCAAAGCAGCCCAGGAATCCCTAGGCAGCTAGAGACCAATATTGCCAGCATCCCAGTGCCCTTTATGGCTTCCTCTCCCTACACGGGAAGGGCTCTAGTACCTTAAAGCAGAAATATGCATATGCATCACTGAATTTGCATTGTCCCTCCCACGTGAGCGGGACAGTTTGCAGAGGCTGACATCCCTTTGCAGTCCTACTGGTTTGATTTGGAGGAGCACCCAAAATCAAGCGCCCCTGTTAGACATCTTCAGGAGGTCTGATCCTAAAATCCCAGGATCTACCACGTCCCACTCTGCTGGCCATCACGCCGTCCTGAGAGGGAGAAGCTGCCCAGGGTGATGTACAGAAACGGGCTTCCTCCTTGGAAAAGCCAAGCGACACTTTCAAACAGTCAAAGATGTTTCTCTTCAATATATCAGATCTAATGCCCGTTCAACCAAGCACCACATCCAGCAGCTCCATCCAGCGGTGTGCAGATCCTGGCTGCGCGTGCAGGCCCTGCCCGGCACAGGAACCACGCTGTGCAGGTGGCCATCACCAAGCAACACCCAGCCGGGCCATTTCACAGGCGAACCTGGCAGCAGTCTGATCTGCACAAAACAGATCCGGGTCTTCATCGTGACCTGCACCCAACAAATTTGCATTTGGACAGGCACAGTGCTGGGTTAGCACGGCTCTTGTGAAATCAGAGTGAGCTCAATGATTTTAGTAGCTCTGTGGTAAGCGAGGAAGAGGTCTCTAGTGCTAAGACTGAGTCTCTAGGAGCCCGTTCCTTAAAAAGAAGAGATTGGAAACCCCAAACAACCTCCCATGAGAACCACAGGGGCACCAGAAGCCCTCAGCTGACAAAGGCCACCCTTGAAGCGCAGCAGCGTTTCCTGCCACGTGCGTGGCTCCCAGCACCATGACAGCTCATGGCGAAGGACCCGAAAGCATGTTCCCGAGTGAGCCCTTGCTGTGCAGGCGCTGCCGCAGCAGCGCATCATATCACATCCTTGGAACAGCTCCTGCTGCTTTTACTGTATCTAGTACAACAGAATAGCTAGCTCCTCCATCTATCAAGCCTCTTAATGGATTTGCTACTCCGCATACGCATCCTCACCCCTGCTGTAAGTAAACCAAGGAATAAATTAACTCTCAGGCTGTAAACAAAAAAGAAAAAACCCCACAGAGCTCATCCAGGAACCCCAGCCGAGCACCCCCCTTCCCTAAATCATCTCACAGCAATTCTCAGGACCAGCAGCTCCAACTGTTCACAGCATCTCATTTAACACATGCCGATCCTGAGAGCATGGCGGGGGGAAAGCCCCGACTGCTGCTGTAGTCGCAAAAAGAACACAGAGGCACCCTGGGGGGTTCTGCCCACTGCAAAGGCACATCGGCGTGACACCAGGTATTTGGTCCTGCACAAATACCTTCTCTGCACCGTGGGGCTGGGGACAAACTCAAACAAAGAGGGGGGATTCCCCCCCACTTCCATCTGGAGCGGCTTGTGCCGTTGGGTTTGCACCTTGCCCCCCGGGGGCTGCGTGCCAGCCCGGCCCACGGCAGAGGCATGGGGCCTGCCCCACCGCTCGCTCAGCCCGAGGTGGCTCACACCGCGTTTCTCTCGGGCCACCCACGCGCGGAGTGGATGGCCGCGCTGCCGACTGCCCCAGGACCCCACCTCCGGGGCCACAGCCGCACAGCCTCGCCGGGTGCGCCCCCCAAACGCAGCACCCACAACC
>NW_008795709.1:249333-263397 GCF_000699145.1 Aptenodytes forsteri | reverse complement strand
TCCTTTGTCCCTCAGCTGCCGCCCGGGCCGGGCCGGCCGCCACGGCAGGGGGCATGCAGCAGGGCCCGCTGAAGGCTCTGCGGGCTCCCTCTGACTACGCACCTGCCACCGCCACGTTTTCCCTGTCAGAGAATGACAGCTCATCAGCTGCCGAGCCCTAAAAGCACCACAGCACCCTGTCTGGGAAGCAGCCCCGTGGAAGGCTCCCTGATTTGATTCTTCACGTCGAGGAACGCTATTTTTGGCTAAAAGCCAAAGGAGCAAATTCACGGCCCTGCAGTAACCTCGAGAGGGTCTCCCCATAACCACCACCCAAACACCAAGCAGTCGCTTCACCCAGAAGCCCCCTTTAGGGCTGCTTTCAAACGAGAGCGATGCCGCAAACCCCGACACCAGCAACTGCGCTTGAGGCATTTCCTGCAAACAGATGCTGGCCAGTCCCGGGTGAGTCTGCTTCAGAGACCTGAAGGGGCTCAGCTACCCAGATGTGGACCTGGGTGTGGTGGGAGCAAGGTTAAGGGCCCAACGGTTATCCGAGCCCACCTGCCCCGGTCACTGCTTTCCACAGAGGGCAGCATTTGGACAGACAGCTTGACTTCCCCTCCCCTGCGTGCCCGGTAGCTGTTTATTTGGGCAAGGCAGGGTAACACCTTGCCGTGCATGCCTACCTGGGAGGAATCCAGCCTACCACGCGTGTTCAAGGCCTACAGCTGGTGACACTCCTGTGTCCCGCTGCTGCCTCTCCCTTACGCTCTGCTCCCTGACCGCTGCCAGATTCTCCCCTCCATCTGCGTCAGCCTGATCTTTGTACCCCTGGCTCTTGTGTGCTGTGCCAACCCTTTGCCAGCCAAGCTGAATCAGAGTAGCTATGGGGGAAACACAGCTGCCATTTGTGTAGGACACCCCACTCCAGGAATGTATTTATTTGAGCCTGTTGCCTACTACAACAGGGGTGGAAAGCTAATTTTCGCCCGTCCCAACCTGCATCAGACACAAGGGAAGAAGAAACCTATTTCTACCGAACTAAAGCAGACTCTGACTGGCCAGCGACACGCCAGGGACATGCTTTCCTCCTTCAGAGAATGCCCTCAGAGACCAAAAAACTCAAACTGAGAATCTGATTTCAAACTAATTAAAAATTACACTCTCGTAGCAACATGACTCGAACTCAAGTTGGACCATCAAAAACATCTTAGGAAGTTTTACTCAAGAGCTGATGCCAAAATATGCTGTTTTCTTTGCTCCTCTTGGGCAGGAGATGTTGGCCACTACCATGTGATGAGCTAGCCTGCTGTCTTCAATGCCTTCTGCACTGTTCACTCCAGCTTTTACACTAAAATTGGATGACCAAAGGCACAGAGCATACGTCCTTGGAGGCAGGGCCTGACACCCTAATTTTTTCCTTTCTGGTCCAGCGTGTGACTGGGCCAAACTGGTCTGAGGTGGGAGAGGAAGGCAACAATAGCATGGGTAGAGGAGAGGGGGGTTTGGGCTGCTGTCCCCGGGTGTTTGCATGAGCATTGGTGGAGGACATTATTTCAGGATGGAGCATGGATGGATGTGTGTGCATGTGCGTGTGCATCTGATGGAGACTTCCAAGTGTTTCCACGTGCCTGAACCCTCCTCTCCCTGCTGTGCATCCCTTCCTGCTGTCTGTGTGGGCGTGGCAGGTTCTTGGCTCTTTCTTCTTGGCAAATAAACTGCACCCAGCCAGGCTGCTGGAACTGCCATTGCGCACCCACACCAGCCGTTCTCACGGCTGTGCTCCTGGTTGGTCACGTCTGGAGCTGATGCTGTGGTGGGGATGGTGGCGCACAGACAGCTGGCAGTGGAGAAATTGAACCCGAAGGTGAGAGTGCCCAAGCCGGACCAAGTCAATGCCACCCAGCCGGGAGCCACCACTGGAGGAAAAGAGGCATCTCCCTCACTGCGGTTAGCTCAAAAGGAAATCTAGTTAACTTTGTCTGTGGAGGTGTTACGGTGGGACAACCAAGAGCCACCAGAAATGCTTGCAAGGCAGAAGCCACAAGGCAAAAGAAGCAGCACAATTACCTAGGGTGGAGGGGCAGGAGGGGCGGAAAGGATTGGGGAAAGGGGGAGGGATGGGGATGGGAGAAGGCCATACGGCTTCACGTCCTGACTTTGCAAACCTGGAGAAGCGTGAAAGCGAATACTCCTGTCAAACAGCATCCGTGTAGCACAAACTGAAATATATCCTGCTGGAAAACAAACAACCAAAAGAAAAGAGAGGGAGCAAGAGACGTTCATTTCCTTTGCAACAGAGTCAAAGAATTGTCTTTTATAGGGCCCTGGCCAGAAGAGGCAATTGTGGAAGGAGGCTGGAGGGAAATGAATTGTCAAAGGAGGCACATATCTGGATGATTAAATGTCAATATGTACCTTGAATTAAGGAAAAGGAATTTACACCTCACCTCACTGTGGCAGCGAAAACCAAATTAGAGCCAGGCTGTAAATTTGCCAGCCAATAGACACCAATTTTTTTGGCTATCTAAATGCTTTTCCTGTCCAGAGAAATGCTGAAGCACAAGTCCCCCTGGGTGGCCAATGGCTGCTGTGGGCAGCTGATAAGCTGCTGAGCTCAGGACGCCCTCTGGGCTCCTCCAGGCTTTCCTGGTGCTGCTCCCCCCGGCTCCTGGCCCCAGCGTGCACACATGGGGTCCTGGCGTGCTGCGTCACGCCGCAGGTCTCAGCTACCCGGCAGATGTGCCTGCCTCTCTGCCACCTGGGCTGGAACACAGGCCAGGATTTTGTTATGCTGGAGTTTTCCCAAGAGCTTGATTCCCTCCGTCCTCCTGGTCAGCCGCTCAGCCGGCTGTACGGCTGCGGATGAACGAAGCACGGAGCTGTATCCCCGCTACTCTTGGCATGTGGCAAAGGTTGCAGCGTGAGGATGCTGCTGCCTTCCCACAGCAGCTCCCAGCGGTTAGCCGAAGGGTTGAGTGATTTGCCCTGGCATGTGCAGGAAGCCTTTGGCAGAAATGAAAGGCAGAATGAAGGTCTTAACAACTTGCAAGTCTGTGCTTACCCCCAAACCCGGCCTTCGCGGAGTGCCGCGGGGTCATTGCTCCCATTTGTCCTCACACAGCACCTTACGGGGCTCCTTTCATGGCATCTCTCTTTCTCACAGCTTTCCAGGCTGGGGAAAGCATCCTCCTGTCTGCAAAGGGCAGTGCAGCAGTGAAAGAGTTAACAGAGTCATGTTAATAAATTCAGGCTCTCTTTTCCTCTAGGGCATATTTGCATATTAATGGAGGGGAATTGTAACGAACCTGTCTAGGGAGGCTAAAGGGAAAATTATGCAAGGTTGGCTGAGAAGGTGGAGGAGGGGAAAATGTTCATTTCCAGCGCTTTCCAACCCCTCAGCTGCAAAAGCATGTGAGCAATCCCAGCTCCAGGGCAGCGCCTTGCCGAGTGGGACACCCTGTGAGCGAAGGGAGTACTTGAGCGCAGGTAGCTATTCGGACCCACCTGCATCCCTCCTGCGCTGGCTTCTCATGGGCCTGCTGAGCTTCACGTTGCCCCAGACACACTTTATTTTAAACCCAGGGCTGCAACAGCAGACTTCAGCAAGCATGTCCCTAATTATCATCCTGTCTTCCAAGGCATCCAGATAAAATGCAGCTCTTGGTGGACTGTCAGCAGAGCAGCTCATCCACAACCCATTTTCAGCACAGGCTCTCTCAGGACTTTTCAGCAGCGCTGTGCTTGGTGCAGGAGGCAATGGAGCCAGGGAAGGGGAGTTGACACATGCTGGCGTGAAGCATGCCTCCCTCCCCCATCCCCGCTCCTTCACACCAGACTGCAAGTAGCTGCAGCACATGCTTGAACCCTGCCACAATCTTTGTTGCCTCAAACTCCAAAGCGCCGCATGCCAGCCCGAAAGCCTCTGACAGCACGTGAAAAATGCCAGGAGCTTTGCCAGGTCTGCTTTCTCTGCTCCCAACTCCAGTGAACTGCCCACAGATCTTATCTCAAGAAGGACAAATAACCTGTTGCTTTTGCCATGCAATAGCAGATAGAGTGAGGGTTTATAGTCATGGGGAAATCAGCTATAAATCACTAGATAGGAGACTAATCAGTGGGCCCCTGATCTGATCTAGATTAGGAGATGGAAAAAGCAGCCTTTATTCCTGAAAGCAGAGCAGCCCTTCTTCAGAACAGCGATGGGGTGCTCCACGTACCCCAATAGCTGCAGCTGGTTTGTGCCCATGCAAATGTAATCAGGGCAGGACCCACTCAAATTAGCAGGATGCAAAGTGGCCCAAGCCATTTTCTGCTGCAGGTTTGGTTTTCTCTCTCTCTCCCCCGCTGCCTTTTGCCACTGCCTCATCTCTGCCTGTAAAAGTCAACACGGCTCCAACCACGTTGGGTGAGAAACATGAGGTTGGATCCAGGATGGTCAGTGAACAGGAGCCGGATTTTAAGAGGATATATGGCTTCTGCTAGATGGTTAGCTCAGGCAGTTAATTAGGGCTGGTGTTGGGGGGGCGCGCAACAAGCCTAAGTGCCACCTGTGGAAGCAGAGAGGCTCCCTCCCCGAAATCCCCATGCTGTTTCTTTTTGACCCAGTTGGTTTTGGGGGGAGGTGTGGGAGGAAACAAACTGCAGGGCTGGAGGTTAGCTGCTGGCAACATTCCTGAGGACTCGATGGTGGGTAGGGGCCCGCAGATCTGATACATCACTCCAGCTTGGAAGGACTTAGGAGCCCGTTGGTCCCACAGACGTGGCTGACTTGCCCCTCAATATCACCAGGACCCAGAGACCAGCCCTGATATGGGGCCCAGCAGGTGTGAAGCCAGTCTGGCTGCCCCCTGGGCAGAGCATCTCCCAGCACGTGGTTCAATTTGAGTGGTGCCCGGTTGGATGCAGGGTCATTGCTGAACGTTTCTACAGCCTTGGCATACAAGGGCAAGCCACATCGGTAAGCTGCTTCCTGACATAAGAATCTGCATGAGCTCTCCTTGACATTTTGTCATTTTTGATACAGCTGTGGTGCTGTGCCGGCTGTCAGACCCCATCAGTACCCTGTGCCCATTCCCTTTGGTCTCCTGCCTTCTCCAACAGCCCTGAAGCTTTCCCCATTCCAGGCGTCGGGACACGCATGGTCTGTGATCATGTTATTACAACCACGGATTTTAAAGCAGATGTATAAGTGAGGTAGATAAAACAAGGACATGGGTCCCTTAATCCTAAAATGTCAAGTAGCGTGGGGATTAGCCTGATATCTTTGGGTGCAGGATTTGGGGATGCAGCAGAGCCAGAGAAGTGAATCTGTGGATGCAAGTTGATCCCCTCCTCTCAGTTTGCTGTGAGACAGACTCAGTGTAAGGGATCAGCTTTGGAAACTAGGTTGGAGCCAGTAAGGGATGCAGCATTTTAACCTTTAACATAACCTGTGACATTTTGCCTTAACACACATTGGATCCCATGTGGTTGTGAAGCCCTGAAAGCTTCCTGAAAGCCTTCTGAAAGCTCTCTAGCCCTGGTGCAGTATTTAATTGCAGGCATGCAGATCCTAGCAGCTGCCTTCTTTGGGGACATCACTGTTTGCAAGTTGAAAGAGAAATGCCTCACTTGAATTTCCCAGTGTTTGGTTAAGCATCCAGCCTCGGTGATAGGATTGAAGCTGCGCTTTGAATGATGTCTTTTGCTAGGAAGAAAGGGCTGGGGAAGAGACATTTCTCCCTTGGGCTTAAGATCATAAATAAGACAGTGTTATGTAAGTGTGACTATAACCTATTTATACATAGTGTCAGACTCATACAATCAGGCTACGAATGACAAATCTCCCACTAGTTTCTATGAATATAACAGTGGTACCTATCTGAGTTTTGAAACAGCAGTGGAAATGCGTGTTGTTCTGTGTCAGCAGTAACTGGGACTCCCCTCCAAATTATACCAAGGGAGGGGTGACTTGTGTCTGGCACTTCTTATACAGACACAGCGGGTGGAATTGGCTTCAGGCAGCTGCCTTGCACCCATTCCTGATCCCAAGGCCCAAATGGCTGGCACCAGGGGAATGGAAACCTGCTGCCTTTCCTGGGCTTTTGTCCCCCAAGCAGTGGGTCAGGTGGGAGCTGGGCTCCTCGGAGGGTCTTTCAACAGGACTGTGCCCTGTTATGAGGCATGGAGATGCTATGTTCACCCAGGTGTCAGGGCACGAGAACCAAAAGTGTCAGCTAGCAAGGTCAAACCAACATGAGGAGCACCGGCTCGCACACAGTGTTAACCAGGGGAACACCTCGCTGCAGGACCCTGTGCGTGCTCAGAGTTTACAGGGATTCAAAACCAAAAGGATAAATTCCTGGAAGCAAAGCTCATCAGGAGTTACTAAACACAGGGAGATTGCTGAGCCAGAAATGTTCAAGGCTAGAAGTGTGGCTGGAGTCCTTATGGCATACCTTGCCCCGGTTCCGTATATTTGTCCCTAATATTGGCACTGCTCAGTGTAAAGCTGCTGAGCAGAGCCGTTTGAACCAAAATGGCCACACTTAGGCTAATGCAGCCTTAGCTGTGTGGGTCTAACTTGGTTGGCACGGCCTGATGCCTGCCTGGGATCAAGATAATGGCAACCGTATATAAAAAAAATCAAACGAAGATTCAAATCCAGAAATTACTCCTAAGGCACAGAGAAGCAGTCATCGTAATTGCAACTAGACAAAACCCTAAATCAGGTTCAAGTTTAAAGCCAGGCTTTTTCCTTCTCCATCGCCTCCTAGTCTGGGCTCTGCCTTGAGCACCGTCTCAGCATGGCAAACAACTGCACATCACTGCTTCTCCCAGGGTCCCTCTCGTGGCCCCTGTGCCAGCAGCCATGGACCCTGGAGACCTGACCATCACAGCCATCCACGGGAGGCCGTGGCAAGAGGAGAAAGTCTGAAATCCCTGTGGGGCTCCTTTGTGCCTCTGGCTAATCTTCCTTCCCTGCTTCACAGATGAACTCAGCTCCCGCTGCGGCCTGATCACACAAATCTGGAGGGGAGGCGTGGCCCTGGCTTGTCATGCCCTGCTGTCCCCCCCCAGAGATGAAGAAGACATAGGGTGAAGTGTGGGTGGCCCAGGGGGTCAGAAGCGACCGCAGCTGCCGTGATGTTTTCCTAGACACCCCCAGCAGAGCCCTGTGACTGATTCACCTCCTGCCTTGGTGCATCAGGCATTGACTCACACCCAAAATGCGTCAGATGGTTGTATCCGTGAAGGGCTTCATGGACTTTGCCGCAGGTGTCCCCACTGAACTTTGAAGCCTGGCTTTCTTTTGGAGGGGGGTAGGCAGATGGGAGACCTTCGCCGGCGATGGTCTGGGCCTCCACAGGAACATGAAACCAGGCTGGACAATTCTCCCAGCCTCCTGCAATTTGCTTCTCAGTGATTTCCTGCGCCAGCGTGAGGTCCCTCTCGCAAAAAAAGACCTGATCTGAGACAGGCCTGATCCTGCTGCCTTTGCAGTTATGACAAAGCCCTTGGTAGCTCCAGCAGGGACAGAGGGAAGCAGCAGAGACCTCAGGCTTTCAGGCTGCTGCCAAACAGATGCTGTCACGGCTGAAATCAACTTCTGCAGCAGTTGGCATGCAGACGCATAGGCACATGCCACAGCCTGGCTGGCAAGAGTTTATGCCCTTGAAAATCTCTCCCAGGAGCTCGCTCCTTCTGCACTCTGCTTTGCCAAATGAGTTCATTAAAGGGAAAAGAAAACCCCTAACAGAACAGGAAACACTCTGACAGACCCCTTGATGTCCAGGCCACCCAGAGCCCATCACTGACCCGGTGACTCTCTCTGAGCGGCTGCCCCCAAACCGGATGGCTTAACCCCAGGAACGGTGTTGAGCACCAGCAGCGCTGGCTCAGCAGAAATCAGGAAAAAAACAGTCAAAACAGTAGGCAGTAGAACAGCAGAAACAGTAAAACTATGTGCTAAATAGATGCATTTGGTAGATGTCCCAGCCAGTCCAACAACGCTGGGAGCACTAAAAGGATGTTTGTACTCCAGCCGTAATATAGAGATGTAGGAAGTCCAGCTGGATCAATAACCCGGCTGCAAGTGCAGCTAACCCGCTTCAGGCACCTCGGAAACAGCATGAACCTGGGCGAGTGAGCCAGCGCTTCCCAGGTGACTCTTCCCACCTTGTGCAATGTGCCTAGGGGAATTCCTGAGCCAGCACTGGGATCTGTACCCCTAATAACACCTAATAGGTTTTTCCTCCATGAATAGGCCCAGGTGTTTTTTGAACTCATGCAAATGTTGAGCATCCACAGCATCCTGCAGCGAGGAGTTCCACCGCTTCATTATGCCAGAGCCACTTCCTTGGGCTTGCTTTGAACGTGCCACCTCCTTGTTTCACTGCTCCTCCCCATTTCTGTCCTGGAAGAGACAGTCATTTCAAACCCATCTCCCTCCAGCTACTGGGAGCAGAGGAAATGGCATCTTACTTGCTGCTTTATTTGGGGAACTAACAGTGTTGCCCTGAATTAACTGGTAAAAGCAAAGTGTAATTCTGCCCAACTAATTCAGGAAAATACTGCCCTTTTTGCAGCTTGTTGGCTTTATCACACGAAGGATGTATAGACTTCTCCTCAGCATTTGTAGCCTGCTCTTCACCATCAAGACCCACTAAATAATTTTGTCAGGACGTCCTCTTCTGAGAATGACACCTTATAGCACCATGCTCTGCCCAGGGGATGGAAACGATTTATGAAAGTCTTTCTGTGAGGCTCCCCAGGTTGCTGGTTAGTCAAGCCCTATCGTTCTGGGCTCTGAGCTCCAGCTCAGTGACCTCATGGGGTGTAACACGATTAGCAGAGAGGAAGTTGTGTTTTTGCGGAGTTTGGCATGCCGTGGGAGCCCATGCACATTTATGCTGCTCTGTGCTGCCAGCACACACTTGCCAGTGGCTGATAATAAAGGGAGAAGTGGTCAAACGATCACCTCTGAAGGAAAAGAGGAAAAATAGTCTCTAGCAAGCTTTGCATAAGAGGCAAAATGTATGGGTGGGACAATTCATGTACGCACACAAATATGTATGTCAGGTCTGGGGGTTGTTCTCGCCTGTTTTCAGCATCACTGCCATAGTCCCCAATACAGAGCTCCAGTGACAAGGCCATCTGTTTTGCCATGACAGCTGGCAGCTAGCAGAGGCCAGCATGAATAGTCTGCCTCCTTTGGAGCCAGCGTACCGCCAAACTTGCTAAGAAAAGCAATTTCAGCCATGCCAGATGAAAGCCACCTGCTGCCTCGGTCGGAGGCATGGGAAGTGTGGACACCATGGCACCGGGCTCTCCCAACCTCACAACCACATCCCTCTTGTGCTGCAAGGCAGCAAGGTCCTGGGGTAGGGGAGGTCTCCAGTGACAACTCTTTTCACCCCTGCATTTTAGCAGGGAGAAGCTACGGTAGGGCTGTTCTCCCTGGGTGGACTTTCCCTGGGTTCTTTTTTTCATTTTCTTTTGAAAAATGAAGGATTTTCCTCTCTCTCTCTTTCAGTATCCTTGGTGTGACCATTACTCAGTGACTGAGGGAGAGCGTGGTGAGTAATGGTGCTGGGCATGAGGAAAGACTGACATAGGAAAATGCAGCGAGGAGGAGGAAGGGGCGCAGACAGTGTGGCCCCACAGGGTCTCCAAAGGGCAGAGCAATGGTGACAAAGTGCGCAAAAGAGGAAGCAAAAGAAAAAAAATGGGGAACTGCCAGCCCTCCCTTGGGTGTCCTCTGGGGAAGGTGTGCAAGACCAAGTGCCCAGGGTGCATTATCCAGCAATGCGTGGCCAGCTGGTGACTGGGGGCCTCACAGCTGCTTGCTCCAGCCCTTCTGTGCCACCTCTGGGAGCCTTTTTGGGAGGCACTGCCTTTGCTAGTACCACAAACCTGAATCTCATCTGCCTGGTGCTGATCCCACACACCTTGCTGCAAGGGGAGAAGGGTGGTCTGTAATCACAGGGGTCCCCTGGGGATGGCCACCTCCTTCCCAATATTTGCCAGGCTTCCTCATGCAGAGAGGGGACCCGCCACCCTTTCTGGGAAAGCCAGCCCCAGCCACTGCCTTTGGAGCATCCTACAACTTCTCAGCATCCTTGAGGCTCTCCTGAATAGAGGAATACCTGGCTGGTGGACCTGACTCAGGTCTGAATGCACTGCTCCGAGAAGTTAATCTGAACTATAATTTCAAATGTTGCCTTAAAAAGATGGCCAGACACTTTTTAACAGAAGTGGCCTTGAGACTATCCCAATAGAAATAGGGGCTCACAGGAATTTTTGCGGGGGAGGGATGGGCCCATCTGCCAGCATCAGTGATGCCACCGGGAGGCTTTGTTTGAAGAAGGGAAACTTAGACAATTTACCCAGAAGCAAGGACCTCAACGGGGTAACCACCACATTAAAGGAACCTCATTAATCAGGATTAGCGCCTGGGATCTCCTGCCCAGGTCAAAGCCAGAGGTGCAGTTGCAACCCATGGCAGTCCCTGCACTCCCCTTGCACCATGTGCTGGTTTCAGTTCCACCCAAAACTCCTCCTTGGCTTAAGTGTGTGGTATAAGACAGAAGAGGAAAGGAAAATTTCCAACAGAAGGGTTTTTCAGAGCTGTCCATTGCATTTGTTTGGCCTTGTAAAAGCTCACTTCATCTGCAAGGAAAATTTCTGTAAATGTGGCCACACAACTGCTTTGCAGAAAAATTTTGAGGGCCACAATGGTATCTCTCCTGCAGACCTCCTGGGCCAAGGGAAAACCTGCCTGACTTTCCCTCCCTGTATTTGGAGAGCAAATTGGCAGGGATGTGCTTTTGCTTCGTTACATAAGGGCTGGCCTCCCTCTTTCTGTGTGCTTGGGAAAAACTGCGAAGGTCTCAGGAGAAAGCTGAGCTTTCTAATTCTCATCAAATCTGGTGTGATAATTTTCACCCTTCCCTCCCCGTGTTACATATGTCCCTGTCAGCTTTGCTGCTGGACAGCTGAGGAAACCCACCCTGCATCACTCATGTCCCATCTCATCCTACCTTGTCCTGTCCATCAGGAAAGGGTGACGGGGAAAGAATCCATTTCTTATACCACGTTTTCTTTTTTTCTGAACTTCCTTGATTGAGCCTGTTGGGAAAAAATAGCTATGCCAAAGCACTAGGGACTGTAAAGAGCCTGGAAACACCAAAACCATGAGGGCAGAGCATCCTTCCTCCCCAGGAAAGTGCAACCAGGGCATACAGCAAGCACTGATGTGCATGTGCCCGTGGTGTTAGGGTCTCATGGGGAAAGGGACTGGGATGAACCAGTGGTTTAAATTCTACACGTGAATTTTTGCCACAGTCTTACCAATTCAGTGCCGAGTATTTTGGGGCACACACGCGCCTAAGCATTGCCAGTGCCTGTTGCATGCGGAGCAAAGGCACACACTTAGCTGGCATGGATTGGGTTTGTATTAGCCCATTTCCTTTTCCCTGACACAAGTGAAATTTGTCTTGCATTAGTGCTGTTTCCTACCCACTTGGAAAGGAAGAAGTGGGTGGTGGCCACATCCCCTTCTCTGAAGGTCGTCCCCAGTGAAGGGGGCCCCGGGGCTGGAGGGGAGCGAGCAAAGGGGGCCCACTTCGCCACAGCATCCGCTCAAAGCATGTCAGACTCAGCTTTTAACCTGCCATGACACAGCCAAGGGTCAGCCTCATCTGCAACACACCTTCTTCATCCTCATCTAACCATCACAGCAGCACAGACGGCTCCTCGCTGCCCAGCAATGCTGGCTGCAGACCTGCCTTCCCACAGCATCCCTTCCTTAGTTTGAAATCCCTGGCAGGCGAAATGTCCTCTTTGTCCCTTTTTCCCCCAGAAGCTATGCAATCCTGCATTGTCCATCGCTCAGCAGGAAGGTTTCTGGCGTGACTGCAGGTGCTGGCAGGGAGGTTGAGTAGCTGCTGTGGTCACTGGCCATGAGACACAAAGTCCCAGCAGGGAAGGCTGGCCAGGCTTATGAATGACCACTGCTTGCTCGATGTAATGAGCAAATATTGTTAACAAGCAGCTGTAATCTCCTGGCTTTGCGCCCTCTCCCTTTCCACGCACAGAGGCAATGTCAGGGTGTCAGGGCAGGCGTCCCTCTCCTTGACACCCTGTGTGCTTGCAACCTGGGACCAGCAGAGATGCTATCCAGAGCTGCGCCAGTCAGCGTGGCCCCTTCCCCCCTTCCCTTGGCCCTGCAACCTCTGGGCCAGAGCAGCTATTATACCTACTGCATGGCTTCTCAAATCCCCCCAGCATGTGATAGTGTAGGGATGCATGTGCTTAAGCCCAGACACCCACCCACCCAGAACAATTTAATGCCCACCTCACTCAAGTGTGGGGCGGGGGGGGGCCCAGACCCTTCAACTCAAACAGATATTCAGCCTTGCTGGCATATTTGGGCCCTTAGATGCTCCCTCTGAGGGACAGTGCTCCTTGGTGTTAAGGGCTGACTCTCTAGCATTAGCATTTTGTTGGAGATGTTAGGATTAGGGGCAGAGGAAAGAAAGGGTTGGAAACGTGCTCCATTTCCTAGAGGCAGCCGTTTTTTCCTCCTCCCAAATTGCCCAGTCAACCACAAGATGAGTCACTGGTCTCCCGCATTTCCACCTGACCCACTTTTGGCTTGTCGGGGCTGACTGCAGAGCTTTTGTTTCTAGGATGCACATATGCACAGCTGTGGAGCTGCGATGCTTTAGGCTTCTTCTGTGTGAAATAACCTGGAAGCAGGGAAGCTTTTCAGCCCTGTGCTTCCCTTGAAGGCATAAAATGATGACCGTCCCAGGCCACCATCACCCAGGCTCCAGCGGGAAGGTCCTGGGGGCCTTGCCTGAGCTCTGTGCAGCTGCTGCAGGGAGGTTTGACCCCCAGCAGCTCCCAGCTGAGCCTGGGGGTCCGGGGCTGTGAAGCCGTTACCCCGTGGTTAGGTTTCCCCCCAGGGAGCTGAAAGGAATAAACAGCAGATGGGACAGCTCGTTCTGCTCGCCTGCTAAGGGGTTTCAGCAGGCTGCTCCTAATTTGCATCGCTCCTGTCTGTAGAAAGGTACCGTCACGTCAGGACGCTCGTGCAGCCCGAAGGAAAAGCATCTCTCAGAGGTGCTTAGCTGACTGTGCCCACCAGGTGCCTGTTCGCCTCCTCAGTGCTGTGCCCAGCATGGACCTCTCCTTTACCAAAACCAGGAGCAGCACTATTTTGAACCACAGTTGAAATGGATATCTGAGAGACACAGATTAGCGTCAAAAAGCAGAAATGGCATCCCAGGCACAGGAACAGCCCTGGGCGGCAGTATAAATAGACACATGCTTGCTCTGCTTTGTGCATGGTGGTGTCATGATTTTTTTTTCACCACCCAAGGGAAATTCCCAGGGGTAAAATGTCCATCCCAATCGTATTTTCCATGTCCAACTCATTGTACTTCCTATTTGATCAGCCATCACATCTTGAAGGATGTTGCAGGGGACTTGCCTTGCAACAAGATCATGCCTCGCTTTCACCTCTCTTTGCTGCCCAGCAAGGCAGAGCTTGTTCGTCTGTCCCTAGCTATAATTGCATGCCGGTCTCTCTCTCTGGCTCCTGGTGCAGTATCTCTGTGGCTGCCTGAAAGAGCCCCTGCCTGGCCTCTGTCACCTTCAGCCAGTCCCTGGCTTGCTTGCCTCTCACCATGCTTTGTTGCAGTCTCTCGCTTAGGATCCCAAATTCAGATAAGTGTCTCAACACCTCAGGCCAATGACTATGGCCCTTGTGGCTCCGGTGCAGGGCAGCAAAAAAGCCCAAGCCTACCTGCAGGGCATGGTGGAACTCTCAGGAGAAACTCACTGAAGAGGGGCAGCGAAGGAGGTTGTGCTTATTTCATAGAATCATAGAATAGTTTGGGTTGGAAGGGACCTCTAAAGGCCATCTAGTCCAACCCCCCTGCCGTGGGCAGGGGCACCTTCAACTAGATCAGGTTGCTCAGAGCCCTGTCCAACCTGACCTGGAATGTTTCCAGGGATGGGGCATCCACCACCTCTCTGGGCAACCTGTGCCAGTGTTTCACCACCCTCAGCGTAAAAAACTTCTTCCTTATA
>NW_008795709.1:236928-247141 GCF_000699145.1 Aptenodytes forsteri | reverse complement strand
CTACCTGTCCTTGCTTCTACCCTCTGTAGGCTTCCTTTTTGTGTTTGAGTTTGTCCAGGAGCTCCTTGTTCATCCATGCAGGCCTCCTGGCGTTTCTGCCTGCCTTCCTCTTTGTTGGGATGCATCGCTCCTGAGCTTGAAGGAGGTGATCCTTGAATATTAACCAGCTGCTAAAGGTACGAGGACTATTTAGGGCTGCGAAAGCCCACTTTGGCTCAGTACCTGTCCCACACAGGACAACGTCCAGGTTATCCCAGACCCAACTCCAGCTCCCCTCGTGCTGAATGGAGGGCGTTTAGTGTTAGCCTTAGAAACCTCCCCTAGCCAGCGGCCGACAGCTGTACAAGGTCCATGTCCATGCACTGCTTGTGGTGTACCCCAAAGATGCTCACAACCCCCTACAGCAGGGCAGCCATAAAGTGGCACCTCCTTTCGGCTCTCTGCAGTGCCTGGCAAACCCTGTGAGCAATTGAGCCAGCAAACAAGTAACGTGGTTCCTGCCCACAGGCTGTAAAACGTGGGAGAAGGAGGCCACGCACCTCAGCGAGCAGCTTCCCGGGCATTTGACCACAGCGAGGGCTGGGGGCTGGGTGCTGATGAAACGGCCTGTTTATGTTTTCAGTGCACATGGCCCTAATTACTGGTGTCTGTGCACTAATCCATGCTCTGCGGGCAAGCCTGGAGGCGAGGTTGGGCACACCTGCCCAGCGTGGGGGACCCAGCCTGGAGCACTGGCAGGGTCCAGCAGGACGGTGATGTGCCCATGCCCCACACGTGTGAGGCACCCAGCCTCTGCCTGTGCCCGGTTGTGTCTACCACCCCACGCACCGGAGCCATGCTGCCCAGTAGGAAGCCACCCAGAGCCAGCCTGAGGGTCGTGCCAGGCCCTGTCTCCTGGATTTTGGGCAGGTTTGGGGTGCAAGGTGTTTGCCTGGGCTGGAAACGTGCTGATCAAGGCTAAGTCCTCCCAGCCGCAGCCGTGCCGGAGTTGGCCGCACCCTGGCTCCCATCTGAAGAGGTGGCTCCCTTGGCCAAGGTGCACTCCTCCACAAATGCTTACAATATTTGGCACTTGCTAAGTCCCTGGCTCTCTGCGCCAAGATTTTGGGTGGTGTGGCAGCTATTCGTTACACCCTGGAAAAGTGGGAGACGGCATTTGTTTGGAAATCAGGGGTTGTTTATTTGAGTCTTCCCATGATCTCCTCTGACAAATGAGAAGCTGTTTAATGAGGCTTTTCTTCCTTTTTTAACAGGAACTACAACTTCTATCATGACTTTTCTCATCTGAGCTGTAGTACCTACGATGAACTGCAGCTACTTGTAGCCTCATAAAACAAAAAGTGCCAGGTCCTTTTCATGCCCTTTCCTCTGCCCCCGAGAGCAGCCTGTGGCAGAGTCTGGTCACATCCATCCTATTAAGCTCCTTTTTGCTCCAGAGCAGGGCACCCAAACTGCTGACCGGGTTTCTTTCCCAGCCACAGCCTAACACTGTGCCCCATTGCTGAGATCCCCATCTGGGAAACTCCTTCCCAGGCAACTCGCAAAGATAAAATCCACTCCTCATTTCAGACCCTGGAAGTACACAGCAAAGTATTTGCAGGAGTGTGCAGACGTGCCTAGAGTCACTGACATACAAGCCACTGCACTCAGCCAAGTCTGGGAGCATTAATGAAGCTGGCCTGGATTTACACAGGCACAACAGAACAAAATTCAAGCTTTGATTAGAAAAAGAAGTCAAGGAAATCCCATGTAAATGTAATAGATGTCAAAGGAAGATGATGGTTTTTCACTGGTGAGGAATAAAAATTGTACTGAAAGTCAATTAAGTGAGCAAGTAGTATGCTTTTCCCCGGTCTTCAATTTGGGGATCACATCAATTCCCTAAATCTCCCTTTGGAGATGACTTTTGGCTCCACTGTTAAATATTGCTGCTGGAATTGCAATGAGAGGAAATCGGCGGTATTCGCTGATATATGGACCTGCCAGGACAGAATGGGGTTCATCTGAAAATGTGGTCATAATTCTTCTCTTTGCATTATTTCCCCATTTCCTGCACTTCTCTGCCTCTCCCTTTGTACATTAGTAGTCCAGGCTGAAAGCCTCAGCTCAGTGTGTCCTTGATTGCAGCAGGAGCGGGGTGCCTCCACAGGGACAAGGCAAAGGGACACCCAAGAGGGACTGAGCAAAATTTGGCTGAAGTCACCATCTCCTGGGGCTCTCCACAGTCCATAGGGCACAGCTGTTAAATACCCAGCACTTCCTTGGCACAGCCTCCAGCTCCAAGCCCCTGGAGCCCACCCTGCCTGCCAGTGTCTCAGCTCACTCCGCTCACCCCATCCTTGGGACAATGCCTGCAACACCCAGCAATTACTCATTTTTTGGCAAGCGATTTAGCAGCCCTGAGTTACTCGTAGTGCAGCTAACATCCTGTGAGCGCCAGAGGCGAGGGGGGGACCACAGGATGCAAAGTGCAAAGCTTATCAGAAATGCCCCCACAGGAAACGCAGTGATGAATATAGAAACCTGATCAAACCGCAGCCGGAAACGGGCTGCCGAAGGCTCCGAGAGATGCTGGGCTCTCTTGTGACCTGCCAAATTGCTATCTGCTTCCTTCCAGCAAAATTAAAAGAGGGGCAATGTTATCTGAGGAGGAAAATTGAATGCACATGGGGAGAAGGTGTCCAGCCCAGCAGAGGCACGTGCATGTGTACCTGCCTTTGCAGGAGCCTGCTAAATTTCAACCCTCTCTCATACACATGCCAACTCCAGTCTGTGCTTCTTCACTGGGTGCTGGGTCAGATCCCCAAAGCGGGAGGCTGTCAGCACTGTCCAGCACCTCCACGGCTGGCCCCAGCCCCGAGGCGCTGCACCCCACTCCCAGCCGTCACCCACAGCCCATGCAGCCACCTGGGCTCGTCCACGTGCCCGGGGTAGGACCTGCTCACGTTTGGCAGGGATGCTTCGGAGCCAGTTCTGCCCCGCGGTGGGTGTCAGCTGGTAACGCCGGGAGACCTGCTGAGGCTGCCGCCCCGACAGACTCCTACAGGTGCATTGCTTAAGGGTGAAACACAGAGAGCAAGGCTGCCTGCAGAAATAACAGCCTCGGTGAGAAAGCACCCAGCTTGCAGGCTGGAGGGCCCTTCTGCCATGCCCGTGCTTGCTGAATCTGTCTCTCCATCACAGCATCTTCTGTCCGAGGGTTGGCCACTGAAGGAACCTATCTCATTTGCCCTGGGAGCCCAGGACTAGAAAGCAAAGGGGGAAGAGACATCCTGGCAGTCTAGGCTCACAGGCGTCCAGAACATGTCGTTTAAAATGTTCCCCCTCCCTGGGGATAGTCTGCTGGTGTTGAAATTAATTTGCATTAGCTATTTTAAGTGCTGGCCTCTTTCTCCAAAAAGCCCTGGAGCTGGAAAGCTTCTTGGGTTACCTCATGCACTGCTCTTCTCTGGATCATGCCAGCTCCTAATACTTTCTGCCGCTTCAGTAAAACAAACAGGTTTTGCCTGCAGAGCCTAACTTATCCATTGCATGCTATAACTAGGTTGGCATTTGTCTTGAACACAGTATTGTCTCCGCTTCAGCCATGGAGAACCATGTAGTAGGCTCCCACACTTACTCACTCAGGCCTAGTAATTAATCATCTAGCAAGGGCAATGGTTAAATGGCACTCAGTACCATACATAGGCACATAATGGCACAATTAAATCTCCTGAATAGATGTCAAATGATTTCCTTAAGGTAGCTGCTAAGCTCAGACAGTTCAGAGAGTTTTTAATACCAGATGCTAATGGGCAATGCTCAAATGTAAGCCTGCTTTAATTAAATCATGCCGCATCAATGAAGCATGAATGCAGCCTAGTTGGTATTTCCACTTTATCATTAATATGCGACCCCCACTAGGCCCAGAATCAATCAGTACAACCAATTATTCTGCCCCTACCAATAACACCGGTGCTCACCAGCCCCCCTCATGGTCGGGCACAGACCTTAATACAAGCTGCTTGGCCAGTGGGTGCTGCTTTTCTGCCCGAGAAAAGCAGACTGTGCGTGGGTCACTGAGACCCCGCGGGGCTTGCCCTTCGCTCAGCCAGGGCCATGTGAGAAGGACCTAGAGCACTCTGTGGAGACAGGGAGTTTTGCAGTGGGAAGGTTCTGGAGTGAGCCCACGGGCTCACATGGAGGAGCAACAGGGAAGGAAGACGATCCAGGGGACGCAGCAGAGACGGACAAATTCTGTGTTCTGCCAGAGGCTTTGAAGCCACGTGTCTTTAGGCCTTTCTACACGTTTGTTTCCCCATCTGTAATAAAATAAGTAAAATAGCACCTAGTTGCCTCATAGGGTGTGTGAGCTGTACTTAATTGATATGTGCAACCGACTTAAAGGTTCTGGGAAGAAGGTACAGTCGAGAGGAACTAAATGGCACTCATGCTCCTGCACGATGCTGTGTCCTTGTGTACTGCACTCTTCAAAGGATGAAGTGTCCCATATCACCACTTCCCTTTCACAGTAAACCCCATTTTGAAGTCAGACAGAGACATCCTGCCCTGTCTTGTCTTGACACACAAGATGTCTTTATAACCTTGACACCTTGACCGTCAATACGCAAGGGTCTGTTCTGCCCCAAGGAGACAGATGTGCTTTTTGCATGCAGAAAAACACTGTGAGTCAAATCGTCCTTCAAAACAATCCACTTCAAGGCACTGGAGCAGAGAGATGGAGGTGAACTGCGAGAAAGTTGGAGGGAACCGGGGTTTACAGAATGCTGCAGCTCTCTGCTCTGCACTGCTGTCACAAGATGGTACAAACATATCACTAGTCCTTGGATGTGGCTTCTAGTTTCCTTTGCACTGATGTCTTGGTAATGTTATTCAAGAGTCACTTAAAATATGAAATAAGCACTCTTTTCCCGGTGCCATAGTATTTAGCCTGTTTTCTATCACTGCTCTGGGCTGCAGTCTGAAGTGCATTATGACACCCTCTTTTTCTATGTGCTCCATCTCCCTGCTCCTCTGGATAATATCACCGTTTAATTTTCCTTTGACTTTGCCTCATCCTGGCCTTCAACAAGCACCGAGACCTCACAGCACAAGTTGTCTAAGCCACCAGAGCTGTTGGCTGCAGGCATGCCTTCACAACTTTCTTGAACATGCCAGTGCCAGGCCTGTATGCAGAAGACTAGGCTCTGGTGTTTGTGTATGACTAGTTAAGATGTGCACAGAAATGTGTGCACAGAGAGGAAACTGAGCTTTCAGAGGTCTTTGCTGCCACAGCTGTTCCTGCCCAAGGGAAAATAATTGAAGAGTAATGACAGACATCAATGGTATGCCAGTTGCTGGAACATTGTCTCATCGAGATGATGGGAGTGCTTCTCTGTAGGCTAGATGACATGAGGACCATAAAAGAAACCTGTAACGAGATAACGGGGCAAATGAACCAGGATTGCATCTGCCAGCTCCTTATACAGCATGGAGCCACACAGCGACACACGGCTCCTCACGGAGGAGCTGTGAAGCTAAGAAGAAAGATGGAAGAAGAGAAAAGAAAGAGGAGGTGATGAAGAAAAATAAAATCAGCTGATTCATCTTAGGGCCATGCACAGGCAGAGTCAGCCTCTGCCAGGGCATTGACTTAAAGCTGAATGAGTGAAGGGACAGGGCTCCTACCAATGCTCCCTTGCATCCAGCCACTCATCAAACTCAGGCAGGACACACTTTTTACACACATGCAGGTAATTAATTCAGTCATCAGGAAAAAAACACTGGAGACTTAATGCTCACTTAATTAAAGAAAATAAAATTGAAAGAACCAACACAACCTAGCAGGAGCTCAGGTCCGTGCTTCCCAGGCAGGCAATGGCTCAGCCTTGATATTAAATGTCAACTGTTGCTAGACAATACCCATCACTAACAAATAACCAGTACTTTAGGAAGGATATCTTCTGTTCAGAGCACTCAGGACCCCTCCTGTTCCCCCAGTGAAGCAGGGAAGTCCTTGGCATGTGATGGTGAGACTGCTAGTCATGTCTAGAGATGTTCAGGCTCTGGTAAAGGCTTTGCAAGACAGAGAGCCCACTCAATCCTATGAGCTGTTGGTCCAGGGGTCAATTCCTCTCTGATTTTATCCTTCCTCCCCTTCAAGCCCTGGGATGTGCTATCCCTCTGTACCCTAGGATGGAAAATCCAGGATGGGCAGAGATCTCCTCAAGGCAGTACCGAGAAATAAGTCATGGCTGGGACCTGTAGGCTGCTGCTGTCTCCCAGGGCAACAAAGCACAAGTAGTTCAGCCTGTGTCCCAGGAGACCAGCAAAGGCCCATCTGTGGAAATGGGGGACGGTTGTAGGCCCAGGCTGCAATTGCCATCTCACACGTCATATGCAAGGGAGAGACCCAGCCACTGCCAGCCAGTGATTCATCCTTCCTAAGACAGTTCAAATGAATCATCTGATGCAGATATCTGCTCCTCTGCATCAGCCGCAACAGGAGTTCAGCTGTCCTGCTTTGAGACATTGGCTGTTTGGTATTACCCATCTCATGTGAGACCTTTAGCAAGATTAGGTCTAGATTTACTAAGCATCTGAGGAGCTACTGGGACTTGACCTTCCACACAAGCCTTCACACCAGTGTAAGGGGGTTGAACCCTGGGCTGGGACAGTGGGTTTGTGATGGTAAAAAAACTTAGCTGGAGGCTAGCCTTTAGTATATCACAGTTAAGCACCACCACATTTCAATCAAAGCGGCTTGCATGTGGACGGGACCCAGGCTGGAGGTGTTACTCAAGTTACAAGCCACATTGATCTGCCAGGGAAGACAAGCCAGGAAGAGACAGCTAATTTAGCATTCTTCAGACCAGTAGAAAACTCACCCAATTAACCCACACTTTGCTTTCCATGCAAATCTTCTTTGAAGGTTTATTATTAATGCAATTAAATTGGCTTCCCTGGCTACAGCTGGGGTATCTCTAACACTGGCCTATGTTGCTTTGGGTCAGACACCAATACAAATAACCAGAGCTGGCTGAAATGGGAAGTCTTGGCTTGTTTGAGGACAGCACTCTGGCTTGTTGGGTGATGTCAGGTAAGTCAGACCCTGACTCTTTACGTGACTTTCCCCATCTGTCCAGTAAGGGTAACTGCTCCAATGTCAGAAGTGCACAGAGGCTGAGGGTTGTTCTCACATGAGGATTGTCCTTTGCCCTGTCCTTAGTGAGAACACTTTTCAAAACCCTGTTTTTAAACTTCTGTGGGAGTTAGGCAGCAGCTCAGGATGAGGTGGGCACACCAGCCTGGCCAGGGGACAGGAAGAGGAAATCCCAAAATTTAACATCTCCTGTTCTCCCTGGCATAGCTCATCCCACCTGTGACACTGCTTAGTCAGCACAGCATTCGCAAACCCATTGGAAAAACAACTGAATCATTAAACACAGAACCTAAAACCCCTAAAACCCAAGCCCACAAAATGCAGCTATCCTTGAATAGCTCTCTCAGACTCTGGTAAAGGGCCTTGGGTGCATCAGATTTAACAGGCAAGTCAGATCAGCCATGCAGGATGTGGAGAAAATGCAGAGCAGCTGCTACATACATAATGCAGCCAGTTAGAAAACATCACAGAAGTTTCTTGCCACTTCAGGACATTAATCTTGGGAGCTACTATAGACACATTCAGCAGTTATGGTCCATTCTTTCCTCTACAACTAAGAGAAATAAAAAAATGCAGGTCAACAGGGCATGATCCTTGAAGGTGTCCCCAGAAAGCCCCAAAAGCTCATTTGATGGATGAATCACCTTCAGCAACATGGTAAAGCCTCCTCAATTGTGCAAATGGACTTACAACAAGTTTTCGGCAAAACGATGCAACAGCTTATAAGATAATGAAAGGACAGAGAAACTGGGTGGAGAGGAAGCCAGGGACATGGAAGACATCAATGTATTTAATGAAGGCTACCTATGAAACAGAAAAAAAACCCACCTTCAGCAAGGCTCATTGTTTTAACTAGACCAGAAAATCATCTTTCCAAAGAGGACGGACATTTAGGCTTGTTGACAAACCTCTTTCTAAGGTAGGTCTTGCTCTTTGCCTGATCCTAATCCTAACCTGAGGAGGATAGGACAGAGTATTGCAGCAGCTCAGCTTTGCACTTGGCACATTTCTACCACTCAGTGCATTGCAGCTAGTGTCCAGGGGTTGTTTGTAGCTGATGGCACCAATACGGTGTGAGGTTTAGTCAGCAAAAAGAGGATTAAGCCACAATCATTATCCTTATCAATGATTTCAAACCACCTACCATGCACCTTTTCAATCTGCCATCAGCAAACCACAGATGTGAGGACTCTGACTGATATGGCTATGGTTATGGAGGTTGTAAGTGCAGTGACCTACCAAGATTCTCTGTATGGTCCCAGACACGTGGTCCAGGAGTTGGGCTTCCTTCAGAAGAGATTGTTCTTAATAAAATGTCTCATTGCTATTCAATTGCCTTCATGGCTCAAAGACTGTCTCCTCTAGTATCTATGAATACTCTGGTGATCCTATCCTGGACACGCTCATTCCAGAAGCTGATTGCTGTTGCAAAAGCTGACTTAGACAGTAGGACCACGAAAGGAAAAAAATTAGACTCAGAGCTATGCACACTCTTAGCACTTGGCTGAATCACACCCACAGTGATGTCCAGATCCAAGCTGGCAAAACTGATCAGTTGTCTTCAAAATACGTTGACTTTCCCTGCCATGTAAAATTAAGCTTGGATCCAGCAAGTGTCTTTTGTGTGTGCTTGTGGCTAATTTCTTAAAGGAGAGTAGGCAGGAGGAGAGTCATAGAGGGAAGCGTACCCGGGCCTGTGCTGCTTGGTTCACATGTTGATGAACCAAGATGGTACAGGGGCTGGGAGAAGCAAATGAAACTAGGTGACAGTTTCCAAAGAAGGGACATCTTTGCACAGTGCATAGTTAAAGCATGGACACGCTGAACCACAGGATGTTGTGCACGCTAAAAGCTCATACAAGTTCAAAGAGCAATTAGACAAATTCATGACAGAAAAATCCCATCAAGGGCTATTAATTGCAAAGACAGAGTCTCTGCTTCAGGAATTCCCTCAGCCCCACACACCTGGAGGCCAGGACAGTACCCTGGGATAGTATCAGAACATGCTAGCCCCATGCTTTTACTTCTTGCTAGGCACTTTCTTCCTGGCCCTTAGTAGAAAGAGGATGGATGGGATGAGTAGTGCTGGTCTCATGTCAAAGTGTGGCCATGGGATGTTGACCTGGGAATACCACAGATCTACACAGGATTTACTGCCTATGAAGAAAATTCCTTCCAACTCCAAGTAGCAATGTTGTAAGACTACAAACAAAACTGCCCAGAAAAAAACCCCTTTTTATCTTGGAGCGTATCTGTGAGCCCTATGGAAAAGTCCCCAGGAGCAAGATCTATTGCTAATGTGAGGAGGCAGAGAAGAAAGCTATGCCTTTTTGCCTGAACTGCCCCTCTGATTTGAAGGCACTATCCCTGCCTCCTGTTGATTTTTGATTCCCAGAGGCTAAAATGCACATGAATCATTAACAAGCTCGTAGAGCCCGTGTGCGCTATCATGGTTTGCGTAATTAATCCTGAGCCAATGTGATTCGGCAAATTAATAAAGTTGCTGTTGCTGGGGTGGAAATTCCTGTTACCTGCAGCAGGGCTGGATTTGCTGTTCATCTGCATCTGCACATTTGCCTGTGATCACAGCAGCAGGACCTATACACAGGGTATATAGATATAGGGTAAATATGTACAGAGCAAAAGAGAACGAGAAGAAATGCATCATGATCCAAAGTTTTAGTGGCTCCTCTTTCCAAGAAAGAGGGATCATCATGGCTCCTGCACAAGAGATCAGGTTTGTCATGACGAGCTTGGGTGTCCATGTGTGGTGGGTTGACCTTGGCTGGACACCAGGTGCCCACCAAAGTCGCTCTATCACTCCCCTCCTCAGCTGGACAGGGGAGAGAAAATATAATGAAAGGCTCGTGGGTCAAGATAAGGACAGGGAGAGATCACTCATCAATTACCGTCACGGGCAAAACAGACTCAACTTAGGGAAATTAGTTTAATTTATTGCCAATCAAATCAGAGTAGGATAATGAGAAATAAAAACTAAATCTTAAAACACCTTCCCCCCACCCCTCCCTTCTTCCCGGGCTTCACTTCACTCCTGAATTTTCTACCTCCTCC
>NW_008795709.1:214765-236248 GCF_000699145.1 Aptenodytes forsteri | reverse complement strand
GGCTGCAGGTGGATATCTGCTCCACCGTGGACCTCCATGGGCTGCAGGGGGACAGCCTGCCTCACCATGGTCTTCACCAGGGGCTGCAGGGGAATCTCTGCTCCGGTGCCTGAAGCACCTCCTCCCCCTCCTTCTTCACTGATCTTGGTGTCTGCAGAGTTGTTTCTCTCACATATTCTCAATCCTCTCTCCGGCTGTAAATGCTGCTGCACAGTAACTTTTTCCCCTTCTTAAATATGTTATCGCAGAGGCGCTACTACCGTTGCTGATTGGCTTGGCCTTGGCCAGCGGTGGGTCTGTCTTGGAGCCGGCTGGCACTGGCTCTATTGGACACGGGGGAAACTCCTAGCAGCTTCTCACAGAAGCCACCCCTGTAGCCCCCCCGGCTACCAAAACCTTGCCACGCAAACCCAGTATACCATGCGTCACTTCTAGGACCTGGGAAGACATCTCCAACACTTTGGTCTTTCAGTCTTTCTACCCATTCAAGTGGTTTCTTTAGCATCTCCTCTTAATCACCTTTATCCGAGAGATCCCTGTTGAGGGAAGCAGAGGGAACTAGCCTGGTTAAAGGGAAGCAACCCTGCAGACCTAGGCAGGAGAGAAGTCCATGTTCTCTCATCCCCCTCCATTGTCCATTTGCACTGACACACAGAAGCAAGTAGATGAGATGCTCAGGTTTTACCTGAGTAACAGAGCTTGGTTTGATTTCAGAATATTCAGCTGCAGGAGCAAGTTGTACATGCTCTGGACACTAAGTTTTATGCAAGCCCCTCTTCAACATTTGGCCTGTGATTCCTCCAATACCATTGTCCAGGTGAGCTGTCTGGGTTTGGCCTTCACTGAATTTAAGGCTCTCCTGCTGTTGAATGCAAAAATCTGTCTATATCTGGGGACATCAAGACCCTGTTGACCACCTCCTCCTGGAGGGTAATTTTGGTAATTCCTGCTTGGTAGCTGCTATGGCAGAGTCTTGGTCCTGCCAGTGATCTAGAGATATCCCAAAGGCATCAGTAAAATGCTGAGGATCTGGGCTGGAAATGTTGAATTTGATGGTACCCCTCTCTCCCCACTTGTCTCATGCACTAGGTTAGATGTCTGTTGCCTTTATCAATCTCGTTTGTTCTTTCTTGAGAGTCAACAGGCACTTGTCCCACCCAGCCAACAAGCGTGTCTGACATTGACCTAGCTGATATCCACCCCTCCCTGGGAGCAGAGCCCATCCGTACAACGTGAGCAATGCACACCCATTTCTGATAGCAAGGCAGCTTTTCTGCATCAAGAGGACATTGTGTTTTCAGTGAGTGAGCAAGAAAGGAGTCATATATAAATAGTCACCCAACTTCCGTTTCCAACACGGGTTTGACAGACTCCTCAGTCACCATTTGCCAGATATGGTCTGTCCAGTCAAGCCGGCAGGTCTGAGTGTACACAACTGTATGCAGTTTGAGGTGCTCTTCTGGTTTTTTTTTAAATACAATTTGGTTTCTTTTACAGCCAAAAGTGAAACCTGGGCTTGAGTTGTTGAAAAAACCAGAGTGCAGCAGTGGAGGGCTTACACAAAACCAGGGTGGTGAATCTTCTATCAGTGCTCACTTTGTTCAGTGACAGAAAAACTCCCATGCAATATGTCCTGAGCAGCCTTCTGCTCACCATCAAGGGAGGGAAAAATGTTTTTTGTCCTAAACACAGATGTGTTAAAAATAGAAATTGAATCCTAGGCCATATTTAGCATTTCAATTAAATGACCTCATTTTTAACAAGCGTACCTAGATGATTCACATATTAGAAAAATCAGGCTATATACAGAGCTGTCCAAATGGGAAAATATAGCATGCCTAGATAAAAGTGGAAGATTTAATGCGTCTTGGGTTCAGGTCTTCACACTACTGACAAGATTTCAGTGATGGTCTCTCTGCCGTTTCTTGCTTCTCCTTTTCCCAATAAAAGTGGACTGCAATCTACCTTGTGCTAGGACAACCCCATAGTTCCTCTCCCTAAAGTCAAGAGAAAGGAGGTGAAAGACAGCCCAGCCCAGAGTTGTTCGATCTAGAAGAGAAGGGAACAGCCCATGCTCAAGAGGCCAACTGAGATCAGGGCAAAGACATGAAACAAGGCAAACACTGATGGGGTAGGAGGAAATAAATCTGCCCCAGAAGAGCAGGGCAGCTCTGGATCAGGGCCCGGAGGCATGGTGGCATCTCCATCCTTGAGGGCCATCAACCATCAGACCTGACCTGGCTGTGAGGGTGGCCTCACTTGGAGTGTGGGGGAGAGGAGGGGCACAGGAACCCCCAGACCTCCCTTCCCACTGAAATGCTTCTGTAATTTTACAAACCTATGAGCTGTCCACATCTACCCCAAAGGATGGGGTTGAATGTGCCAGAAAATGAAATCTAAGCAGCGAAACTTTGGCCCTCATCATGGAAATGAGCTGTGGAAACAAAATGATTGTATTAGCAGACTGGCTTGAGCATTAGTATAAACTTGTCATTCTGTCAGAAAGGACAAATATTTCCTGCAGAATTAATAGAGCTCTACTGGGTTGCCCTTAATAGTTGTTTATTTTATTTTCCACTGTTCGTAATAAACCTCTGCAAGTCTGAAAACAGCTCTCTCTAATGAGTACTGTATAAGTACCTGTGCATTATTGGTGTGCATGGGTGTGTTTGTGTGTGCTGATGACACCTCAGGTATATGTAGAGGGCTAGTCAGCTTCTTTGAAAAATGTATATTCACTGAGAAATCTGAAATGGTTTTGGTTCACAAAAGTTTCAGCAAATCAAAACCTGGGTTAGCACATGCTTGCAATCCTTGGCAGTCACTGCCAGATCTCTGCCTTTGGGGGAGACGTGCACAGAAGAAACCCTGCAAGGATGGCAAGGGACAGTTAAAAGGAAAAATCAGAAAATAAATTAAAAAAAAACAAAAATGGTTTGCTCTGATTCATACCAAAATTAACTGTCAGAAGAATGATGTTTCCCCTGAACATGAAGCCTTGCTGTTTTTTTCCAGTAAGACTCCAATGACATGCTCTGTCACCCCTCTGTTGAGATTTTTGTCACAAATTGCTCTCCTGATAAAATTCAAGATCCTGACATGCAAAATGAGACAAAGAAGGTAGATATGGTGGGCTGGTGATTTCCAGCAGTAAATCTTGGTGCTACATGAAAGTCTTAACTAAAATATGATATGTCTTCTTAATGAACAAGTTGTTTTTCATTTTGGTTAAGATATTTCTGTTCATCGAGGCACTTGGACAACAGCTGGGTTGTCTTACGAAAAACAGGTGCTCAAAAACAGGGTTCAACTCAAAAGCAGTCGGGGGTGGGAGCAGCTGAGAAACAAAAGACAAGTTTGACTCAAAATTTTGCACAGAATTTGGTCAACGCAGATCAAATCAGTGCTGGAGCAGGGAGATGAGTGAACGCTCAGCAGCATGCAACAAGCAGGGAGAATGTTTTTGTTTAACTGAAGGGGGACAAGGTATTTCTAAAGGGCTCCTGGCTGAGCCCCACATCTTTATTTTTGCTTGGTTGAGCGCAGCTGAGAAACCAGTCATGGAAAAATTCGCACCTCATGAACCCCTAGGAGACTACACCTGCCGTGACTGCCCTCATTCTGGGTACAAGCAAATTAAAAGAAGTCAGGGCCAATTTACTTGAAGACCTTTTCCAAGTCCAGCACTGTCTCCGGATGCCTCAGTGAATTTTATCTCTATGCCCGCCTTTGAGCTAGACTAGCCTCCTTGTAGAGGGAGTATCCACCACACAGCATTAGAAGCTTCTTTCTTTCCACTGCCTTTTTTCAGGTGACTAATCTCTGGAGTGGCTGTCTACGCTGGGGCGTACAGCCACCTCTTTATTTTATCCAGGGAAGTCAGTTGCAGCATGCTCTCACCTGGCTGAGCTCTTCAAAACAAAGCCCAGGACTGGAAATAATTATGCCTGCTGAGAAATGTGGTACCAGCTGACTGCATTGTTCAACATGGCCTTAATTGTCTTTTTTTCTGTCAAAATGGGGGGGGGTGGTGTCAAAATTGATGACTTTTCCATGGGATAATTCTACCTGGCTCTGAAATGCCCCTTTTTCTGTCTGAAATATCTCTGGCATTTCAGCTGAAGCATCAACATTTGCTTCCCACTGAAAATGTTTGGGGTTTTTTTTGGAATGGCACACATTGGATTGGCGGGGGGGGGGGGGTGGTGGTGGTGTCATACGTGTTGTCATTTGGTGATGGAGGAAGGTCTGAAAACTCCAGGGACATTGTTTCCTGTATAACAAGTTTCTGTGTGCGCACTAGTGTATCTGTGAAAGAAAAGACAGAAATGTGACCCTAACCGTGGTGATGTTGGACACCTTCCATCTCTGTAGCAGGCTGCAATGTGGGTCACAGGCTGTCTCGCAAAAGCTGTCTCTCGCGCTGTCTTTTCTCTGGCTGATGCTCTTTAAGCGCCACCACTGCTAGATCACATTCCCCAGAGGAAGCAGAGGGGTACCAGGCCTGGGCAGCCAGCTCGCTCTGCCAGCGCAGCATTCAGGACGGGTAACAGCATCCTTGTTCTGACTAGATTCAGGCAACTGAAAGCCAGAAAAATAAAAAAAAAATGTGCCATCCATGTCCCTTGGATCTTCAGGCAAGCACTGCTCAGTGCCACCGTGCTGCTGGCAGGGCAGCACAGAGCCAGTAATTCAGCTCCAAAACATTGTCTAGTAAATCAGTAAAAGTGCAGGGTGCCCAGATAATGGCCCTGTAAGGACAGGGTACCTGAGAAGAAAGGACCTTCCAAAACAAAACCAGGAGATGATTGCTTAATGTGGGACAACGGGAAGGCTTCTAGGTTTTGAGTGATGCAAATGGACAGAGAGAAAATCACTCCTTCACCTGCAGGAGCAGCTCTTCCGTGCCCAGCAAGAAGGCTAGACCCCAGTCTGGTGTGTTGTTTCACTTCCTTCTCACCAAACAGGAGAGGACAAGCTGGCGTCAGAGACTGTGCTGTGTGCATGTTTCGGGTTCCCCACACAGCCTGGGAAGGGGCTGGCAGAGGAAACCCAAGTTCAGTTTCTTGCTGTCTCTCTCCCCCCCTAGTGCTGGAAAACCTGTCATCTTTTCAGGAAAGCCACTGGATGGAGAGGAGGTGTTTGAAGGAAAAGGAAGAAAAGGCTGCAACAGAAGCACCAAAACCACTGAGATACAGCAGCTGGCTAGTTTTTCACATATGACATGCGGACAAACAGCCTTCGAGAGCTGACCGATGAGTTTGTCAGGCATCTTGGAAGTCCTCTGAGAAGGTGCTTACCAGGCTGCTCTCCTGATGTCCAGTTGGCTGAAAGCACCCCCAAGCACTGCCCCTCTTCCCGTGATGACCTGCAGCCATCTGCCAGAGCACACAGCAGAGCAGCGGCCATGCCCCAGCCCCAGGAATAAGGTGTTGGGGAGGCAAAGCAGAGATGAAATTTCCTCTGAACTCTTCATGCACGCTGCAGGATTTGACACTTTCCCACGACAGCGGGAAGGCCCAACCCTTTGAGAGCAGTTCCCCAGAATCCCAGCTTCTTAAATTTCACCCCTTGGGGTCCATCATTAGCTGCTACAGTAGTGCTCCCAGCACTACAGACTGCCACACATGGATGCACAAATCATGCAGCCAAGTGACACAGCATGGCTGGTATGGCACCTCGCTGGGGCCCGCACTTCATTGCAGAAGGTTATCAGGTCGGTTAAGCACAATTTCCCCTTCGTAAATCTGTGCTGACTACTCCTTCTCACCTTCTTGTCCTTCATGGGTCTGGAAGTGATTTCCAGGATTAGTTGAGATGAGGCTGGCTGGCCTGTAGTTCCCCATATCTTTCTTCCTGATCTCTCTGAAGACAGGAGTGGCACTTGCTTTCTTCCAGTCTTCAGGAACTGCTCCCAGTTGCCATGATAGCAGCTGCACTGAGGATGGGGAAGCAGAAAAACTCCACGGAGTCAGAAAGCGCTGGACAGGCAAAGGCCCTGGACTTCATGTCTGACAGTTCCTCACCTCTTTACTAATATTTCCTCAGCCAAATTAATCCAAAAAATCGGGATGCTGAGTTTTTTGTTGCCCTATATGCTGCTTTCTCTGGAAATCAGAGAGCAGTGTGACATGCCACTCCAAGCTCTGCTGGGTCATGTCTTGCAGCTCATTAGGGCATGGGCTTGCCTTTAATTGACCCAGATGCTTAAATTTAAACTCGCAGTTAAGGACATTGCTAGATCTGGATCTAAATTTCTGAGGGAGAGATCTGCTGCTGTCAGCGATCCTACTGGTCCTCCTGGCCACTTCTGTGGTCTCTGTTCCTGCCAACACTCCTGACTGCCTCTGTGTACACGTGTGGCCCCCTCTGCAGAAAGAAGACCAGCACTTTAAGCCTTTAAGGTAATTATTAGTTTAGCTTCAAAAGCACATCACCCTGCCTAAAAGAAGAGTTTTGAGTTCATGCTCAAAGCAAGAGAAGCCACATGGGGATCTTTGGAAGAGCAACTGGCCCTGAATAGAGCTGAAGGAAGATCTCTTTAAAAGCCTCAGGTTTTGAGAAGATGAATAAACATTGGAAGCCAGCTCCTGGGGATTCACTCTGGGCTCCCTCCATGTCCCATAATGCCTACCAGCCTCTGAGGCTGGGGCCAAAGGCTCATGCGTCTGGAGGGGATGCTGAAATCATGATGATTTTACTTCTGCAGAGAATCACAAAGCTGTGGCCATGGGGAAAACAAACATGGGAAGCCTGGAGAATGGAAAAAAAATCACAGAATTGGACCAGAAAGGCCCCTTCTATTTTGTATTTTCCATGAACCACAAGCCTACATATTACTGATTTTTTTTTTAATATAACCTCTTGATCGCATTATGGGGATCTGCAGATTTCTGACTGACCTTATAATTCCCACTCCTCCTGTCAAACCAAATCAAAGCCCAAATCCCAGTCCTTCCCCCAAAATGCCTGGATTGGACAGATGTTTTGGATCTGAAGCCAGATCCACAGGCCGTGGAGCCTGGCAGGCATTGCTGGATCTCCTCAGCATGCAGGGCAACACGTGAGGAACGACAGGGCCCTGCCAGGGCTGGGCGAGAGGGAAGGCGTGTGGCAGAAAGACACAGTCTCCGTGCCCCATGTGGGTGGATTTGGCTCCTTTCTTTGGAAATGCTATCAACGGTGGCAGACACTCCCTCTGGATGCTGCGAGCCAGGCTCCCAAACCACCCTCACATGTGCAACATGGCTCTCTTGCCTTTTGCCAGCCAGAGGCTCCCATGGGGCAATTCGCCAAGTTCAGGGGGGGATGGGAAGCAAAGGTGGCATTAGGGTCTTCAATATGTGCATTTGCTCTAGTCTATGGGGCAGCAACCTCCAAAAATATGGAGAAAGCAAGCTTTGGAGCTACTTTTTGCTCCATTCCCCACTGGTGGATGATCTTGAAGGGATTTTGCACCTTTGTATCAATGAACTGGAAAGTCTCCGGGAAATAACCCTGCACTACACAAGCAGTGTCCAGATGCACAATATTCAGAGCAGCATCTGCCAGGATGAAGGTCCCTAAGGCCTCTCTGATCCCCCAGCTAGGATGTGTCCTCACCTTGGTGATACAGCTAGCAACACATGTGCTGAAAAGCCCCACCAATTCCACCCGTGGGAGACAGCAGTGATCACCTGGGACAGGTGAGCGCATCCTTGTGTACTTGCTTTCTTTCTGAAACTAGTCATTAGAGAGGGTGTCACTTGCTTTCAGCTGACAGCAAGCAAGGCGTTGTTACAGGAGTCGTCTTTGCATGTCAGAACTTTCTCACGGTCAGAAGTGCTCCTGGGCATGGGAAGGGTAGAGAAAGGAGTGGTGTCGCCCTCTGAATGTATGTCTCATGCATTGAGGAAACACTCACACAAGCCAGGAGGAACAGGAACTGTGCTGAGGTGATTGCATCAGGTCCTTTGCATCAGTATCTCACCAACCCAGCCATTTCAGTACATCTTTCTCTACCCTGACCTGCTTCTCCGAAAATGAGGAGGGTTTTCCTGTGGATTTCTCTGGCCCTGCTCCCTGCTTGCAGGGCACGTTGTGCTCTGACTTCAACAAGCCTGCCAGGCCCTGTGGTACCATGGAAGCTGGTCTGCCTCTAGGTATCTCTGACTGTTTCAGAGCAATGGTAGCACCTCACAGCTGAACTGGAGAGGACAACTCCAAGGGGCAAGTTACTGTTCTGTTTGGTGCCTCCACAACATGCAGCTATCCCATTTAGGGTTAC
Organism: Aptenodytes forsteri; assembly: GCF_000699145.1. Lineage (NCBI taxonomy): Eukaryota > Metazoa > Chordata > Aves > Sphenisciformes > Spheniscidae > Aptenodytes > Aptenodytes forsteri. The sequence continues at coordinate 227,982 of NW_008795709.1, read as the reverse complement.
CCACAGACTCAATCCTCCTCTAGTAGCTCTTCTTGTTGCTCTGCTGTGAATCCTGTGAAGTTGTCCCTCCATGGAGCCAACTCTTCTTTCCAAATCCTGCTGCGCTGCTCCCAGGCCTTCCTCCCACCTTCCTTCAGCACAGCACACCTTTCTGGCCAGAATCCATCTAGTATCATCATTAGAAGGTTTGTTGATCCCCAGAATAACAGCTGCACATTCTTTAGCAAGCACAGAATTTAGTTCATGGCTGTTTTGCCCTATGTGTATTTTTATTGAGTCACACAGTGCTTGCTGACTCACAGAAAGCATTCAGGTGAAAAGTGGCAAGAATGGTAGGATGCAGGCTGGATAACCTCTCTCCCAACGGGAGGTGGATGAGGCTCATCTGTTTAGCTTAGAAAGAGACCTCATGCCTCTACATGCATCCATATGGAAGGAAGGTTTCTGACAGTAGAGCTTTCTAATTTATAGGCAAACACAAAACAGGATCTAGAGGTTGGACATGGATACCAGATGAATGCAGGCTGAAAGCAAAGCCAAACTTTTTCTAAACAAGGTAGCGGAGTACCTGGGGAGTATGGAGAGCCCTTCATCATTTAATATCTCAAGCAAGTACTTGTCATGGAAGGGAGAAAGGCACACTACATATGAAATCTTCTCAGAAGCAGCCCTGTCACATGCTTCTAATGAAATCTTCATCCTTCCTTGTGTTCTGGTCAAACATTACTGTATTATGCTGATGGGTACCAGAGACACGGTACCTTTGCTCTGTACCACTCTCAGAAGGGATGAGGCACTTGGAAGAGTCAGGGGACACTAACCCTACAGTCCCCCTCCACACAGGCATCACAACTCTACCAGGAGTGAAGAAGAAAGCCACCTCTATCCATTCACATGTACAGAATGCACTGGCAGACTTCCCATGGGGTATATCCGGGGCACTCCAAACAGGAAAGGCCAGTCTGGTGCTGCTAATCTCCCCACAGTGCTGGATCTGGGACTCTAACACTGTGATGGCTCTTGCAAGCTCCTTTCTGACAGGGTTTTGGCAAGATGGGGCAGCCTCCACCAGAATGAAGGCTGGAGCCAAGACCAGATAAAGCAGGTGGAGTGATTTATCATGCTGGAATAGCTATTTCGTATTTCCCAGCTCAGCCCTTTTGCATGGCTTGCAGATCCTCACCCTGTGTGTGTGTCTGAAAGTCCCCTGTGCCTGCAGAATATCTGTGCAGCTTTAAGCAGGCCCTTAATCAAAACATCAGAAGCAAAGCAGGTGCAATTTCTCCAGCTAACTGTATTAGACCCTGAGGCCCCTGGAAAACTGTAGCAAGGTCCCCACAGCTTCTGGGGTGAATGAGGGCCATGTTAGTGGCACTGAAGGGATGACAGCCAGCTGTGAGCTTTGCTGGCTGCACGTGTGTTTACCCCATTCATTCACACCTCACATGTAGGGAGCTGTGGATTCAATTAGAAAATAATACCCATTCGCAGCTGATTGCCTGAGACATCAGCTTTAATAGCAGCTGGAGAGAGTTAGACGCCTGAATTGGTTCTGAGCTGCACTTCCTAGTTATTATGCTTCTAATTATGGCAAACCTGCTATTTGTCAACAATCTTTTATCAAAGGTGGGGAGACATGACACTCATCTTTTGGGAGGTGGCTCAGACTTTCTATTAGGTATTACACAAGATGGAGTCTGCCATATACCTGCTTGCCTTTCAAAGAAGCATCTCGGTTTTTTCTGTGGCAATGAGGATGTGTAGACAGCCTGGGAACAGTCGGTCTGGCAGCTTGGTGGCATACCTGTTTCTCTTCTGATACGCAGGGGGCTTACACATGCTCCAGCATGTTTTTTACTCCATCTGGACCAAATCTGTGAGAAGATCTGTTCTAGAAGCCATTAAAATTTTCATTCCAATCAGGGCAGCAGACAACTGGGAAATGGTCTAGAGCCTAGGACAAAACTTTGCTAACAGGCTATGTGCTTGTAAAGAGAGAGTGAACAGTGCTTCTTGTTCCTGTTGCAACAATTCAGCAAGGGTTGGTCAGTGGATCTTGATAGCTTGGTCTTGAGGACCCCCTAAGGCACAACTTTTCCTGATGAAACGCAGTTCAGAGGAGCAACACCTGTCCATTATACAAGAGTGTGTGTCGTGGTTTAACCTCAGTCGGCACCGGAGCACCCCGCAGCCACTCGCTCACTCCCCCCCCACCGCCCCCGGTGGGATGGGGGAGAGAATTGGAAGAGTAGAAGTGAGAAAAACTCGTGGGTTGAGATAAAAACAGTTTAATAATTGAAATAAAATAATAATAATAATAATAATAATAATAATAATAATAATAATAATAATAATAATAATAATAATGTAATAATAATAATAATAATACACAAAGCAAGTGATGCACAATGCAATTGCTCACCACCCACCGACTGATGCCCAGCCAGTCCCCGAGCAGCGGCCCCCCCGGCCAGCTTTCCCCAGTTTATGTGCTGAGCATGACGTCACATGGTATGGAATGTCCCTTTGGCCAGTTTGGCTGTGCCCCCTCCCAGCTTCTTGGGCACCTCCAGCCTTCTCAGTCGGTAGAGCATGGGAAGCTGAAAAATCCTTGGCTAGTGTAAGCACTACTTAGCAACAACTAAAACATCGGTGTGTTATCAACATTGTTCTTATCCCAAATCCAAAACACAGCGCTGTACCAGCTACTAGGAAGGAAATTAACTCTATCCCTGCCGAAACCAGGACAGTGTGATATGCTCTGCTTGGCTTATGTAGAACATACAGCAGGAGCTCTCTCAGGCTGTCTAATCCAGCCTCCTGCAGTCAGAAGCAACCATTAGTAGTCATTCAGTCCTGATAGGGACACAGGGTAGCACTCCATGAGCTATAGAGCAACTCTAATGCTCTTAAGCAAGCTTAAGATTCTCTACCAAAAAAACCTACCCCAAAAGCAACAAAAATTCCTACTCTAGGAAGACAGCAAGAGAGCTGAAGGTTATTGCCAGTGTCCTTGGTGCCTGAAAGGGAGAGGAATTTGGTAAGTGAAATTCCTATGTGTGCCTAGTAGATAGATCACATCCCTGTAACAGAAGGCAAAACAACAACTAACCCAACCCTGCTTTTGCTAGCCAATTTGACTTGAAATTCCTTCCCGACTCCGGATTTGATGGTCTGTTTAACTGTGGGCAAGACACACCAGCCAGGCACTTGGAAAGTTTGCTAGCATCCATAGATGCAGCATCATCCTCCATACTTAGCTGTGGTCAATCTCCAACGTTCAAACAAGGTGTGTTTCACATCTTTCTTTCAAGCACTAGGTCTGCTTGCCTTTTTCATGTGGCAGTCCTAATTGTGGCCACTGCCTCGGGCACTGACAAAGTCTATCTCAGGACGTACAAAGACAATTCCTTTTGGAGTGTCCTTGGTAGCGCACCCCTCATTGGCTTCATGATGAACCAACGTCTTGCTCTTGCAGAGGGATACGAACAAGCCCATTGGTGGTATTAGCCTCTATTCAGGACAAAAACAGACCAAAGATCCCAGAGAACTGGAGCTTCAAAACAGCACCACTGACTCTTCCCAGAGAGCTCTTCCATGGAGAACAAAAAACAGCCTGTCCTGTGAAAATCACAAGAACCAGTTCTGGGCAGGGCAGAGGCGTAGTAAACAACTTTCACCTTCCTGTGACCCTACTGCACATCACTGCAGCCCATGTGCAATATATTAGGGATATATAGTAATCCCACAGAGAACAGGTGACTATAAAACTACAAAACACCAAAAGGCATGTAGTTAAACCATAAGCTTAAGTGTTAACATGTAATGAGGTCTCACGGTATTTCCTGCAACCTCTGAAACCCTGAGGCCCCAGGATCCTGTGGCTCTGAGAAAATCTCAGCATGTTATTTAAAATATCTCCAGAAGATAGAAATTTCTTTCCCACGTCGTGCAAAAACTTGAGTTTGTTCTAAAGGCATTTATTACCTCTTTTAGATCTCGTGAGTTTTTAGGGACTGGCAATACATAAACCATCAGCTGGATTTATGAGGCTGAGCATACTCTCTCCAATTTCAAGGATGACACCAAATTGGGGGGGAGCAGCTGATATGCCGGCAGGCAGGCAGGGCTGTGATTCAGGGGGACTGCAATGGGCTGGAGTACTGTGCCAGCAGGAACCTTAATGAACTTTAACCAAGGCAAGGGCAGATTCCTGCACCTGGGATGAAGCGACGCCTCGCACCAGGACAGGTTGGGGGCTGGCTGACGGGGAAGCAGCTCTGCAGAAAAGGGCCTGAGGGCCCTGGTGGACAAGAAGTTGAACATGAGTCAGCAGTGTGCCTTCACAACGACGAAGCCCAACTGCATTTCAGTTAACATTAGCAAAAGCACAGCCAGCAGAATGAGGGAAATTATTATTCCTCTCTGCTGCACACTGATGAGGCTGCATCTGAAAGGCTGTGTCCAGTTTTGAGTCCCTTCAGTGCAAGAGAGGTATCAATAAACTGGAGCAAGTCCAGCAGAGGCCACCAAGATGGTCAGGGTCTGGAGCCCATGGCATATGAGGAGAGAAGCTGAAGGACTTGTCCTTGTTAAGCGTGGAGAAGAGTCTGACTCTATCTTCCCTGTAATCCCCCATTCAGCAGAGGCAGACAGCAGCTAGATTCCCCCCCTACACACACGTCTTTCTCCTCTCCAGGCTAGGCATACCCAGCTCCCTCAGCATCTCCTTGTGTATTGTGTGCTTCTCCTCATATCCCAGCTGACTGCATCTGCCCTGCTTGTGAGAGCTGCCAGCATCGCAGTTTGTGAATGTCACCACAGAGCAAAGAGCTGGGGCCTATGGGACGAGGGGAAGAGGAACAAATGAAATCATCAATGAAGCACTGATGGCAGTCTTTGCGCCAGGACCCCTTTGCTTTGCAGAAGCTGAGGCAGAGGAGCCTAGGTTCTTTGCCTAGAAGAGGCAGAGAACCCACGCTGCTTCCCCCAGCCCCATCACTGACATGCACCCATACGAGTTGCCTCTCAGAAGAGGGTGAGGTTTTATCATTGTACTTCAGGCACACCATGAGCTATGAGCAACAGTGGAGTGGAAGGCTGTTCTGCAATCCACTGCCTACTCTGGGGGATTAGCGTATCTAATGAGTCTCCTGCCTCTTCTAATTGTTGCCCCTATACAATTACTGAAAAACCTGCCTCAACATGACCCAATATTCTCTCCCCACACTAGCTAATTGCCACAGGTCCTTACTCTTGTGCACGTGGCTATAGCTACTGGGAAACGTTCCTTGCTCAGATAAAAACTGTAACAGGCATTTAAACTGGGTGGCTTTGTTTATTCGTTCAGCTAGAAAAAAATTGCTGGGGGAAGAGCCAGCTGAGCTCACAGCATGAGATGAGATGAGGCACTAACATTTGGTTTAGGCCTATGCCATGCAGTAGAATCCAGCAGACGTTCCCAGTGAGGGGCCCCAAAGAGAAGCACTCCTAACCTATCTGTGGTCTAAGAAATGGCCCATTTTGGGATACTGAGCATGGACTGGCTCCAGAGAAAGCAACAAAATGGTAGGTGTTAAGCTCCTCTGAATGAGCCGAAGAGATGGCTTGAGTGAGTCTACTTGTGGCCCACAGCATTGACGTGACTGAGAGAAGCTGGAATAAGTCCTTGAGGTCCAACAGAGGTACTCCAGTCATGGGTACCTCTGTTAGGAAATGATGGCCACAGCTCATTTGCATTCTTTTTTGTCTACTGAACCCCCTCCCCAAATTCCTTATCTCCCATGACATGGCTCTGGCCAGTTGCTCTCCAAGGCTGAGAACTGAGAAACCACCTGACAATCTTCCATTTTCAGGTATCCTCAGATGTTTCTGCCCCCCTAGTGCTGAGTTAGGGGACTGAAACAGGGATGAGGTTCCTTGGTTTATACATTTAATTTTAACAAAGACTGTGATGAGAAAGGTCAAGGACAGTAAACTCCCCCCCTACCAACAGGTTTGCCGTTTGGGGTGAGACAAGTCCCCGAACAGAGGGAAGAAGTTTACAGACACCACTTCCTACAATGCCCCCTTCTCACCACTAGTTATGTTGGCACCAAGCAGCAACCTTAGATTGCAGACCCCTGAAGCCAGGTAGAATGACTCCCCCTCCTAGATCTGCATCATGGGGTTTATGTGAAACTGAAGCCACCTCCTTTCTTTCTCTCTCTTTTTTTTGTTTCATTTTCATTCAGGCTTTCAAAGGAAAAACAAACAGTAGAGTCAGGTGTACCACCAGGTACCAGATGTATTTGTAGCGCACCATCCCAGAATCTTGCTCAGACTCATCTGAAAATTTCCTTCTGCTCCCCTAACAATTTGGATACCCATCAGATTCGGTAGTACAAGTATGTGCAGATGCACATATGTTTCAGATATGAAGAGGAAACAACCAAAAGGTGCCTGTAAGAGGAATCACCACATCCCCATTGCACATGTATCTTAATCTGCCTTCTTTCTACTTCAGAGGATCGGCACCTTTTACACAACAGACCACGAGCTCACAAAGTGCTGCGCCTTGAAAGGTAGGGTGAAGAATATCCATTTATGAACGGTACGAACCATACAGAAAACTTTAGTGCACGCTGGCCACCCATGCATCTCAGCAACGACTGTTCAAATTACACCTTGAAGAGAAAGTAGAGCCACAGAGTATGACTCCTACAATGAACAGGCTTCATCTAAACATAGTAATTAAGGTATTGTGCAACCACTCTGCTACTTAAGTATCTGTAATAATTACGCCCCAGGAAAGTAAGCCCAACACATGTTCACAACCTTCCCCTAACATATGGGTTGTTTACACATTCAAGTTCCCATCCCATCTTCTTGGCAGCTTAGGAAAAGTGTTTAAAAATATGAGGCCACATTGCTAAAATGGCCCTCTGACAATGCCATTCAATTCAAAGGCTTTTAAAAATCATCCTTGAAAGGAAGCTGGGTGGTAGGTTCAAGATTCAGACATGAGCTTCTGTACTCGTACCTTCAAATAACAGCCACCATTCCATGTGTACCAGTGTCACCAGCTCTCGCTGGTGTTTTAGCCCAAGTCTTGTGCTCATGTTCCCCCAGTGACTGTCACACTTGCATTCTCAAGCGAAAAGTCCCAGCAATCTGTCTTGCAGACTCCAGGATCCCACCATGAGTCAAGTCTGGAAAAGACGGAAAAGTTCTGCCTTCCCATGAGAAGGCTCAGGCACTGGGAAAAAGCATCTAAGAGGATACAGAGAACTGGGATTTTACTTGAGCCCTGCTGTGTGCTAGCAGTACAGCCACAACTAGCTCAAATCAGTTGTGGCTGTCAACTGAAGTCTGCTCAGCTAGCTGGTCAGGGTTTGGCTGAATCCATGTGACTCTGATAGCCTGGAAGCTGACAGCTGGTGCAAACAAGCCAAATTTCTTTCTTGTTTTAAGCATGTGGTTACTCAGCTCCTCCCATTATCACCTCTTTTTCCTGTTTGTGATTTTGAGGTCCAAGATGGACAATTGTAACATGGGAACACACCCGAAAAGCTCACAGATAAAAGATTATAATATACGGCACCAAAAATACAGAAGCCCCCAAATGACTGTTACTCCTGAGGCCCTAATACTGATCCTTAAACATCCTTCTTTTCCTTCACACGTGGGCTATTTCAGTTGCATTTCTTACGAATCTTTTCCCTTCCTTTTTTAAGACTGTTTCACATAGCTGGATTTACGAAGTGGTATAAGCAGGGCAAAAGGCAAACGCATGTAACATAGACTGCACCGTTCAAGTAATCAGGGAGATGAGGAATGGGGCTTGTTGAATTCTTTCTGGCATATTTTCACCAACTTACTGCTTGTGAATTACCTACAAACCTATTTTTTCTCCAGCCCAATATCTGCTAGATGCATATCAGCCAGTGGACCCTCAACTTCATCTGAGTGCCAGTGCATTTGTTATTTAGGCTGTATGACTGGTCACTGAAGTCACCCATCATTTCTTCCAGCTCACTGCATAATAATAAACCACAAATAAGACCAGTTCCTGCTGAAACAACCTGAGCTTGCCCACAGACCTGAGGTTCTTCAAATAAGACAGCCTCTCCCCAGAGGGTACTTGGCAAGTTATGATCAAACCTCTGCAAGCTGAACACCGAGTATTTTGAATTTCCACAGCAGTAATGCCATGAGCCTGAGCCACAAGAATATATAGCAGCAGGAGAAAACCCTTCCTGGAGAATTGGACTCTGAATAGATGGTAAGGAGATGAACCTATGTCGTGCCAAAAAATGCCCCAGTCGTTTGGAAGAACATGGCTTTTCCTGGGCTAATATTTTTAATAGGTTTGGGCTTAACAGTGAAGTCTGGAGATCAAAGGGATGTTTATGCTTAGCTATCCCTTCAGTCTCTTGCTCAATAGGAAGGAAGGAGAATATTTATGTCAAGTCTGGATTTTCATATTCTTGTCACCATTGTTATTGTATATAAAATAGGAAAGGAAGAATCACATCCTGATTTTCTCTGTGCATTGCTGCTCTTTACCACATCAAGGGCAAGCCAGAGGAAAGACGTTGCCATATTGCATCGATTCAGTGAATACGGAAACGACTCAAGGTCCCTGGGACTCCATGATGGCTGCCACCACTCTCTTTGCTTGCTGCATGCTCCATGCCATGCGCTGCCTCGAAAGCAAGATGGACTGGCCATACAGAGAGGATGCAAAATATCCCAGACAAATCCAGATAAACTACCAAATTTGGGAATGCCTCATGGAGCCCAGCCCACATTCCAGGCCTTGTTGAGGTGCACTCCTCTTGACTCATAGCACAAAGTTGACAAACTACCCACAAAGGCCTCTGAATTCTCTCTGTAATTAATTAGCCACAGGAAAACCTCAGAGAAGAGAGAAGGGAGCAATTTAACACAGCTCTCGGAATGACACAGGATGCTGAAATGCTGAAGAGTTAAACCTGTCCCTTCTTCTGACCAATCTGCCCCTTAACAAGGCGTCCCAGAGGCCATCCCTCTGAAGGGGAAGGGCCCAGCTCCAGGACAGATGGTGATTTTGGGGTTAGTTTTCTGAGTCACGAGTCTGGCTTCCTTCCACCTTGCAGGTTTTATTCAATAGACAACAAAAACAAGCAGTATTACTCAATGCAAAGCTTCCCATCAACTTCCATGGCAATTGAAAGAGGCTTCATTCTGTTGCTGATCTTCCCGAGATGCTACTCCTGAGACATGGTCTGTCCCTCTGCTGCTCCAAACACCTTCTGATGTCTTAAGATCCAGATCTAGACAATAGTATGTCTTGTGTGCAAGATTCCCTCTTTCTTCCCCCTGCCTCCATCCCATGGCTTTATTCATGATACTAGTTTGGGACATGACAGGAGAGCTTTTCTTATACAACACTGTGTCCACAGTCACCTTTGGTCACATCATCCTATTTGGTTTGTATTCCCCTCAAATACATCTGCTTAAAGGGTTTGAGAATAGTTTAAGTCTGCTGAGTGAAGAGGAACTTCCACTATGAGGGGAATTCCTCCTCTCCCCTTCAGCCTACATCTCTAGTAAGTGAGTCCACCTCATTCTGGGCTTGCATTTGTAACCATCTGTGACATTTAAGAAAAAGCTGAATGAATTCATCATCACAACATGGTGTGCAGCAAAGAGCTCATAATTTCCCAGCCATTTACTTGAATTACTATAGAATAAGTGAATTGAACTAAATTACAATGGGGAGAAGGGAGAAAATAGCCTTGTTGTCTTTGATTTCAATACTCCACCTAAGTGCCAAATCTGCAACCTCATTACATCTTCTGATGTGTTCAAGAAACAGGAAGAAGAGGGACATGTGTGTGCTTTAAACTACTTATCTAATCAAACCTTCTGCTAATTTTGGAGTGGGAAGGTTGGGAAATAAAAGATATATTTTTCTCTCCCAAACACATACTGCTAAAATGACATCTGGTGTACATTTTTCCTCCTGCCCTAGCCCATCCTACTGTCATCTCAGTACAAGCTGCTTCTCCATGGGTGCGTAAGTCATGATTCAGCATATTGTCCTGCCATGATGTCCAGTTCGGCCACATAATCAGTCTGTGCATTGGGTGCTCTGTGAAACCAGCCTCTAGCAGAAAAGGTATTAGAACAGTCAAAGCCCAGCAGTGGCCTTGGTGTCCAGGCTGTGAACATAAAATTTCCAAGCCATGGCTCAGGTGTGGAAATGGAGATCTGCAGCCAACCTGCTGCCGAACAAATAGCATCAGGCCCAAGAATACAGGGTCTTCACTCTGGACGGTTTCTTCTAGATTTCCTGTGCAAAGCCCCTGCTTGCGGGCAGTAACACCTCTGTTTGACTCCTCTGTCTGACTCAAGCCACTCTGATTCTTCTACTGTCCTGACAAACAACAGCTGTGTGGACACATAGCAGGTTTAAAATTGGTGGACTCTTCCAGATGCTTGCCAACGTATTGCTCCTAGCCCACCTAGTCTCAGCTGCCTTTCTACAGGCTTTTGCAGTTGTGTAGCTCAGTTTAAAGGTCCAGATTGGAGGGCACATTTGCTCGTTGAGGGCTGCTGGGCTGCTCTCCCAGAGCCCTCTTGTGGCAATGAGGGAGAGCCAAGTAAAGGCCCTTGCCTCCCTGAAAGACGAGAGGATTTTGGGAGGTGCCCTGGATGGGTTTTGCTATTCTGCGATGGCACACCAAGGACTAAACTCAGAGCAGACCTCAGCAGACACGCCTCCGCTTGGCTGGAGCAGAAATGTTTACATCACAGATTGGCTGATGCAAGACCCAAAACAGTTTTCTGTTCTGAATATTTGTTGCTGTCCTTCTCTCGGTTTGCTAGGGAAGAAGTTCTAGCTGATGCTGCCAGTGTCTTTTCATGGCTTCACATTAGAAAAGGGGAAGCAATGCAGTAATTTTGAACGGGTTGGGAGCTTAAAGAAGCTCATAAATTTTAACAGAAATGCCTCATCCGCTAAATCTGGATTGGGTGCATTTCCAGGTTGACCTATATGTGACCACAGCCAGCCAGGACTCAAAGTTTATTTCAGCCAGAGAAGTAAACTTCACCCCAGATTTTTCACCCAGCACTTACTTGAGATATGGTAGACCATATCTCGGGTAAAAAACAGACCCAAGATGCTCACATCATATGGCTCCTGGAGCTGGTATCAGAGTAATGTCAAACAGTGGGACAGGTGATGTCACTGATATCATTCTACTGCTCCTGCACCATGCCTAAGAGCCCCTCAGGTCTGATTTTCAAGGAAAGTGTCAATTCATAGTTCTTGCCCCACTCCAAAACACGGGTCTGCATCTTGCTCTTCTGCAGTTTATACAAAGGAGGTTGTGGATTTTTTAAGGTTTATTACTGCCATCAAAAGAGGCAAATTCTTCATGGCCAGGCAAATAAACCAGAAGGCAGTGGGCTTGCAATGCACCTTTTGCCCAAAATGCAAAATGTCAAAGTGTAACAGCAATTCCTGCTCCATCTCATTGTTTTATCTATGCAACGCCAACTGAGAAAAACATCTTCTTTATAACAGTGATCCAGAAAAAAACTATGTGATCAAAAAATACCCTTGCAGCTGAAGCACCACAAAACTGTCCTTTTCCTACACACAACAGTTTGATCTGCCAGGAAAGGTGCACACAGCACAAGCTGTTATCCTTGCTCTAGGTTCTGAAGAGAGAATGGAGCATTTTTGTTCAGTTAGCATGAAGTTTTGCATAGGATAGAAATTCCTGCAGGAAGACCAGAATCTTCAGCTGGAGCACTTCCTCTGACAAGGACTGTTTGGTTTTGACTCAAGAAGTCAACAGGACAGTGTCCTTCAAACTGTATCGGTGTGCTGTTCCTGTGACTAATTAAATATTTGCGCTGCTAAAGATGCAGGTTTGCATATATTTGTATTGTGCAAATGATTTACTTCATAGGATTTCATGTGTTTTTATTTCACAAGATTAGAGAGATCTGATGACATCCTTAGTTTACTTAGTCCAACCTCTGTTAGCCAAAGAAATCCCATCATCATCTGATCTTGGGAGGAGGGAAATTTTATATTTAATGGAGACAAGAGGACAAATTTTCCAGGCTTCCTCCTGAATCACAGTTTCTTTTGCCTCTACAGAAACTCTGGCTAGAAGACAAATAACAATGCTGTTAGTGCATCTTTGAGCCCTGCCTTGATTTTTACAGCAGGATCACACTGACAGCTCACATTTGGTCTCTGTTCCTCTACAACCCCCAGATGCTTTTCTGAAGTACTGCTCAGACGGTTATTTTCCATTCATAAAAAAATCATAGATCACACTCTCACAAGGTCTTTAATTCCATCCAGATAGCTCGGTATTGGGAATTTGACTTCACCTTCTGAAGCGCAAAGTGCTACACCTGTCTTTTATCAAATTTTATCTCATGGATTTCAGACCTTCTCTCCAGTTTAATAGATCGTGCTGAACTTCTAATCCTTGCTGTCAAAGTCCTTGTGATCTGGCCCCACAAATTAAATAGCATGCCCCTCCGTCCTTTGCCCAAATTATTAACAGAAATTTGAAATGGCAACTAGACTGTGATGCATCCCTTGAAGGTGGATCTGTAAAGCCCTTCCAGTTTGACAGTTAGCAGCAAACTGCTGTTAACTACTCTTTTTCTTCTTTTTTTAATAAGGATGCATATGGATCTGTAAAGCCCTTCCAGTTTGACAGTTAGCAGCAAACTGCTGTTAACTACTCTTTTTCTTCTTTTTTTAATAAGGATGCATATGGAAGGGATGTCCTATGAGGAGCGGCTGAGGACTCTAGGTTTGTCTAGTTTGGAGAAAAGGAGGCTGAGGGGCAACCTCATTGCTCTCTACAGCTTCCTGAGGCAGGGAAGTGGAGAGGGAGGTGCTGATCTGTTCTCCCTGGAATCCAGTGATAGGACACGTGGGAATGGCTCAAAGCTGCACCAGGGGACATTTAGACTGGACGTTAGGAAACATTTCTTTACCGAAAGGGTGGTCAAACACTGGAACAGGCTTCCTCGAGAGGTGGTTGATGCCCCAAGCCTGTCAGTGTTTAAGAGGCATTTGGACAATGCCCTTAATAACATGCTTTAGCTTGGTCAGCCCTGAATTGGTCAGGCAGTTGGACTAGATGATACTTGTAGGTCCCTTCCAACTCAACTATTCCATTCCATTCCGTTCCATTCCATTCCATTCCATT
>NW_008795709.1:167684-213686 GCF_000699145.1 Aptenodytes forsteri | reverse complement strand
TTCCTCGAGAGGTGGTTGATGCCCCAAGCCTGTCAGTGTTTAAGAGGCATTTGGACAATGCCCTTAATAATGCTTTAGCTTGGTCAGCCCTGAATTGGTCAGGCAGTTGGACTAGATGATCCTATTCTATTCTATTCTATTCTATATTTTTAACAAGAGTCTAACCTGTGCTGTAATTCCTGACTTGATCCTGAGACTGTCACCTGGGGCAACCTCAAAACATCTTCTGTAAAGGCATATCACTCTTATGACATGCCCTGATTTCAAGGCCAGCTGACCTGCCATAGGAGAAAATTACATTAACTTGATATAATCTCCTCTTGACAAATCCAAACCAGACATAAAAGTATTGGCAGCACTGAAGTGTTTCCACTGAATTTTGGTTTCATGCAACGTTTGCTGTTGATGGCTCTTGTTAATCAGGTTGCTTTTCAATAAATGCTTTGGTGGAAGCACAAGTTTTCATTTTGACCATGTATAGTTTATAGGTGCATCAAATGGTAGGACAGCATCAGAGAAAAAGAGATCTATGCATTTTGGTCACCCACATGATGTCCACTCCTTCTTGCTCCCCATCCCAGAGGCCACCAACAAGGTTATCCCTACAGCGAAGTGTGTGTCTCTCCTTACAACATCTGTGGCCACTACAGGCCAGCAATGAGCACAGTGCTTCCCATCACAACATTCTTTAACCTCACATCAAAACCCACAAAAAAAATACGTCTGAAAAAAAGTAAGCTTGGATATTTTCTTATGCTGCACCATTTAAAGGCAAAAAGCCTTTTCTTTCCTATTACAAATGGAAATAATTCCTGTGTTTCCATCTGTTAGTGAGTGATACCACCCTGATAATGCACAAAACCACTCTAAGACAGAGGCATCAATCGCACTGAGAAGCACTTCTCAGAAAATAAACTAAAAAAGTGTTTTCCATTTTTACGATATTAATTAGAGCGTGGGGGGAAGTGGTTTCTGGTCCTGTTCTGTGAACTAGCCTTTTCCTTTTTCTGCTAGATTCAGGGAGCTTTAGGAAGCTGTTGGTGTGCAGATAACTAAAAAGAAAGTAATTGCAACTTGATTGAATCTGATGCCCAAGTCTCAAAGAGAAGGAAGAAGCCGTAATGCACAGGGAGCTACCTGAACACTAACCTTGTCTTCTGCTGCTTAGAGCTTTCCCAGACATTGGGTTGCCGTTTTCCCTGCCAGGTACCCACCTATTTTGAAATCTTCATGACAACTGGCTCAGCTGTTTGCAAGAACAAAGCCAAGGACAAATCAAGCCACTGGCCAGTATTTTAACATTCTAGACTCTCTTCTGAAAATTTTAGCTACTCACAAGGTTATACTTTCATCCACCGCATAGTCTGCATCTGCCCCAGCTCATGGTGTTACTGAAGATAGGGGAAGTTTGCCAACCAACACTACATGTAGACTAGGAGAAGAAAGGTCTTTCTGAGCACTTGAGCACTGAGGTCTCCCAGCAGTTTGTACATCCACTGAGTTTTGGATGTTTTTTTCGCCACCTTCCAGAGAAACCGCAAATTGCAGCACAAACCTTGGAAGTTTTTAATTTGTTTTTTAGCTGGGGCAAAAGACAGATTTTTCCCCAGCCTCACTTTCAGAAACAGCCGAGCTTGTTTGACTGAAAAAAATTCAGCCCAAGGCAGAGTGTGACACTGAGAATTTCACTTCTGACATTCTGACTAAGTTAGATGCAAGCAAAATAGGTTCTTATGAGAAGCATCAGGCAATCATAACAAGAGGCACTGCAACCAGTGCAGCCTATAATACAGATGTAATACAATCAATTCCTGTATAGTTTGCTCTTCCAGAGTGATTGCTGGGCCATTATTTTGTCAGCTCACTGGTAAGTCGGAATAAAAGCCCACATTTACCTGGAGCAACTTTTAACATCTAAACAAAAGAAATCAGCATAGGGTTGTGCCGCACCATCTGACATGGAAAGGAACCACAACACACAAAATACAGACAGGAAGGATTTACTGTGCTCCGAAAGCTGTCTCGGTCCTGTCTCTCCACGGGGATGTGGTAGTTCTTCTCTGACCAGCGTTGCACTGTGAAAGAAGGAGGTCTGTTCCACCTCTGTGGCCTTCAGCTAGTCTCTAAAGCACTTGCCTGGTGTTATTGGATGCGCTGACTCAAATCCCTTGCGTGCCCCATATAGGACATGGCCTTGAGTAGGGGCCGCCTTTGTCCCAGCAGGGTCTCATGCCTCTCTCCTGAGTCATTTCCATTCAGAGTAATGCTGGGCTGGGTTTGGTGAAACCCAGCCTCAGCCAGAAGCCAAATGCACAGAAACTTTTAGGCAACAACACAGGCTGGGGTTTAGTTATTGGAATTTCTTTTTAAACGAAAGGACTTCCAAAAATACACATTTCAAAAAGCCATTTAGTTGTGTTGGAGCTAAAATACCTCCTTCGTGCTCCACATTCTCCTCTGAACATACTTGTGCCAGAAAGCTGAGCACCGTTGGACTAGCTGGCATCTTTTCAGCTTAGCCACTAACACCTTCCTTCCTCTGTGTGCTGACACAGCTCTTATTGGGAAAAATTTGGGGGGTGGGGCATGATTTTTCTCCAGCACTCGGGATTACATCCTCACTGCCCGGCTGGGATCACCTCCACACTACTCTGCATCATCACCTTTATTTTTTTTCTTGAAGTGACAGCTCTGCATTTCTGCCTCCACGGGCAGCTATGAGGGATGAGGAGATCTCGAGCAGAGGTCGCCAAGGAAGGGGTTTGCGGCACACAAAGAAGTTCATGAGCAGATTAGAGCGGGTTTTACACAGAGGCCCAGTCACAGAGACAGTGACTGATCGTGCCCTGGCTACAGAGGGCTGCATGGCCGGGAGGAGGACCTGTGCTCATAGACGACTCTGGATTCAGCGTGAGGCCTGTGGGGTGGGAGATGCTGAAAGGGTATCTGGTGCTGCTCCCTAAAAAGCCTTTTATCCTGATGTCAGGGTTCCTATGGCAATGGGGAGATTGAGTCATCACAATGGTAGAGGAGTGGGGCTGGCATTGAACACTTCCCCATAAGTCACTGCTTATATGAAGTGTCTCAGCTCATACCTATGCCTTCCATACCCTTGTCATGCACTTGAGGTGATCATAAGGGTTTCAGCTCTTGCCACCAACTTTTAGGGTTATTTTGTCTTTCATATTTCAGCAAAAAACCTCTCTTTTGGGGCTGTTGGTATCTTTTCCTTTGAAAAGACCTAAAGTACTTTTCCAGTCATTTGTTCCCACTTTTTCCAAAATGGCAATTTAGTGAGAAGGAATTTAAAAGGCAGTCTAACTCTCAGTGACCAAGGTTAGCTGCATGAGCCCCACGCTGCATTTGGAGTTCATGGCAGTCACTGCTCTCCTCGCAGGACCATGGAAGGTGTAGGCACCATAAGGACATTCCCTGTTTACTCTGTGCACAATGTGGGCAAGATCTGATCCACTTTGCTTGGGAAACAGTTGCTGAAAGTGTGTCTTCCGTCTCTGCCAGCAGGTGCCCAATGTCCCATCTGCTCATGGAACTCAGTCTGCCTTCAGATGCACTACTTTTTCATGACCTGCTCTTTCACCATTGACATTTCCATCAGCAATTTCCAGCCTTCCCGGGGGAGCTATTGGGTCTGTTTGCCATCTGTCCTTCTCCTTCCCCTGAGAACACTTGGACAATGTTTCATTTAGTGTTGTTGTTTTTTTAAGTAAGTTCAACATCTTTTGACAATAAATTGCTCTTGATATTCCTTAGAGGCACTTCCATCTCCTTTGGTGACCACTTGCTCTTTCTGTGCATTACCATGGCTTAATGTTCGCCTGCCCTCTTGCCATTTCATCAGTCCACATTTGACAACAGAACAACCCCTGAGTCATGATCCTATTACTTTTCTGAAGAGTGCTTACTACTACCCGAGATTACTTTTTCCCTTAGCATCTTAGCATTACTCTTTTCTTGTTTGCATTCTTTTGTGTGTGTGTTCTCCATTTCCTTCCTTGATTTTCACTCCACACCTTTACTTCTGGCCATCCCCTTTCTTTTGCCTTGAAAAACAAAGATAATAAAACCTACAACAGCTTTTTAGATCAGATTTTTTTTTAATTAACTTTTTATTGATTTTCTTTGAGAGAATAAAAAGGATTTGTGTATACCAAACAAAAGGGAAAGGGACAAATATGGATAAAACCAAAGATTCATGTAGGTTAAATAATTGGAAGAGGTGGACAAGATTATATTTAAGGTGATGCACGGAGAAAGAGAGAAGATCAGCAAATGAAAGCAAAATCTGGGAGTGCTTTCACTTAGCCAACCTCTACAGAAAAAAATAAAGCAAAATTAAGTTCTTCTAATCTGATAAAAACACAGAATTCAGCAAATGTACCACTTCATCTAAGACTGGATTTTGCCTCTCTGTCTTTTCCATGTTGGGATTGACAGAATTTTTCAAATTTCTCAGCTTCCGTGGTTTCTTTGGGTAACACCAAAGAGAGATGTCTCCTCCTTCTATGTCCTATCTCTTTTTATTCTTTCTTCTTTTGTCACCAGTCCTTCTTGGAGCTGTGAGGGACTCTCCCCAGACAGGTATTGCCAAAGTGTGGAGCCTTATCCACCATGGTCCTCTGCTATCATTCCTTCTCTCCCAGGTAATTTGTTCTCAGTACCAGGACACGGTTTGTGGTCTGCTTGATGTTTAAGTGCTTTGAAGCAAGAAGTCACAACAGACTCCTAAAAACGTTTAGATTGCTGGATGTAAAAACCATCCCTTGGATGCTGTTGCTTCGTTTGCAGAGGGGCTGTTGGGCTCCCATTGCCCAAGTGTGCCAATTTAATGCGTCAGGAAAGTCATACCAGTGACACTGCAGGAGACAGCTTTCCCTGACCATCCAGGGGAGCTCTAAAGTGGTGTTTGATAGCCTGTGGTTCTTCTGTGCTTCACATACTCAAGATTTAAGTTGTGGTCTAGCCATAGTATGTGTTATGGCTTTTGCTGAAGTGTGGGTGCTGTACTTGGCCTGCAGGTTATTTCTACAGTCCTGTCCTGTCAGCAGGCAGTCTGAGAGAGGAATGCATTGTCAGTAGAGGGGGTCCTGAAACTGGGATGGTCTCTGCTCTGCTACCTCTTACAGAGAAGCCCTGACTACGAAATGTGAAGGACATACCTCCTCTTACCCTCCCAGCACTGCTATCATCCAGACAGCAGTACAAACATGAACTAGGCTCCTGAGATTCCTAAACTCATCCTGGCTCCCAAACTGAGCCTTTCCTTCTTCCACTTTCTTTTCTTCAAAGGCCTGCTCCTGGCTTTTTTATGTGGCTGGTGAGAGCTATGTGGCTTGAGCCTCTGCGGGGCTCTGATCATGTTCCCTGCCCTACTGCATCCATTGAGAGCTGTCGTCTCCTCAACTAGCAAGCAAAACTTAGGCAGGCTGCCCTTCCAAGGAGCACAGCCAGCTCTCCCATCCTACCACATCAACAGAGCCAAAACTGTTCCCCAGCTATCACATTTCAGGAGGGAATCATAACTGTACCTTGCATTTTTTGTTTGTGGTTGTGAGGGGGTTTTTTACAGGGAGAGGGAATACATCCTCTAATTGTGTATTAGCGTTCAAGCACCGAGCTGGTGAGCTCCTTCTGGCTCAGGTGAGTGACAGAGAGAAATTCTGACTCATTTGCAACAAGGAAGGAAGTGGAGTATACTGTGTGCTCAGAATTAGGGGCAGCAGGCAAGATTATAGCTGGAAAGGCTGCCTGCTGAGAGCACAGTGTATTTAGAAGCATCTAAAATTATTTGTGTGACTCAATACTGTTTTCCTAACACTGAGAGCAGCATGTGGTAACTCTCCCCCTTAGGATGCTCTTTTTATCCTCCTTGATTTTTTTACTTGTGGATGAGAAGGGGGAAGAGAAATTAAAAGGAAGGAGAGTTTCTCTGCTGTTTAATCAAAAACAAACAACACTTCACACTTCTGCAGCAATTCAAGGTGTTTTGCAGATGAGCTTGGAGGTGTTGGACTTGGACCTGGGTCGGTATCACATGGTATCTGCTGTTGTACACAAGAGCAAAGTTGTGTGGTTATCTCTAAGTGGTTCTGATTGAGCTGAATGGTTTGTTTGTCCTGGAACAAAGCCTTTTCTTTCTGTCAGAGACAATTTTACACAGTCAAAGCCATGGCAAGGTGTGGGCACCACTATGAAACCTGGAATGTCTAGTACAGCAATTTGAGGAGCCAGGAGGACCCAACAGTAGCAGCACTAGGAAATGCTAAGGTCAAATGGTAAGGACTTTGCTACAACTTATTCACCTTCATATTACAGAGGTCCTTGGTGATCCAGAACTACCAAATAGTATTTCATTTTCTTCCCATTTTTGTCAACTGCTCAAACCCCGTTCTCCCCTCACCCATAAGTGTGCCCTTCAGACAAATCTCACCTGATGAGATCATGTAGAAAGTGATACCTGCTCTCAATGCACGGACTTTGGAGAATGTACTGAATGAGCTGTGCCAGGATTTAATTTCCTTCCCAGGTAATAAAACTAGGTACCTCCTGGCCTTTCTTAACCTGCCTCACATCTGGTTCCAGCCATTACATTTCCCTTTGTCTGCTAGATCAAGCAGTGTTTGGCTGTCAGGAATGCTCTGAGGGTTCCCAGTGGTTGGAGATCGTGACTGAGCTACCTCTTTGCCAGCTCATTTGAGCCCAGAGCTTGCTGGGAAGCTTAAAGAAAAGACAGTTTCATGTCACAGTGTGTCTCTGGAGGTCCAAATGGACCTCATGCCAGGTGGGTGAGTGGGCACAGGCACTGCTGTGCAGTCGTGATGATAACATGGCAGTGCCTGAGCCAGCTATTGCCTTCAATGATTCATTATTTCCCCTCTTATCTCCTTCCCTAACCAGCTTTGCTGACAAAATTAGCAGCTACCTGCTGTATACTTGGTGCTACCATTCACAGCACAGAAGAAAATATTAATTCATTATAAATGGAAGCAAATGGACCGACATTAAGCAGGAAGCGGCTTATACTTGTATTATTGCATCAAAGTGGGTGGACTCATCTAATAGCGGCCATCACAGAGAATAGCCTGCTAGGCAGAAGAGACGAAGTCCAGATCTGGATGAGAAAGCATCTAGTGACCGGGAGCCATCATTAAAGCTGTGAGAGTATTAACCACAGCATGTTTCTTTCTTCAAATCCCCTTGCACATCATGTAGCTATCTGGGCTGGAGCTCCTCCTGATCCACCCAAACAACAGAAAAGGGCAAAGGGGCCCACAACAAGAGGCGTCTTAGCCTTCCCCCTCTCCACAACCACCTCCAGTGCCCAGCACTTGCACTCTGAAAACTAAAACTGCAGAGAACAGGAAAATCCAGCTGAGAAGGAGCATGGATTAAAGTGCAACTCGTGGACTTCTTTTGGATCCACTGTTTTTGTCTGGGTATTTGTCATCTACCCAGGATCTACTGGTGGAAAGAATCTACTTTCCATTCATGGAAAGGATTCACCCTAGCCCTAAAGGAAAGGCACCAAAATGAGAACTATCTTCCAGCGGAGAAATGAAGGCTGTCCATGTGTGCAGCTGACTGCTACCTGCTCACAGCCAGAACATCTGCACAGAGATCATCGCACCAATAAGCAAGGCCTTAGGTCCTTTTCCAGATGTCTTTCAGTCATACTGCAGAGGATACCAGGAGTCACAGAAATGCTCTTCTTTAGGGGCAGACAATACATTGATGAAACAATTGTTCCAGCTCCAAAACATTGCTCCCACCTTGCCTTGTTCCCCTAAATTGCCTTCCCCATAATTAGCATCCCAACAGAAGCACATTTGAGCCCGCAAAGAGACAAGCTCCAGACACGATGGCTTTTCCTTCTTGTTCATTCAAGGTCAGTTCCAGTCCTACGGCACCAGCTTATTTTTTCCAACAAAGCGTTACAAAACCATGGTAATGGCATCGACCTCTGCCTGCAAGCTGCTAATGACTTCCTGGGTGAGCACCCAGGGAATGGATCCACTCTGGTCTGCATGCCGCTGGGGGAATTCATTTGCTGGAAGAGCATTACTTAGCTGACTTTCAGCACTTTCACAGAAAAAAGGGGCTCAGCAATGGCTGGGTGAAACTCACAGCTTGCCAGGGGGGCTGGCTGTTGTCAGATGTTGTTAAATCTCACAACGCTGCCCAGCCACTGCATGTCCCTAGCAGACAGGGTGTTTTCGTTCAACAGTTATTTGGGAGCAAAGTGCACCAAGTACCTTAGGCAAGCATTATTATTAACTCTGATTATTCACCGCTGTTTTTGCTATTACTCTGCACCTAAGAGAGGCCACAGTGACTCAGATCCCAGGAGGCCAGTGAAGGAATGCACGGACCACGTCACAAGCTGGCATAAGCTCATGTCCCAAGCAAGCACAGCAAGGCAGGTATGGTCCAAAGACTTTGCATGCTGTCTGCAGTCCAGAGCTGGCTGCAGAGCCCTCCTAGGGCATGTGGCAGGCATACAAGAGGAGGCTGCATCCCCCATTTCATGTGAAGTGGATCAGGAAAAGAAAAGGAAGGGAAGAGGTTTTCCTGAGAACGACATCCATCACAAATGAGACTGAGCCAGACTTGTGTGTTAAGCTGCATTATGAATAAGGTCTAGCAATTGAATTGGCTCTTCAGAGCCAATTATTTCAGAAAAATAAATAAACCAAAAGCATGCTGAAACCAGGCCTGTTCCTGTTGGTGTTTTGGACCCAGCTCCTTTCTGAGCTCTGACTTGCAGAGCCATTCCGTAAGTCCAGAGGATGGAAGAGATGACCTTCTCTACTTCAAATTGTCCTGAACAACCTGATCTAGCAGTTAGGGTGGCCCTGCTTGGTGCGGGGTTTGGAGACAAATCTCCAGAGGTTCTTTCCCACCTAAATCTCTTTATGATGCTATGATATTTCCTGCTGAAAACCGTATGAAGGGAAAAGCACAATACTTTTAATTTTTGCAGGTGTCCTCTTTTGGCACAGGTCTTTTTAGCCTCTAACAGCCCGCACAGGCCTCTCAGGAAGCGTACTCTCCTCTCCAAAGAATGCATATGCACCAACCCTTCCAGTACTGCTCATTAGCACCTTTTCAGTGTCCTGTATTTTTTGCAATTACTGGATAAGCAAAAAAATCAGTAACAGTTTCTCTTGGCCTTCCACTGAATTCACAGAAGGACCAGTTTACCCTGGAATGACTCAACTGGCTTTGCAGCCATCCAGCCACACAGGGATCCGCAGGGACCTACGAAGAAGGTCCAACTTGAATATTGTAAGTCGATAAATATGGGAATTCAGTGCACTTGATTTTCAAGTTGCCTGGTTTATTAACTCAACAACATGGTCCAGTTGCCCAAGAAGAGGGCTGTGAGCCAGGCCTCCTGACTTGTCAGGGTCCTGAGTGCACATAAACATACTCACACCCAACGGCTCCATTTAAGCCCACCCCTGGGCCTTCAATTTCTGTTTGAGCTGTGCTGTGGTTTTGCTCAGCCACAGCTATGCCTGTGCCTGGCCATGGACCACATTGGTCTGGGCTCTCATCTGCAGGCTGGCTTCCTGAGTTACCTAGGACATGTCTTGTCACCATGAACTTGCCTGATGATCTTCATTGTTGGCTGAGCCTGGCTGTCATCTAGGCCTGCCTTGCCTGGGTACTGTGAGTTGGGGCCCTGGTTTGCAAAGCCCCTGCCTTGCTGGCTCTGTTATCGTGCTTGGCTCCTGTCCTTTAGGGAGGACCTAAGGCTGGCCCTCACTGCCCCTGGACACTAACTCTGCTACTGAGGTCCTCAGTCACCTTGGGGAAATTGTTCCCGTCCATGCTTGCTTTAGCTCTGGGGCTTTTCAATGCAGCAGTTAATGACGGATGGGGACTGCAGCCCAAGCCAAGTCCGAGTCACCAGAGAAGCCAGCCAGGTATGTGGTTGTCCTCCCTCGTGTGGCTGTCTTCAGTTTAGCATTAGATTAGATTCTTGTTCAGGATTTGTCCTAGCCTTAGCTGTTGTTCACATAGTGCAGAAAATGGGCTTGTCACATCTTGTCCCATCAGTAGAGGGGAGAATCGGGAGCACCAGAATCAGGCTGGGCATTGTGAGCTGAGCACTTAGCACCAGGAGCCTGTTAGGAGCTGAGAGGTCTTTTGTGGAAACACACAAGGTGGGCACAGACCAAAGTGAGACTTCGATTTCACTGTCTGTCTTTATGTGTGGTTTGAAGATATACAAGCAATTATTTTAGTTTTGTGAATGTACACCAAATGTGTGGCTTTCTCATAAGAAAAAGGATCAGCTTAAAAAAAAAAATCAAGATCACAAACCTGGTTCTAATAGTGCTTCAGCTTTCAGCTCACCAGGGAATCCCTTTCCTCTGTGAAGAGGTAGTGGGTTTTTTTGCTACTTGTGCTTTCAGGTACAGTCTCCCAGTGCTGGCAGACATCTGCCTGGGCTGAGAGCTCCCTTTGTTTTTCCCTCACCAGTGAAATCCACACTTACAGCTGGTGGCGTCTTCAAAAACAAAAAGAAAACAGGAAAACCAAAGCCTAAACTACTATACCAGTGTGACAACTATAAGTCTGTAACATTAGATTTGCTTATGAACCCTTTCCCTCATGTCTGATGGATCATCTGACATGCATGATCCAAACTGAGTGAGCTGGTGTAGCTATTTCCAGATGGGCTTTATCCCATCCCAGGGTGGGTGTATAAGCTGAGCGGATCATTCATTCTCTGCAGGTATTAGTCTTTACAGTCTTTACAGTCTTTACAGTCCTACCATAACTTTCAGAAATGGTGCTTTGTTGTTTATCAGCATCTGCTTAAAAGAAGCAAGTACGAAAACAGTAATGCCTCATTGCAACAAATCTCATCAAATTTGGAACTGAGCATCTAACAGCAGAGAGATGTAGGTATGCTACACTGCTTTCCTTCTGCCACTCAAAAAGTGGATGAACAAATGAAATTTTAATGCTATTGTAAGTGGGAAAAAATCCCCACTGGCAGGAAAGAGTTAAGTTCCAGTGGAGTCACCCAAAAAGGAAGACCAGGGTAGCTTTTCAAACCTTTTTTTTTCATCTTCTTTCCCCAAACCTTTCTTTGAGAGGCAGTCTCTTTTTCTTCATTCGCACAGAGAACAGCAATCTTTTTGCTTGACCAAGGAAATAATAGGTACTCACAAAAGCAAAGAACTACCTTAAATTGCTTGGGCAGCAGGAGTTTGGTTCAATTAATTTCCTTAACTTTGCAGAAACATCTGGTATGCTGTTTACATCCTGTGAGAAGCAGTCTTCCATTAGGAACGGAGTAAAGAAGATGAATGAAAATCTGCAAAGACTCACCCACAGACTTGAGCAAGCATAAGATCTTTAGCCTATTCCTATTGAAACCACCCTGCAAAATGCATCTGCTCATACAGTCAGAATTTCAGAGTAACACAGCTTTCAGGTGCTTACAGGAGCTTTGATCCTAAGAATGGCAGCAAATGGGGATGATGAAAAGAGCCTAATTATTGTTATTATTGCAGGTAGAGTTAGACTGTCTGACACTGGAAAGTGTTCCTGGACTTCATTCAGATGTGTTCCAGCAAGGACACACGGACCAGAGACAACATGGTGCAAACTGAACCATAGGCTGGAGCCTTTATCCAAAACCCATATCTATGTGAGCTCATTGGAAAACATGACCAGCATGGCACAGAGGCCTTCACAGGGTTTATTGCAAAGCTCTGTGTGTGTGAAGGAGACAGGAGAAACTGCATAAGCAGCCAGAGAAGACAGCGAGGAACCAGAGCCAAAGCCATGGATGACTTGACCCCTGAAAAAAGAAATTGAGTTTATTGAGTGGAGTACTGGTGAAAAGAAGTTTCAGCTGTTTCCAGGCTTCTCCTCCAGGAGACAGGATGCTGTGTCCTCCTCAGAAACAACATTGCTCCTCATCAAAATGAAAGGGATGATTTCTAAACCACAATGTTGCTTCATAAAGTCAGGGCAGATTATCTGGCCTTCCATGTGCTGTGGTATGCACTTCATGCTCCAAAATGTAAGGTAACTGGCAGGTGAAGACCTTGGTCTCTCTGACTGATGGGAAGCACCAGGGAAGGTGGCTGGCTGGCTCAGAGACCCTTTCCTGACCCTGAGCACATAAGCTGGCTCTCCTTTCTTCGAATCAGTTATGAAACACACATCTTCCTGAAGGCTCCGGATGGTGAAGGCTTGGGTCGGAATTAAGAAAGTGAATCCAAAAGTGGCACAGACCCAGTGGGGGCCGTTCCCAAACCTCCTGATGGGTTAAAACTCTTCACACTCAATACTTCCAAGCAGGAAAGACCTGGGTGGGCTAGGAAATATTTCCTATGTTTACCAAACACAAAATGGCAGGGAGGGAGCAGATCTAAAAAAATAATCCTGTAAATAATTTATTTACCAGTGGAGGGACCAATTCCTTCTGTCTTCCTCCCTGCATCTGGTTTTGCTATTATCTTGAGCAGCCCACCAGCACCAAGCAAGCAGAGATATGTAGAGTGGGTGAGTTGGTATGGCTCATCTCATACATCATCTGAAGCTAACTGCTGGGACTGTAGGGAGCTTGCAGGCTGCAGGAGATTTAATTAAGAAGAGACATATGTTGCGCTGGGGACAGGGCTCTTGCCTTGGCATGCTGTGTTTCTATTGCACACTTTTGACACTGAACAGAAATGTTTTTCCTTCTTCCTAACGTCAATTCTTTTTCCAGTAAAACCATTGCCTGACTGGTCCTGTGAAAGCACAAGTCCCAGTGTACTCCCTTAGCGTGGTGGGGAAGCCATTTTGAGACCCTCAGCCCCTCTTGCCCCTTTCTTTCTTGACAGGAAGGATGTTTTTAGCCCGCACTGTTCCTGGAGCCCGCTTCAGGACAAAGCGGCAGGGGCATAGCGAAGCCCACTGAGGTGTGGAGCCCTGATGGAAAGCCCAGGAACACCCCCAGCTTGCAGGGTCCCAGCCGCCACCTGAATGCTGCCCTTTCAGCAAGCATCTACTTCCCTGCATTTCAGTGTGCTGCCATGCAGGAATATTCATCATGTGCAGGCAGCAATGCTGAGCTGCAATTAGAAAGAATCATTTCTGATAGACTCATAAATTAAGGGTGTCTTTTGCAAGATCTTCCGCTGTGAGGGTGAGGAGGTGTTTTGGCTTCAATTTAGCCATGCATATCAGTCATCTCACCTTGTGCCTTCCCTGACGTTTTCCAGCTCTGCCTTTGCTATCTTTCAGACCCTTCAGCCGCCTTCTTTCATTATTGTTAAAGCCTAATTAACAACAATTTCAGTCCTCTTTCTTGAGGGGGCAGCTCACGTACATAGCTACCTGATCAGGCTTGTGTAAATGAACATGCAGAGAGAAAATGGTTGTTCTGGAGTGAATACGGGGTGGCAACACACTTGGAGGACTCTGCTGACACCAAACACGGAGGCCGTGGCATATGCTGTTGGAGAGCATTAGCAGAGCCCATTCAGAGGGTTGCCTCTCTCAGGGCTGGTTTCTGTTCTTCTTTTTATGGATGGTATATTACTTTACAAGCTCCCCTTTGAACTGAGGAGAGATCACTTAATTTTAAAATGATGGATCACTTCAATGCCTCGCACTTTTGAACTCCCAAAGGAGCAGAGTGGAAGCCACAGTGACTGCCACTTTGAAGGTTGCATTGGCTACTGCATCAAGGTATATCTTTATCAGGAGCGATCTCTCATTCCCCAAGCGGGCAGAGATCTTCCACTGCCTGGAGTTTATTCTCAATGCCATTTTTAATGCAGTCTGTGCTCAGCCAGGATATGACAGCCATCAGCCTGAGTTCAAACACTGTAAGTAACAGCTCATATCACCAGGCCTCATATCACTACAATTAGAGATCTCTCAACAACCTTGATCCTGGCATGTTTCTTGCAACCCATGGCCATCATCTTCCTCATTTGCTCTAGCTTTATCTTCTCAGCTCCCACAAAGCAGCTACCTGGAAAGCAGCCAGTACCACCAGCTCCTGCATCCAATAGCACCCAAG
Source organism: Aptenodytes forsteri (assembly GCF_000699145.1). Lineage (NCBI taxonomy): Eukaryota > Metazoa > Chordata > Aves > Sphenisciformes > Spheniscidae > Aptenodytes > Aptenodytes forsteri. The sequence continues at coordinate 199,627 of NW_008795709.1, read as the reverse complement.
AGGAAAACCTGAGACAAGCCTTGAAACCTCTGACAGTTCCTCCTGACTGTTTGGCCCTGTGCTGCCTCAGTGCCAGAGACCCTAGAGAGTCTGTAGCCTGCTCCCCAAAAGGCTGGATCCCAGAAACCTGTCCTCCTCTTGTCCAGGACCTTTGATGCAGATGAACTGGAGCGCTGAGTCTCACAGCTGCCACCTAATAAGCCAGGGTGGCTGGGAGTCTTCTCACCTGATTTCAGCCATCTCCTTCAAGCTCAGTATTGTGAAGTCCCTGGACAGAGCCAGGCACCTCCAGGTGAGGAATCTTCCCCCCTACCTGATATCCAGAAGGAAAGAATTGAACCCATCTAGGAGATGAGGTATTTGGACTAAAAAGTGTGTCTGCGCACTCCTGCTCTAAGGTGCAGACTCCATCCCCTCTGAAAGTGACCCAGTAGTCAGTCCCCGCTTTCCAGAGTCATCTTCTGGCAAGAGAGTAATGGATGAACTTTTCTTGGGTTCCCTCAGGCTTTCTTCAGGCTAAGGCTAGGCTCTGGGACTATGTCAGGCGCCTGCTCTTCACAGACAGGGCACCAGGGGACCTGAAAAAGCTCCACCACTGGTGGCAGACTCAACCCCATCCCAACTCTTTGCGCTCAGTGAACCCAGGCAGTGCTGGACGTTTGCCTCAACCTACTTCCCAACAGTGAATACAACAGTGTCACCATTTATAGCCCAACTGGACTAATCTAGTTATGGAAAACATCTTAGTGTGTACCCCTCGGTACCAGCTATGACCTCTTTAACACATTCTCGTCAACCCACTCTTCCTAAAGCACAGGCCAGAAATAGACTGTGGCAGTGACTCAGAAGGGGAGAGAAGAGGAGAAGAGTCATTCTGACTCAAATACCAAGATGGGCCTCCAGAGGATGGCACATGGGACCCTTCGCACTAGCACTCGCAGGTCTCCATGTCTCAGCTGCCAAAGTTCCCTCCCCAAAACCTGCAGCATGCTGGAAATGTTGCTGCTTCTCTCTCGGTAGAGGAGGTGATGCTGTGCTGACACTGCAGTGTGACTCAAAGGCATCGCTTCTCCAATAGGTCTCAACCGTGGGCTGAAGTCCCAGTAGCTTTATCTGGGCTGGTAAATAACATGGGCCAAGGCTCACTGTCTGGCCTAGAGGGCAAGCAGCACAGCAGAACGCACATCCATACAACTAAACTCTCTACCTACACATCCTGGGAGCACTCCCTGTCCCGTTGTTTCACATGAACCATGGCCAGGCACTGCTACAAGCTGAGACAGTCAGAGTTACAACAGAAATGTGGATGGTCTCACAACTGAGCTCACAACCCAGATCTAATTAGGAAAGTCGAGATAAAGAGCACTCGTGTTTAACTGCTTTCCTAAGCTGGTGCCACTCTTGTTAGCACCAATTGCCCAGCTAGCAAGCATCTCGTCCACAGACAACATCACTCCACTGCTCCACTTGCTGAAGGCACAGCTGAATGGGAGGCTTTTCCATGGGAAAGAGGAGACAATTTGCAAAAAGATAAACAGATACATTTCCCTAGAAGGAGAGAGCAGAGCTTCATTACCAGAACCTAAGTGATTTCCCTTTTCTCTCTCTTCCTGCTTTTCTCATGTTCTGTGCATTTCCCCCTTTGTCTGGCAATACAGCTCAGACATAATATCACATGGACTCTCTGAGTCTAGAAGCATATATTAGATGACTGGATAAAATAGGGCAAAGTATGGCAAAACATAGAGAAGGACAATCCCAGAGAATGGTCCTATCCCACATCCCCTCCACATCACTGGGAGCACTGGGATCCCTTCCCAGCTTGCTCAACAAATCAGCAGAGACTCAGTCCACCAGCCTAGGGCAGGCTCACCTGCAGCAGGGAAAGCAGGTCCACAGAGGATGCAACCACATCCTCACCTCTTAGAGGAACACATTCGGCTTCCCATGCTTTCCTCACCATCTGAAGCCTAGTCCACAGGAGTGTTAGTTCCTCTGGCTGGTTGTGAAAGATCAGCAGAGATCAGTCCAGGGGTGGCACTGAAGCAGCTGAGCAGTCCTCTGGCTCCTGGATACTCATCTATTTAAATGTCCTTCTTTTTGCAACTTGGGGACCATGACTGAGGAAGTGTCTGTCCCAGCCATCACTTCCCTTCAGCAGAAGTCAGGAGAAAATTGCTCCTTTGAACTAGTTAGAGCAGTTCTGAGACCAGTTTGGTGGCCGTGACCACCTACAGCCCTTCAGCCCCTTCCGCTCCTGAATTGGTCTCCCCAAAACATTCAAAATCAAGATGCTCTTTGCATCTCCCAAAACACAAGGACATCTGTGACCTGAGCTGAGCAAAGGAGTTACCTGCTTTCAGACTCTACCCCAGTGCTTCATTTTTTACAGTAGGAGGTTTTGACTCAAAAAAATTATAGCTTTGACCAATACAACCTCTAGCTAGAGCTAGGAAAGCCTGACCCTGAGCTGGCTTCCTTCTACCAAATATCACATTCTGCTTCAAAGCAGGAAGGGTCTTGAAGATGTCAGAATATTTTTAATGCATCATTTTGCCTCTCCTCCTTCTGGGAAACAAACAACTCACCTGTGCTGCAACTTTCAAAAAAGGTTAAGCCTGGGCCAGGCAGGCACCAAGGACATTGTTGCTTGAGTGAATAATGTTTTGCCGAGAGATCAACCCTGTCTTTTAAGTGAAAGCATCAAGGAAATCTCTATGCACCTTTCTGCACCTGGACCAGCGCAGGTCTTTCAGGGAAGGAAGCCAAACTGCTGCCCAGCTCATTAGCACTGTGAAGAACCACAGCAAAAGGCTTTCCCAGCTGACAGTCCACATCCATGCAGGCAATGTGCAGCCACTGTAATTGCTCTGTCATGCTTGCCTTTCCTGGCTTTTCAGAGCCAAGCAGCATCAAATGTATCTCAAGGGCCACCAGTACCACTGTTCTTTAATTTAAAAAGCCATTTAGTGTCTGATCACAACAAATGGGTCCATATTTTTAAGGTCCCACTGAGTAACAGCAAAAAAAATACTTGAAATAGAGACACATCACTTTTCTCAGGAAATCAGAGAGATTCTTGAAGTTTATTTAATTCAGCAATTTTGGAGCCTTCTGGCAGTATTCCTGGTCATACAGGTGGTAGGTATGTGTGTGCGCAGGTGCATTCCTCTGATCTGTTTCTGACATTGATTACGCCAGGGTTAACCCAAGTGAGTCCATTGCTGGCCAGGAGGTGCTTCAAAATTATGCTGAGATGATAAAAGTTTCCTCTGAGAACCTTATGATCACATAAGCAGCACAGAGCAAAACCAAGCACGTCAACTTTCTGCAGTGTGCATCTCTCGCCCCTTCTCGTGACACCCCAGTTTTCAGCATGAGCAGAGCCCTCATCATGAACGTGTAATTGACTCTGCAGTTCGCTGAAATGGACATATAATTGCTTTTGTTATTGCCATCTGCGGGTTAATCACAGCTGACCCTTAACATTTTTCCTTGTGCACAAAGGAACTTCAGCTTCTGCAGTCTGAAACTGTGTCGCAAAGGTTTGTTGCTAAGCGGAGACTAAGCCAGTCACAAGGCTTTCAGTGCCGGAGAGAGCACGTCACTCCTTCTCCTTACTCTCCCACTGGGGTGGCTTATAATTAGCACAGCCCAACCAATAATGCAGTGCCAGACTGCAATCACACTTCCAGAAGGTATTTATGGGCAGGAGCAAACACGTTTCGTGTAAACTTGCGTCGTGGTCTGGCAGGTTACCCCTGGGAATTTCTTGGTCGGAGCTGCAGTTTCAGCTGGTGCTCTGCTCCAAGCAGCACACCATTCAGCAGCCTTGTGGCAGTGCACTGAGAAGGCGCTTGGCCCCTCTCTCATACATGGGGGAGTGCGGCTTGCGTTTGCTTTGGGATGGACAAATTGTGCCCTTTGATGAGTACTTTTTCCCTTCTCAGTGCAGGTCTACGGCCTTCCTACCTTCCTACAATTCCCCTCACATTTTGGCCAGGCAAGAGAGCAAAGAACAGAGAGGACCATCCAACTAACTGCTCTTCCTTCACTCAGTCTGATGTTAAATCTCACTTATCCCATGCCGTTTCGCATTTCAGCAGACCAACACAGAAGAGATGTGTTTAGCACCTTAGCAGGATGCTAGAAAGAGAGAGGGAGGTGGAAAGAAATAGAGACTTTTTTGCTAGGTGTCCAGGAGATACAACAGCAAGGGCTGTCACCCAAGACAGCATGGGAAGGAGGGTTGAAGACCCTCTGTAGTTGCCTCTCACATTCTGGTGTAGGACTTGCTTCAGGATGGTCGTTTTACCCAGGAAAGCACATCTTCCTCAATCATCCTTGGAACTCACCATCGCTCAAGCCTGACCCAGGAGGCAAGGGAACAGACTCCAGGTCAACACATTGGCTGGGGGAGGAACTGACCCCTTGGCTAGTTTAGGTCTCTCCCAAGGTTTAGATAGCAGCTGAGCAGGATGGTTGAAGATCTGCCTGATGGCATTTTTTGGTGCCCAGGGAGTTCACATTCCCTGTGTCCTAACTTCCCTCTTTACGACCTTGCCATGTGGGAGACACTGTAAGGAGAGGCAGGGGAAGGACATTGAAGTGCTCAGCTCCCACAGTAACAGGGGACATGCCCATAACTCAGGAAAGCAACCTCCCAACCTCTCATGTCTGAGGAACATCCCTGAGACCTCTTTATTTGCTCCTCACACCATCTCTTTCTGGCTGAGCCTCCTGCAGTTTGAGCCATCACCTGGAACAGACATCCCAGGGCAGGAGAGAGGCTGTGGCACTGGGAGGCACCTGGGGAGTGCGAGGCTGCCAGCTGGCATTGCTCTTGAGAATTGTCCTGGCTGAGGCCCTGACATTTTGTCCCTCTTCCTGACATGGGACTTGATACACATGCAATGTTGAACCATCATGGACCACCAGCCCGACCTGACACATGCAGAAAGATGCATGTCCCTGCTCAGCCCAGACACCTGACATAAAATTGCACCTGGAAGGACCAAAAGGCCTTACTTGCTTTGGAAAAGCTGGTTAATCCAGTTCGTTTGGTGTGAAATAACGTTTTCCACTCCTTACCAAAGGAAAGGCCTAAAATGAATTATCTAAAAGAAATCGAAGGCTGAAACGTCTTACATCTCAGGTACCCATAATGCAAGCTGGAAGGTGTATTTAATGGTTTTTGAATGTATCAGAAAAGGAAAAGCCATAGGGCTGATATCATTAAAGGCAGCAAATCCATCCTAGTAAAGACAACGGATTTAATCCGGTTCTAGCATTTCTGATTAGCTTTTCTCCTTACAAACACTTTGATCGTTTGAATCTTGCTCTTTTACTTACTGATTTTTTAATGCAATTAATACTCATTTCAACATTGCCATGGAGAGCATCTTTTAATTTGCTTTTACAAACAGAAAGCTGAGGTCTGCTCTAATCAAAAGATGCACTCCAGACACGTGAAATACAGTACCACAATGTGCATTACAACGATCAACTGATAAATTACATCAGCTCATCATTCCCAGGAAGGATTTATTACCGTGGTAAAAGGAACAAATGGCTACAGCAAGAGATGGTTTGTTTTTTCTTGCCAATTTACACAAAAGCTCTGTTTCAGCACTCATTTAAATGAAAGTGTTAAGGGAAGAATACACTGACATATGAATTCATATAGAGAAAAGCTGTGCAGCATATAGAAGAAGGGATACTCACAATGCTGTCTTCATCATTCGGTCCAGTTAGTTGCTTCCACCAGAGACAAAAGTTGGATTGTTAAACATGGAGGGAAATGGAAGGAATAAAAATCTTACGAAGAAAAGTGCCACGAAGAAAAAAAACGAAGTATAAAAGATGTTTTAAAAGCAAAGAAAAAAAGAATGGATTCAAAGTTACTGTAACAAACTTCTGTCACATCAAGACATTTTTCACTTTGTTGTTGCAGGAGATTCTTCAAGGCTTTTTCATTTTCATTCTGATTGAGTTGCAAGAAAACACCAAAACCTGGAGAATTTTTGCCTGATTTCCTCCCCTTGTCATTGTCATTCTCAGCAAGTCTTGAACAAGAGCACTGATACATTTTGTTAAGACCTCTACAGCCTTTAATCCAACCATGGACCCCCAGAAGAAATCCAGTCTCTCCCTCAGCTGCCTTGCATATGCAGGCAGTACTTTAAGGCAGTACTGGCTGTTAGATGTGTCTGCATGGACTACAACATACAGACAGGTTAGCTAACATGTCGTGACCACAAATGCAGCAGGAAATTAACATCTTGAAGAGCTCACACCTACCCGTAACTTTGGCTGGGGAGCATAAAAAGTCCATTTTTATTAAGTTCAGTAGGAGAACTGTCACATGTGGTAGGGAAAACTAGCATATAACTTCTGCTCCCTGTCTCCTTGAGTCTTTCTGTGCCTTTCTGAGCCAACCTGGCTATATTTTTGCAGTGTCCCTCATAATTTCCTAAATACTGGACTGGACATTCACCTAGGAAGCCATTCCTGGCTCCCCGCCATCATTTTGCAGTAACAAGCTCTTGCATAGGAAATCGCCTCAGCCCCAGGCTGGGGTCTCTCCTGGCGTAAATTCTCCCTGTCTCTTAGATGGCATCAATCATTCCTTCTTTCAGAGCATTCGTTCAGAGCATCTGCTTCCCATTCTCTTCCTTAGTTTCCTCCTGATTAATTGATGAAATTGTTGAGTATGGTTGCCTGGGACACTGCCATTTCCTTAAGCATTTTTGGCCCCCTTTGTGGGAGAAAGCAGGAAATCTTCACAGGAACCCTGAGGGGACAGCAAGGTTGAACAGGACTCACCTTTCATCAGGACAACAGAGGCTAAGACATGAAAATAAAGCCAGGCTGTTCCTAGGCTGCCACAGTGTCTGAGGGCAGAGGTGAGAGCGCAAGTAGAGGAAGGACCATGTGCTTTTCCTGTCATACTCAGCATCCAAATGGCAAATAAGCCACTCTCCAGGCAGTTTTCCCTCAGGAAATGTCTACAATGGCTCTCAAACTCCTACCCATGACATCATATGGGTAGCATGAACTTTGGTGCAAGGCAGAAGTGGGCAACCTTGCACTACCGCTGCCTGCCCTCTTCTACCCCTGCTGTTCAGCACCTAAACTCCCTGGTTGCATGATCATGATGCTCCTGGGCAGCTTGCATGTGACCAGCACCTCAACCAGGGAAAGGCACCACCAGGAGAGGTGCAGCTGACGTGAGCACAAAAGGATGGCAACTTCTCTAGGAGCCTATGGCAATGCTTCCTCATCCAAACAAGTCCCAGGGCTAGCACAGTAATGGTTTGCAAAGAGGAGCTGGGGGCAGAGACAACAGTGATATTAAAGGCCATCTTCAGCTGCAAAGCTAGGAAAGAGGCCCTGGAGAGCCTGAGCCTCAGGCCTGTGGTGTTTTTCTCCCTCTCCAATGCCCACGCATCATGCTCACTGCGAGGCCCAGGCTGCACACAGAGGACTCTGCAGCGTGAGTCAAATCCTGCCTCCCAGGGCTGCCAGGGGACCAGTCCCATCCATCCTTTGCAAAGGCACCAGGCATGCCTGCCCCATGCTGAAGAACGAGCTCGGAGCTTACTGACATGATGAAATAACGGACAACATTGGACTCTATCATAAGACTTGATTTACGGGCAAGACTCATTACAAGACAGCAATTGAGACATAACGTGGTGAAGACACTGCCTCATGGCATAATTTCATAACTCGTGAGAAGCCTGGTGACCAGATTATCTTCTCTGGATGCACTCTGGCTTCACTCCTGCATGAGGCAGGAACCAGCATCGGGAAGACCCTAGAGTGGGTGCAAGCTGGGGGCTCTCTCTCCTTTATCACAAAAGGGAGGAGCTCTGATTTCAGTCTGTTCGTTTCACTGCCACTATTCAAAGCTATTAGTGCCAGTGCTTTTCTGCCATCATTCTTTCTTTTTCAGAAGTGTTTGCTGATCACTGAAAGGGCTCATGCTATGCTGCTTTCCTAGGCTGACTCTCCTTTTATTTGGCTGAAGGAGAGAGCAAACAACATCTCTGGCAGCCCAGAGATGCTTATTGTCCCACCAGCTTTCACTCACAGCAGCAGAATAATCCTTAAAAATGGGACTTGAATTCTACTTGATGTTAAAAAGCAAGTACTACAGCCACTGGAGGCTGATGAGAGATGACACAAGACAGCAAAATCACTGAATTTTGGTATTAATCAGCAGAGATGTTGCAAATGTCCCTCAGCAACTTTTCTTTCTCAAGCAGGCACACAAAGTGCTGCATGCACTGGCCCAACCATGGGAGACCGCTGGATGGGTCCCCGCAGGCACAAACACTGATAAGTGACATGCTTTCTGACCTGCCATGGCTGTGGTGGGGAGGTGGCTCGTATCTGGGGCAAATTCAATTATTACAGCTCTCAGTACCTTTTAGTACCCCATGCTCTAGGCTGGATCCCAGAGCAGCTAAAATCAGTGGTGGGGGGTCTTAGCCCCCTTTCAAGGGAAGTTAAATTAAGCAGCCTGGTCTATGCAGAGGGAGTGCCATCGTGGGAACCGGGAGTTCAAATTTCTAGCTTTGCCACTCACCTTGGTAGTCTTGGTCTCTTCTCCCAGTCTCTTCTCTGGCCACACAACCTTTGGGCAAGGACTGCTTCCCACTCTGCATATTTACAACCCCTAGCACTCTGAACACCGAGCCACTAGAACTTACTGTAGACGAAAAACAAATAGGAAAACCCAAGTCTGGCTTTGTCTCTCCAGAGCTTTTGGATTAAATTCATCATTACCCTGAGGAGAACAAGCCTTCAGAGCTAGTTACATCAATAAAAGAAGGAAGAAGGGAACAGCCCATCACCGTCCCCTCAGTCCCAGAGACTATGTATCCTGTGTCACCTCTGCTTTCCCACTTACAGCCCAGCTTCCCCCACTGCGGAAACAGGGGTTTGCAAGCAGAGTACTGCACTGACACTCCAAAAGGAAAGAAAACGGGAAGAAAACAAGTGGGGCTGGTACATATGGGCTGGAGCTCCCCTAATGCCCAGAGAGGCAGTGGGTGCCCAGCCTAGGGGACAGAGGCTTGCTGTAGGAAAGAAGAACCTGCTTGGTTTACCGGCAGAAATCTATGAGGATTTCAGCAGTTACAAATTGTGTCCTGGGCAATGGCTAATGACAGCTAATAGGGACCCCAGAAACAACACGACAGCACCTTCTTATTTTCTGTTGCCTGTGATCACAGTGTCCAGCTGTTATTTTCATCCTTCTAAATAGTAAAATGGACAATTGCATTCACATTTCTACTCCCTTATTTTGCCAGAGATGTCACCATTCCTATTTTCTCCATAAACATAGAAATGCAAAATTTCTTCCCCCTCCCATTGCTTCAGTTCTCAGCTAATGTAAAGAGGCAGAAGCCAGTAAAAAGTTTATTAGCAGACCTCTCCGTAGGATCAATTCAGCATAGTTATGCATAATACAGCTTTACTTCTTTTATTTTTCCTTAAATAAAAAAAAGATAGAAAAGGGAGTTATTTTAAATTTATGAGCTGATGAAAGAGTGAGTAATGGTGAATCACTGTTTAATATTTTAGTCAACCATCTGCAAGGTGAGCTGTACTCCCATTTCATATTGCTAAAGCTAAGAAGTCACCTCAAGTTTCATGAATGGAATCAGTCTTGCATCAACCCCAAAAGGCTGTATTCAGCACCAAAAACAATCATCTTCCACCCAGGAATCTCGAACACACAACCTTTGAACAGAGGAGAAAACAAGCACTATAAGCCAGGGTGCGGAGTGAATAACACACTGAATAAAAAAAGCTGCAAGGATGAAGCTGGCTGTTTTGTTAGCTCTCAGTGATTCTGCAGGCAGAGTTACAGGGAAGAGCAGCTTTCTGGCCGTGCATGGAGGACAGTGCTTATGGCTGTCTGTGTGCTGGCTTGCGATTGCCTCGTCTTCCTGTGCTTCCAACACCGTTACTAGCACTCCAGAGGCACTAAACCTCAGGCCAGCCTGGGATTTTCCAGACAGTTTCCCAGAGGAAGCAGGCACAAGCTTCTCTCTCCTGTTTTTCTTCCTCCAGCCCAGTGACATATGCAGAACGTCTCTGTCTTAGTGTCACAGCTACCCCAGGAGAAAGCACAACAGTGCTTGCAAGGGAGGAGGATGCAGCGTCGTCCTGTGCAAAGGAGGTTTGTCAACAGCCTGGTACTTGCAGATCCACACTGCCAGGGGACACACACGCTGTGCAGACCAGTCACCTGCCCCACCTGCAGGGACAGTGTCGGAGCAGAGAAGGTGCAGAGCCAGCTGTATCCCCTCCAGTCTTCACATGGTACCTCTCACACTGGGAACAACCCGAAGACTCTGAAATCCCAGGTGGCTCAGGAAAGCCTCCCTTAGACCTGCTGTTTCCAACCCCTTCCTCCTGCTCCCAGTGCTGAAATCCTCATCAGCTTCTTGGTCTTAGCTGCTTTCATGATAGCGTGGTCTCTCCAGACTGGCTACTTAACTGTCTCTTGCCCACCGCTCATACCCAGCTCCTCTGCTGCCACTGACAAAAGCTGTCTCTCTAGCATATGCTACCAGCAAAAAACAGGCTCTAGGCCCAGCCTCTCAGTCTGTCTTTCTCCAAGGGCATCTTCAAGTTCCTTTCCTTGATTAATGCATGTTACGGCTGACTAATTTCATACCTTCCATCTCTGTAGCTGCTTTACAGCAGGGAAAAATGCAATTTCCTCTCGCTTGTCAAGTGTCACGAGCTTTGTGAACCATGACAATGTACATTGCTTACTGCTGCGCACACACACACACCAAAATCTAATGGGATATGAATAACAGTTTTGCAATAAATCTGAGTTATTAAATTACTATGGAAAGCCAGTGCTACAGAGAAGGGTACTGTGAGCCTCTGTGACCCAGCAGAAATACGGGTCTCCGTACAGCGCGGGCAGAGCACAACTGCTCCAAAAGAAACTACATCAGTTGCCCTGGGGCTGATTTCAATGGAGAGGGGAAAACCTTCACGCCTTTTTATGCATCTTTTACAGCTGAAGGAAGACCACTCATGTCCGTTGTCTTTACATTGCTGCAAATGACAGAAGAACTTCTGGTGCATCCAGTTCCTTCATAATGTTTTATTTATATGCATATGAACGAGCAGTTTAGTCTCCACATTGGTTTGCAGGCCTTTCTTCCACAGCAAGTGCTTCAACCACGATGCAGTGAAATCTGATGTCAGCACGAAGTCAATGGTCCTTCCTTCTCTCCCTAAAAGTAACCTGCTTCATACTGTGTAATAGAAATTTTGGGAAGCTTAGGTGAGCTGATTTAGACCAGAAAAATATCTCACTCTCTTCTCATGCCAGTGGTTCACCACCCACCCTGTTAAACAGTACACAAACTTTATTTGCCATAGCTATTTCTCAATGTCCATTTTTTTTTATTGGACCTGTCCCTACCAACTGAAGGAGCCTTCTGGCATGTGGTGTCTTATCTCTGACAACACATGGAGACACCATGTTCAGGTCACCTCCTGGACTTCTCACTTAATTGGGCAGATTTGGCACTATTTTCGTGCTAAAGAAGTTCCCGATATTATCCAGGATTCTTGCCTCAGATATTATCTGGCACTCAGAAAAGTGTAGATTTGTTTTCTGAATGCTCTGTTTCCTCCATAAAAATTCAAAAAGCTTGCTCACAAGCTTGAAGAACATATCTTGAAGGACAGTAACAGAACAAAACCAAACATTCAAAGCAGTACTTTTTTTTGTCTTTTCCAGGTCTTCCCAGTGAAGCAAAATAAAGAACAAGAGAGCTTTCCACCCTCTCAGTTTTTCAGACATAAGAAAAGATCTCCAAGCAAACACATTTCCCTGTTTCTTGAGGTGAGAGAAGCAAAGGAAAGAGTTGGCAGAGAAAAAGAGAGAATCTTCCCTATCTCCTTAACATTTAAGGAAGGAAGATCTTATGAGTTTTTAAAAATTAACATGAAGCTCTGTTATTTTGATCCCCCCCCCAAGCTGTACGTGCCTTGATGTACTCAGGAACTCCTTCTCAAAGTCCTCTCTTAAGCCACCCTTCGCTCTCCATGCATTCACCCACTCTGTGGTACAGTGAGCATGGCCTGGGTGACAGTGACCACCCGGCAAGACAAGGGCCCCCATCTTCATGCCACACCAACCCCCTTTTCTCACTGAATCCACCACAAGACAGGATAAAAAAAGAGAGGGTGAAAGCACTATTGTAATGCTCCAGTTTTGCCAGGAGAGTCCAGCGTGAGAGTGGAAAAAGACACTCTCCTACCAGCACGTATGGTCATTTTGCTTTCCTGGATTTGTCTGAACCTCTTATTGTTCCCCTCTCTGCACTCACTCATCGTACCACACAGAGCTGCGATCTGAAAGCCTCGTGTGTATTCATCAGTACTTCAGAGCAGATGATTCACCTACCCCTCTTTATAATTTTATCTCCCATCGGCTGAGAAGTCACAGTCTGCATAATGCACCATTGTTGTTTTCAGGAGCAGGCTTGTCACTGTGATACGAATGATACTAGGAAAAAGGTATGATTTGAATTGAAACAGAGAGTTGGCAGGTAGCATCCTAACACCCCGGAGCTAAGAGATTAAAAATAACAACAATGAAATCGTGTCTTCTAACAATGGGGAGGAAAATAATAATAATAAATACAATAGCCCTGACTGCGGCACTGCGTGGGAAGGTGAAGGCTAGAGGGTGTATTGTCCACTCTGGGCAGAAAGTAAACAGTGCTGCTTGTTTTACATCCTTTACAACCAATTGTATCTACATCCAAGCTCTGCCTCCTGCCTGGCTCCCACCCTGCATCTGAGAGAGCTGTACTGGTCTCAAAGAGAGGAGGTCTGCGGGGGCATCTGCCCTGTGGGCCAGCAGCTGCCCAGCTGCGGCAGCCACCCTTGCTTGGCATAGAAATATTGAGGAGGAGAGGGACAGAAGGTGCATCTGTGTCAGATCCAGCTCAGGCTCTACCATGGGTTGTTAATGCCTGAAGGGCATCAGGTAGCCTTGCCCAGGACTACTGCTTTCTGCATACCATGCAGCTCTTTGTCAGGACAGCCCTCTGCTACCCCAGCCAACAGGCTGTGAAACACCCCGACACCATGGGGGACCTCTTCCGATTCAGCTGGCTTAACGTGAAGCTGACAGTGCCAGTTGCAATGCCTGGAAAAAGATGGACTGACAGAAACCAGTGGCTAGAGTGCCCTGACCTGAGGGCGCATTCAACCCTCTCAGAGTGTTCAGATGATGAAATGCGTGTTTGTTTCCTTGGTTGCTGGTGTCTTCACCCTCCGTCCTGCTAACTGAATGGTGAGGATGGAGTCCCAAACACAGCTGTAACTTCCCTGCTCCACTCTGCTCATGGAATTGAATTATCTATCATAAAGGACATGCCTTGTTTTTCTAAATTGTCACTGGATTTTGCATGAAAGTAGGCCAGCTGGAAGCAAACAGCCTCTCCAGTATTGCTGGATGCCTGCCACCGGGGCCAGATTCCCCCACATAGGAGCCATAGGAAGGACATTGAAGGCATGCCTCCCTGGGGATCATCTCGCAGAACATGGAGTGGGGAATGCCCTCATCTCCTCTGAATTTTGACTGAGATTGTTTCTTAGTTGAGACAGAGCTTATTCATGCTTGCAGAAGAAGCATTCACCCATTGTGCTCATGCTATTGATGGTAGGTAGGTTGTAAAGCTGCATAAGATGTGCCAGAACCTCACAGGGCTCACAATAGCCAGCTTTTAATGTGATGCCACACGCTGGTGTAGAGCAATTGCTATCCTTGGCTAAGGACCAGGTTGAGGATCCTGCAAGTATGCCCCTCTTTTTCACTACGATCCTTCCTCATTTTCAGGGCAACGGTTGAGGCAGCATCTTCCCCTCCATCCATCCTAACCTGTCTCATCTTGTAACATTTTGGGATTTAAGGCCTGGTCCAACTCGTGGCTTCTTTTGACAATGGTGGCCACTGCCCTGAGACATCTAGTGCTGCCCACAATTTTCATTGCACCAACCCTGAAGTTTGTGGGATCAAGCAGGGAGCAGAATCAGGGAAGTGATATTGCTGGGGAGGAGGAAAAGAGAAGAAAATGTTTTGTTTTAAGGGGAATCAGCTCCCCAGACAATGGTTTGATTCAGGGAGATGGAGAGAAGCAGAAGGACATACTCAGGGGAAAAGGAAATCTATGACACTTCAGGTGGCAAGACTTGTCAAACTATTCCCTAAGTTAGAAAGTGGCCCCTCAGCTCCACCTGGAGTTAAAGGAGGAGAAAAGGATGTATAACAGCTCCCAAGCTGGGCACTGGCTCCCAGCCGCCCTGCCTGGAGGCAACATATGATAAGCATCTTAAAAGACAGAGGTGGTGCGAATATCCTCCTACACTGGCAAGAAATCTTTCACTGCTCTAAGCTGTGGTTCCACACAGGCTGGATTGATCCTTCACTTGTATTACCACCAGCACAGCTATTAATCACCTCTAGTATGTACTAGCCTTCAGTGACTACAAATCCTCAGCAGTTCCTCTGGGCAGCTGCATCACATACCCCTCGCTGCTCCATGGCATGAAAGAGACAGTAACCTGAAAAGCAGTGACTCGCATAACCACCTGGTGTTCTTGGAAAAAGCAAGCTTTGAAACAGAAATTGGCTGAGAAACAAACATCCCACAAGGACATCCAAGAACTGGCATGCTCCTACATGAGGTGGTCAGGATAATATAACAACGTGTTACCCTTCTGAGCACAGCCCAAAATTCATCCCTAGAGCTACTCAAATAAAACAAGCTCTGAAAGCAGTGTTGCTGGTATAACTACAGCTGCAACATAACCTTCAAAACAGTTGTCTTCTGGCCTCCTGTGTCCATCAGGATCACATATTACCTACCCACTGATCAACAGAGCAAGGCAGTCAGATATGTGTCAGGTAGACCTGGCCAAGAGAAATCAAAATTTACAGATCTCAGTGCCTCCTAGCAAATACTTACCAGGGCTGTCCACATGGACAGCACAATCAGGACTCAAAGGACAACCAGAAGGAAGAAAGATGTTCTGCCCCAAGGTCTATGTAGGCTGGTAATATGGTACTGAAAAGAACTGAAATTTACTGGTGTGTGAAATAATGTGTCAACTGGGTTAACAGTTTCCACTGAACACATCTTTCAGCTACAGATCCATCACAGACCTCTCTGAAGCCTCTGAGTGCACAAGGAGAAATGAAAGGAGCAACTCACTTTGTCCTCACATAGTTATAGCTGAAGACACGGGAAGCTCACCAGGCTTGGACACATGACAAGGTCTCTACAGGTGGGATTTATCTTGCATCACTTCAGACACCTGTAACACAGACGCTTCTTTGGTTTGTTCTCCTAGGCTCCCTTGACAGTCAGTGAGGAAGAAGAGGTGGTAAGAGACAGCTCCTCAAGAGGCAGGCCTCTGAAACGGGCCAGGTGTAGGTCCATCCACTGGAGAGTGACTGTTGCTTGTTCTCCACAAAGATGGCACACCCAAGAAATCACATCTGCACTTACCTCCTAATGACAGCCATCCTGCAAGGCAAACCAGAGCACAACACAGTATTTACTATACTTCTATTTATCACCTTCCTCCTTAAAAGAATTGCTCCCTTTGCCTTGAAATCAGCAGCAGACTTCATCTTACTCTTCGGTTGGTAAAGCCAGTATTTATCAGTCAGAACATACTATGGCTAAAAGCCACCCTACACTTCATCACCAGGTCAAAGCATCTCACGCTACCGCCATTCCAACGGAGAGCCCAGCACGGCCCCCCATGCTTTCTAGGGTCCCCCTGTCTTCTGGGAGAAGTCTCTGTGGCATGGGAATCCTCCAGTATGGATGCATCTGATTCTGTTCTTGTGGCTGATGGATGTGGTGCTGAGCACCAGCTGCAATGGTTCACCTGCAGCAACTGTCTCCAAAGACTACTATTTTTGGAAACACAGTCTGCTTGGAGGAAGTAAACAGGTTAATTTTTCTTGAGAAGAGCCCACCAGAAGCTAAGGACCTGCCTTGGTTTACTGTCTACTACTTCACTGCAAATCCACAGGAAGCTCAGCTAACAGACAACAGAGACCAGCATGAGTAGGGAGTATGTGCGGGGTTTCCAAACCATGCCACAGAGCCTGTGATAAATACAGACCTGGTCTGAAAATACAAGGATTTTGCAGTTACCGAGTGAGCAGGTCAAAGCAGACTCCATCTATGCTCCATTTTCTGCAGAGAATCACGCATACCTCCAAAACACTGCTACTGGGTCTTACACCTTCTCCATCTGCTGCCTGCGATGGTTGCCTGGACCGTAACGAACGTGTTGCCGCTTCCAGCACCCAGCAGTGATTGATGCTGTGTTAAGAGGACACCAGTGGTTCCGGTCTATTTACATTTCCAAGGAGCTTGGCTGGGTTTTGTGCTGTCATTTTCTTTTGGTATACCAGCTGTGGGAGACCAAAGGGTACAAAAATTACTGCGACGCTCAAGCGAGGAAATGCTACTGTTGAGAAAACATCCTATTTATGCCACATTTTAAAAGGAGCCACTCTTAAAGAGTTTTAAAGAGCTGCCACTAGCAACAAATGAGTCTGCTAATTTGGCCTGGCAAGCAGCGTTTGCTAAACACTATTTCAGGTTTTAATTCATCACATGTAGATTTGGAATTGGAATTCTACTAGCAAAACCATCATCAGTGTGTTTTTGCAATCCCAGCTCCCTTTCTTTTCACATCAAGCCTGCCTCCCCCTCTCCCTCTGTCTCCCACAGCTGTCAGCTGTCATCAGCCAGGAAGGCAGATGAGCCAGCCCCAGCCTTGCAGATCTGACCCAATCTCCTGTGAAACAGATGCCCAGGCCCCAGCTCCTCTTTGCTCCCCAGCCCCTTGTTTGTCTGCAGAAACTGCATGTGCTACTTGCCCCCTGCAAAGGGAGGAAGAACGATTGACTTCCTGGGAAGCAGACAAGGGATACAATGCTTCACGCAATCCCTCACACTGAGAACTGAGGTCCAAGAGCCTGCTTGTGCCACTACAGATCAGACGAGGAACAACCGCCCTGTCCCCCTTCCACCCAAAATGTCACCCAGCAGCTCCCACGGGGAGCTCTCCTGTTTCCTCTTAGTTTCACCGCCACCATGAGGTTGCTCAGAGAAGGATGCTACTGATGCTAGCTTGACTCCAGCCATGCCAAAGTGATGGCAATTTGTGGGGAAAACCTTGAGGAGTCGGATCCTCTCTCCAGCACAGATCTCTGCTTCAGGGTAGAGTGAGCCCTGCGAAGATCTATGTGAATAAAATTCTCCTTTTTCCCACCCAGGCATTTCCCCACCACCACGACCACAGCTGGGGGGAAGGTTGCAATGGTGCCAGCACTAAAA
The DNA here is from genome assembly GCF_000699145.1 of Aptenodytes forsteri. NCBI lineage: Eukaryota > Metazoa > Chordata > Aves > Sphenisciformes > Spheniscidae > Aptenodytes > Aptenodytes forsteri. The sequence goes on along the minus strand of NW_008795709.1, from coordinate 182,204 downwards.
GTCCCGTGTGGAAAGAGTCCAGGTACCAAAGTGAGCTCTTGGAGGAAATGTGGCCCTGTTCGGGCTGTCCTCCAACACAGCCCTCTCGCTGCTCTGATTGCCCCGGTAGGTTTCCCTGATCCGTGCCCAAGTAAAAAACTCCTTAGCACCCGCAAGACAGACACAGTGATGTCCTCTGGCCAGGAATTAGGTAAAGGACTCCTAATTCACTTGCACAAAAAGGGCCATCCAACGTGCCGTGCTGCCAGCACCCTGCCTCCCACAGCAGCCAGGAGTGCGTCTGCATATACAGCGCCGGCAATGGGAGAAGCACAGAGGCACCTCTTCCCTGGCATGTCTTGCCAGGTACCTTAGGCCCATCCTGGGACAGAATTTGTACGTTTAAAGCAGGGAGTTGTATTTACATTGCAACATGCTCCAAGCTTCATATATTGGAAACCAAATGCTTAATGGGAAAGAACTGAACCAGCAATCTCTTCTGTTTCATGTTTCTGGTATTTTTGTATCTATTTATTTACTATTTTACACAGCTCACTATCATAGAGCACAGGAGATGAACGTTACATTGGAGTGACATCCAAAAATCAGACTCCAGCTTTTTTTGCAATTGGGCTTTGGAGAATCCAACATAGACTAAGGAGTGGGGGGTGCCTGTGCCAAGAGACCCGAGCTGGCGGCCAGGCAAGAGCCATGCAGCAGGAGGAGGGCAGGTTTCCCACCCTGCCTTCGCTGATCGGGGCAGGTGGGCTGCCATTCCCAGGGAAAGGAGCTGTCTAGATCCAAGCGAAGGAGTCATATTTTGAAAACTGCTCTCTGACTGAGTCAGCAGAGCCATCTCCCAAGGCGCTAGAGCCTGCCAGAGGGAAGAGCAGATAGTTTTGCTGTTTTTTTCCCTTTCGCTGTTGAGGTCGATTATTCACCATCTGGAAGTACGTCACCAGCCTTGGGAAGCCGTTTTTTGAGCAGAATACTTCTTGACTTTTCTATTTCTGAGGAAGTTTTCCAGCCTGCCTTGCTGCTGTTTTGTCAAAGCTGGTCTGTGACAGCAAGCTCTGGAGGAGAAAACAGAGCAGCCCAACACATTATCCCTGCAGGCCTGGCCTGCAGATGCTTTTCCCTTCCAGGCAGGGAAAGCTGCAGCCACTACAGCCCTCTTCATCAGAAGGACACACTGAAATCTCTCTCCCTTCAGAAACACCCCTTTCCACTTCTCTCTTCCCTCCTCTATTTCACAGGTACCAAATACCTGTACTTTCAGAGGTGGCCTCACTGGTACACACCTAATTCAATACTGAGCAGCTTGGATTTAGCTTCAAGTCTGCTGCTTCAATTTCAGACCTGAGGAAGGACCAAAAACATGTCCTTTATCCAGTGATAGCTATTGCTGTAAGAAGGATATGCTCTCTCTCTTGCCTTGAGTTTTTCCAGTCAAGGTAATTGACGTAGTTAAAATGACTTTCAAGGGACACAGTAAATGCTTCAGCTCTTCAAGTTAAGACTCATTCAAGTTAAGAACATTTCTGGAAGAGATGCTTGAGCCAAACAGGCTCTTCTCTGTGCTATTCATTCATCCTGGCCTTGCAGATTTGACACCCCCAAAGGGCTGGCACCTCTCATCTCTGCCATTGCACAGGGCTACAAGGGCTAACCTCCCAACCTTGGTCACATTCTGGCCTGACTGTCATTCTCTGGACTGTTTTGAACCCATGGCTGTGCCAGGCACAAAGCCATGGGTGAAAGGCAGTTTGTGAATAGCTGGGGCAGGAGCTATGGTATTTGCGCAGGCCAGGGGTACGCACAACAGTTTGGCTATGAGGTGGTCCAAACCTGACATTCCCCTGGTTGTCATGATGACAAATGTGAAAAATAGAGCTTTGTTTTACACACCCATGGAAAAAAAAAAGCATAGCCTGGCTGGACCCAGAGAATGAGCTAGAGTTTTCTCTCTCAGCCTGGGGACAGGGAGGGGTTCTCCTGCAATACAAGTATGTAGAAACAAGGAACACTGGTACTCCATGTATCCGCCAGCACCAGTTTGGGGCAGGCAGCAGCCAGGAGAAACAGCATCTCCACAGACTGTCCTACCACATGGCAAAGTGTAAGCTCTTGATGAGCCCAAAATCTAAAAATAACACACACACACACAGATATCTAAAGCCATAGGCACAAACAGAGATTTTTATTTCAATCTTCCCCACCACCTCTTCCTCTCCCAGTCCAAACTAAGCTAATTGCTAGTCCCTCTCTTTTCACTAAAAGGTTAGCTGCTACTTCATCCCTGCAAGTCACCCACACTTATCACTCTAATTCCTTGATTGATTAGCATAATTAAGTTGAACCCAGAGTAATTGCTCCTGACCTGCCTCTACTTGGAAGAAGCAGCTTCCATTCCTAACCTGGGAATGGATTTGTGTGCTGGCAAGCATGTCTGCCCCCTCCCTGATGTATCTGTCAGCCTGGTAAAAGATACGAGCTCTTCCTACAGACCACGCTCCACTGGCTTCCTAAGGCAGGATGCTAGGCTGCTTTTTGTAGGCCCTTTGCCATGAAGAAATGTATGTCACTGAGAAACAGCTTGATAGTAAAATGGTCAGAATAGCAATATATGAAAATCAGTGTCTGGCTGCACTTGGCTAGGATTAGCTCCATCAGATGAAGCACAATTAATGCTAATTTGTCACTGTTGCAGCTGGCTTTCCTACCTCTGATGTCCTATGGGAGCAGGGATTACCATTGAGCTAACAGGATCGTCTAAAACCAGTTGTGGTCTACTCCAGGAAACAAGTTTTACACCCAAATCTTTATAGTCCAGTGCCTCCTTTTGTGATTTTTTTAAAGCCAAGCAGAATTATTGTGATCCCTTATTCTGATCTGCATAACTCAAGGCCAGGTAATTTTGGCCAGCAATTTCTGCACTGACTTCATTCATTTATGATCGCTTTGGAAAGCCAGCCAGTACCACGGTATTCCCTGCATATGACTATTCTTTCACACCAATCAATTACTGGGGTGTCAAATACTCTGTGCTATCACACTTGGTGGCTCTGACTTTAATCTATACTCAGACCACTTTGTTTTAGTGTAGAAAAACAGCTGAAGTTGTACTTTATCCACAACTCCCGGTTCCCTGGGTTCAAGGCACCTGCAGCAATCAGAAGCAACAGAAACAATAGGTATGATAGAAATATACAAATTCCATTAAAACAGAAGGCTCCTGTCTGCTTTTTACAAGTTAGCACGCAGTGGAAGTTGAGAGACAATGTCTTTAAAACCCCCAGCTAATGCATCCTGCAGGTCACAGAAGAGTGTTCAGGGTACACTGGTCTATCTCAGAGGCTTTTTGTGTGGGTTTGGTGTTTTTTTTTTTTGTTTCTCCTTCCTGTGATAACCTTTCACCCCAGGCTTTGTGCTCTTTGTGTGTTTATCAGCAAAGCACATTCAGATGCCCTTCAAGGGAGAAATGACTCATACCTGACTCACAATCGCTCAAGCAAAGCTGCAACCTTTAGTTCATTTCCTGGGAGAAGCATCTGTTAGATTCATCTTGGAAGATTAAGCATTTCTCACTGTCATTTTACAGATGGAGGCATCTGTGACTGGCTGAGGAAGGGTCAACTGATTCTCTGCAATGCATGGGGAACAAACTTCTTTGGGCAGTTGAAGTGACGCACTGAGGACTGTGAAGATGCTTTTTAGCAAGTGCTGTCAGCCCCCTCCCTGTACGTAACTCTCGCCTTGCAGAAGGACCTCTAGTTTCACCGTACGCCTTCAAAAAAACCCACCCTTCCCATGACAAGTGTGCAACTGTGCGAAGCAGGCAGCCAGCACGCTCCCTGCCCACATTATCCGTACGCTGTCGCTGTCTCTCTCACTGGCTGATTAACTGCCGCTCAGGAAATGCAAATTGCCCTCCAGTCCGTGCTTCCCTGACTGCAGTCACAGCCCCTAAGTTGCCTATCTGGCAATAAATGACAAATGCACTGGGACGCCACTGCAGAAACCACCTTGTTTCACAAAGCAGGCAACTTTTCATCCCCAAAGGTTTCCCAGATGTTTCTGCACAGCCAAGGGCCCCTTCCTAGTGTGACTTTTCATTCCCAGAGGACGAAAAGGAGCAGATCCACTAGGCACATCAAACAAGGGCAGTGCTGAAAATCTATTTTTTTCTATCTTCCTTTGAAAAAGCCTTAGTTCATCTTTAGGGTAAGATTTGCTTCACATAACTTTAGAACTCTAAAGTTCTGAAGAACTCTAACTCTGAAGAACTCTACTTGTATCTGCCATGTATCCCCCTTTTTTTTAGAAACACAGAGAGACGTAGCGAGGTTACTGCCCCATGCTTTGGATGCACAAGTCTTAGGACCAGAGGAAGATCACCTGTTCCTCCCCACGAGGACTTGATCACATGGATGTTTATTCACAGACATCCCCAAAAGCCCAGCCCTGCCATGGTACATGGCTTTGCTTTCCTCATGCTTCCAAGTAGCATCAAAATGCTAATAATGATATGTAGCCCTTGGTGTGCACATTCCTCTGCTCACTGCTGTCTCCCTTCCTGGCTGAATAATCACAGATAATTCCCTTGTCTGGATATGACTCACAGCTACTTTATTTCACACAAAGCAATTTCTAATTGCATGTTGTATGTCTGTGTTATGAAACCCAGCACTAACTGTTATTACAAAATTAGTGCAGAGAACTCAAGGGGAAGGAAAACCACAGTGAGGAACCAAGTAACAACCCACAAAGGGGCAGGCCAAAACTGTGTCAGGTTTCCCCTCTCTAGTACAGGAAGCTTTTCTACACAGAGCCAAGCATTTCCTAGTCGCTCACACAGTAATTTAGAGGCAGTGACACAACTGGGATCCTTCTTCCTTTACCTTCAGATGGGCTGGAAGTATTTTGGCAGCAGAATACAATGGGGATTTGGTCTGGCTCTGCTTGTCCTTCTATTTGTGCTCAGTAAGCTTTACAGCAACGCTGATGCAGAGTCACACGTGGCAGCTGTGAGCTACCAGGGAGGCAGGTGCTGTGCTCTGCCAGATGTCCCACTTCTCATGGCACTTTCACGGGAGTTTTATGTGCCTCTGAAAGGGCAGACAGTCAACCCGAATGTATCATGGCTGGAGAAAGCAGAGCTTACATTATAGACCTGGCAATTTTTCACATTTCTGGGTAGGGCCAAGTCAGGAACAGGTGAATTTTCAATTTTGCTCAGACCCTAGCTCCATCTGCTCCAGTAACCTCCTTCAGAGCATTGTCATTGCCAGGCACTTTGCACAAAGTTGGATGAAACCTGGTAGCAGGCAGGCAAGGGATAATCCATCCCATGGGCTAAATCTTATCCCCACTTCTAATGCAATGTCTAGACTGTTAAATAAAACAGAGCCAGGGAGGAAGATGAACTTCAGAACCCTGATCGTCCAAACTACCTAACTATTCATATTCTACAGGTATGATTTTGGTCCATACCAACTGTGTCTTTCCCCAGGACACGGCTCAAAGGACAGCACACACCAGTGACCACTCCCAGAAGCTATATGGGCAAGGTCAGTTTGGGGTCTGTGACCCTATATGTTCCTCTGACACTGTCCCAGCAGGCTGTACTTCCTCACAGTCCTACATACCACATGGTCTCAATTTTGTGCTATGAAAACATTGTTCTTGGATGCTGAAACACATCCTTGTTGTTACTTTGAATACTTTGAACTGGAAAAACACCCTTACAAAATGAATACAGGCATGTCTTGCTATCCATTGAGGATGTATTTCTTCTCTAAATATCTACAGTGAGACGTGGGCTGAATGGTGAGCTCAGGGCAAATCATCAACCATCTATCTGCATCCATAGGGACTAAAAAGGATCCCAACTCTGTGTGAAGAAGGGAGCTGCTAGATGCTGTGAGAAAGCACCCACGGGTAATCAAGACCATGAAAGGGAGAAGTAATGCCAAACAAGACTCACCAGGCATGCTGGGGAGGCAGATTCTTAGCAGTGAGGGGTGCTTAAACACCTGGACAGATTGCCACAGGGCACAGTGTTCTCCATCACTATCAATATTTATACCAAGACGAGACATCTTCTGACAAGGAAATCACAGCTCAGCCAGAAGCTTTCAGGCATGAAGCAGAAGGCATTGGGTGGGAGTCACCGATCTATACTATGCAGGTGGCCAGCCCAGAAGAGTTAATGGGCTGCAGAGCCAGAGGAAATATTGTGATTTAATCAAGCACAGAAAACCCACATGGGCAAAGGCTCAGCTCTGGAAGACTGCCAAGTCTCTGCAGTTGGGCTGCAAATGAAGTGCCCAGTCCTTCACTTGCACCATTGGCAATCAGAGGAGCTGGTCCCAGGACCCCAGAATAACACAGGTGCTCAGGATAATCAGGATTTGAGCTGTAAGCAACCAAAGAAAACAAATAGGATGGATATGAGGCAGACTTTGTGCACCCAAGGAAAGCAAAACATAGGGATAGGGCTGAGTGATCATTCAGGCCCACAAGGGGACAGGCGTGGTGGGGAAACGGGCATCATCTTTCCTCAAGTACCTCTTCGCCTAGCCCCGTGATCCCCTCTGGCTTCATTCATGTAAAACACAAGAATATGAATGAGAAACACTGTGAAGTGGAGAGGAGGAGGGAGAAAGGAGGAGAAAGGATTTCATGCTACCAGGGCAACTGTCACCATGGCAACTATTTAATTAATGAGCTGCTGATGAACCCTACCAATATGGTTCTAGTGAAGTCATGCTGTAGTAATTACCAGAGTTTCATTTGTCCTGTCCTGGTGGGGACTGCGCAGGCAGCCTGGAGAAGCCTGTGGGCTCTGACAGACGGGAGAGAACAGCTTGCTGAATGAATGGAAGGAGAGCGCGTGCCTGGGAGCATGCTCCATTACTCCTCTGAGCCAGCTCCCCGGGCACTCGAGCACAGAGACCGCATGCCGTCCAATCCATCTTACAGTCCCACACTGCCAAAGGGCAACCCAGCTGGCCTCGTGCCACCGACACAGGCAGCATTCACAAGTAGTCTGCAGAGCTAGCTCTCCTCCTCCCTGCTATGCCTTCAACCTCCAGAAGATGATACAGAAAATAAGCAAATGAGTAGGTGATTTGCCTTCTCTGCCTGGAGGATTTCTCAGTATAACAGCTGCATGGGCATCCCAAGTGGAAAAAGAGCTCCTGATAAACACAGTGAGGTCTCGGGAGGTGCATATGCATATGCATATGCATAAGGAGATAAGGGCTATTCCGTATGGAAGAAGGATAGATAAAATACCATAGATGAGATACGTAAAGCAAAAAATACTACTAAAGGTGAGCATCAGGTCAGATAATTTACCTGTTCTCATGAGACGAGAAGATGCTCCATTATACTGCAAGTGCTGAAAATACACCACTAGCCTGCGGTGTTACCTGCTCCACAAAGCTCCTTAAGCTTTGTGGGACATGGACATGATTTACACTGATCACTAGGATAGGACATCTTACAGTCATATTCAATTGAAAGACGTGGAAGTGTACAAACTCATGTGCTGCAGGACATACCCTTTTTTAGCACTTGCTGCCGACAAACCCACTTTGCCCACTTTAGAAAATAGAAATTAGCCTGCCAAATATTTTCACGGCAACTGAGAGAAATCACAAGGATATGCATCCCATTCACCTAAATCTCAGCCCACAGGATTAGCTTTGCACCCTGGAATTGCCACCAGAGTAACAATAACCATACATTATAGAGAATTCACTGTACACCATACTGACCATCCTGGAGATCAGAGATCAGGGCCAGAAGTGGTGGGATTTATTTTCCTAGCCTTTAAACAAGCACACCTACATCTGAATTGATCATCCAGACTCCCTTTATAATCAACAGAGAGAAATAAGCCCCTCTAGTAGTTCCAGATGTCTATCCAAGGATAATTTTCTTCTAGAAGCACCAGGTCTCCTCCCTAAGGACACAGCATCTATCAAATCAGTGAGTTTTGATGGAAACATGATGGGCCTCTGTATCTGGAGGGACCTGTTCTGATACAGCATCCTTATTCCTACTCTCCACATGAGCACTAAGTTGGCCTGAGCCAATGGTTAAATATAGGAGCACGGTTAAGTATACCTGGCAGGAAACAGTTCATGCACTCCTGTGAAATACCAAGGCACCATCCAGGCTGAGTCGTCTCTGAGATCGTATTGGCTAATCTTCAATTGTCTGGTACTTCAGGAGCATGGCAGTAGAGGAAAAGAGGTGTAGTCTGGATCATGACTGCCTTCTGGGGTATTACATCCTGTCTGTACTCTGAAAAAAGACATTTACATCATAGCCTAAGATCCAGATCATGGGGGAAAAGCCATCTTCCAGCACCTCTCCTTTCCCAAAGAGCTAGGCAGAAAGCACAAATACTGGGTGGATAGATAAAGACAGATTATTTTCCATACTACAGAGAGTTCCCATTCAGGTCAACACAATATATTCAGAACCTCCCAGGGTCCTTTGGTATGTCTTGCACCAGCTGCTGAGGAACACCAGCTCTGCTTTCTGACACCATCAAACACTTGCCAAAGAGTTTGTTTTTGAGGCTTCAATTTTCAGCAGCGTCATAAGCAGGGTCAGACACTGTATTTTGGATAACCTGGTGCTGACAGGGCACGGGAACATGCAACATCCCCGATCTCAGCAGCACATGGCTACCTTCCTCTGCTGGCTAGTGGGATGTGATGTCTTCCGATTTGGGCTGTGGATGAAACAGTGAGAAGAGTTAGCCTCATCAAGGCACCTGTGAAGTCTGTTAAGAGGAAAATAAGAACTTTTCTCTGAGCAATTGCTTTTAATTTCCTTGGTCAGGCAAACTGGGGACAGGATCAGCAGCAGTGCCATGGGTCCCACAAAAGCACCACGCTTGCTGTAACCCTCAGCTCTTAGGGTCACTTTTAGATGGGCATATTTAAAAATGAACAGAATTTTGAAAGACAGATTATACACAATTTATGAGTACACAGCAATTATCTGTTGGCTAATACACTCACACAAAATGGTTGGGACTAACATGTACCCCAACTAAGGGGACCCAGTGCTGACTGCCTGGGCAGTAGACTCGGTCAGATGGAAAAGGATTAGTCTTTACTGCTTCTTGGAGTGGGCTAGACCTTCATCTTGCTGAGTTGCCATCTTCCAACTCCCTGCTGCTTTTCCTCATGGTTTTCCACCTTTTCACATCAGTATGTGCTCACTTGAACCAGGAAAAGCCAACATACATACTCAATTCTCCCAAAGGGCAAAACTTGGCTGTTTCCCTGCACTTTGTCAGCCATGGAAATTGGTACTAGTTAGCTCCCAGTTTATATTATTATAGGGAACATCCACTTTATAAGCCACCTAGAAACACCAGTGCTCACAAGGAAGTTCATACTGTCTCTCCACCATAAGGACCTGGGCCTCCATTACTGCAACATCTTTGGTAACTCATAGCTCCCCTGTGAGCCAGGGACTGGATACGAGATGGGAGTCATCTCACCTGACTTTAGATGCCCATCTTAGAATGAGACAAAGTGCTCATCTCTCCACAGTCTGCAGGAGGGAATTCAGACTGCTAGCACAGGGATAGATCATGCTACTGGAGGTATCTCAGTCTGGACAGATGAATCATAACAAAGACACTACAGTTACACTGAGCAATGGATTTAGGCACGCATTGCAATGCTTAGGTGGAAATGAAGTGCCTCAATCCACACTTAGCATGCAAGATCTCTAGCTGGTATCCTTCTCACCCCACTGACATTTAACTCACCTGCAAACACTCAGCCTGACTGGCCCACTACTGCCAAATCTGAGTATTGTCTGTTCGAGACCAGACCTACACCTGAAAACACGGTGCTTTTCTAGACGATGTCCTGGAAGATGTGGGCAGAGAAGAGCACTAAAAGTGTCTCTAGCAGGGTGCCTCTCTCCTGTTAATATTGCACACTGACAGTGCTTATTCAAGAGTCTGGTTGCAACACTGCTGAAATCCCATAAAACCTAAATTCAGTTTCCTTTAAACTTAATTTTGGGACTCTAAATGCAAATAACTCAGTCACTCTGATCCTAATCTGGCACCAGAGAATCAGTCTGTATTTCTCTGGTGAAAAAAAAAAAATCAGGAGAAACCTTTTGCCTAGCTTCCAGGCTCATTCTTTACAGCGTTTAAAAATGAGGCAAGACAGCAGCCTCAAAATTTTCTCTTAGAAAAACTAAATTTTTTTTAGAAAAGAAAACTTTATCATCCGTGCCAGTACTAAAACATCCATGACAAAGCACTGCTTTGAAGCAAGAGCCACCAGTACCCCTCATAACCCAGCACATACAGGGTCTGCAAGAGAGGTCTGCCATTTTTTCCCTAAAAGCCCTTCTATTTATACTCATCTTGGCAGGGTTGAAAGTACCTGCCAGATGGACAGATAACTGACATCCGGAAAAGACACTCCACCAGCTGCTGTTAGCAGGGGTTGGGAAGCGTGGGGGCTGGTTAATAAGAAACCACTTACTTCCTCGCGGCTGCTAGCTGCCTGCTACCTTCCTAAGGCTTAATGGAATTTGAAGAGAGTATTTCAAGTCAGACCATCTGTCAGCACACATATATATCAGAGGAGTCCCAGCACGTTTCTTGCACATCAGGCTCAAGCTTTGTTTCTTCACAGGAGGCTTTGTTGGTGCACTCTCCCTCATCTCTGACTTCCACAGTGATTCCCACAGGGGAGGGTTTTGACCATGGACGGTACTTACTGCTGATGGGCTGGCGAGCTGAGACCCATGCCAACAGGCAGAGGGCTCCTTGGACAGCTGTTGGCTGCAAGTCAGAGGCGGCCATGCCCAGCAGAGGGGTAAGAGGAGAGAACTAGTTTTCACAGCACTCAGAAGCTGTGAGCCCTCAGACCACAGGCAGTCTTGGGTAGAAAGGCCCTGGGGGTGATGCTGAACACAAAGCTGAAGGAGCTGGCAGCTCATTTTCATTGCAAATAGAGCAAACCGCATCCTGGCCTATACAGTGGCCAGCAGAGCAAGAGTAGTTGTTAAAAAATCATGCCAGCTCTTACTGCAAGAATCAAAAAATTTTAAAATGCACCCGTATTTGGGAATTCTCTAACAATATTCCTGATTTTATGCTCTTTGTCACTTACTTCTTAGCTTTGCTAAGCATTTCCCACCAGGCAACATACAAACTGTGTTTATTGACATCCTGAAAGAAGACTTCTTACACCTTTCTGCTTCAGTTTTTTCTTTGCAATTTCAAAAACCAAATGCACCCTTTTCCTTTCATTGCAAGCAGGGAGCCTGGCATAATCACAGGACTCCAGGAACTGGGGCTTTAAGACCAGCAGCAACTTTTGTGAACCTCCTGAAAAATTCACAGGCATTTTCCCCATGTTTCTCTTAAACACAATGTTTTATTCTCCTTTTTAACCTAAAGCAATGCCTAGGATCCCTTAACAGGTAACAGCTGAGCCCATATGGGCAGGTTGAACAAATGGGCAAAAAGCTACCAGCATTTTTGCAGTCTGTTGATCAAGAGGACCACTGGAATAAAGCCACACGCTCCTTTACACTGCATCAGTATCTGTAGATGGCTAAATCCCTTCACTTCTCCGTCTGCCTCCACACCTCCATTTGTAAAACAGCACCGTGATGCCATCCTCCTTCACAAGCTCCTGAGAAGCATGATTTATAAAAGCAAGGGACTGTCATCCTTCTGCTTAAAGGGGAAGACCCCTGCCTGCACAAAGAACCTAATTAAACTGAGTTCGACTGATGGATTAGTTTGCAACTGTTTTTGCTCTCCGAAAACCGAGACACAAGAGCAAGTATTCTGTTCTGATGCATTAACATGGCACTTGCCTGTAGTTCATTCATTGCATTTATTTCTATCTTATTAATACATTTGCCTGCAGAAGAAGAATAAATAGGAACAAACAATTGTTTGGATATTTCTTCTTCTGAGCCATGTTATTTCAGAGATCTGCCTTGTACTAATAAGATACGTAAGTGACAAACATTACAGCTCCTCCGTGTCTATGATCTCATTTATAACTAGAATAACCTTCCATAACTCTGCTGAAATCAAAAGAGCTACTTATAATTTAAGGGCTGGTGCTGAGATCAGCATCCACCTAATGCAATACCAGTTACGGATTCCTCCGCTCCTTGACAGTTTTGCAGACACTTGCAATTTCACCCAAGAGTCCCATTTTTCTTTTAAAGCACCAGATCTTGGAGCCTTAATTTGTCCTTTTGTTTGCCTTTTTTTTTTTTTTGTCCATTTCAATCCCATTGAGTTAGAAAGGTGTTTGAGACATTCCAACAGTAAAAGACAATTAACAGCAAATTATTTCAGAAAGTTTCACATTTTCCCAGGTGATTTCACATCTCTGAAGGTGTGCTTGGGTTTGGAATTTAGCAATGCCAGACTAATTCTCCGAGTTGCTGCAAGCCAGTAAATCACCGCTGCTGACCCTTTGAGAGCAATAGTTTTAGAAGTAGTGGCATCAATATCAGATACATTGGACAGCACAGTAAGTTAACAAGGCTGATGATCATGCTTCAAACTTCTTTTTCAGTACACTGGGTCCAAAAAACCCACAGCCATTCTTTGTCTCTCCTCAGACCCTGCCTTGTAAATGAATTTATTTTAAATTCCTTCTATCTGAGAGAAGCCAGGGCTCCATTAAAAATCAGACACTGGCACTGATTTGAAGGATTAGTTTTGGTAACCTTACTACGCTGACAAAAGGGGACATGTGGGGTTAAAGCTCATTAATTTCTTGTAGCTTGTTTCGCTCAAACGATCGTGTCTTTCCTGCTGTAGCAGCGTGACCTTGAAAAGACCTTGCTGAACGCCAGCTCTGTCAGAGTCCCACTGCCCATATTCACCTCCTTCATGACCAGGAAGATACTCTGGAGACTAGAAGTAAAGGGCTCCTCACCCACAAGATGGCAAAGGATGTTCAGGAATGGCAAGAGCTGCCCTGAACAATATATTGCCTGCTTGTTAGGGGAGTTGTAGTAGTACGTGGGTGACCATCAGCAACGAGTGAATGATATTTGGGGGGTAGAAGCAAGAGGAATGAAACGGGAGAAGGCAAACCCAGCCTCCCGGTGAGCTGTAGGGATGGTCTCAAATGGGGATGGTAGTGCAAGCTTCAGTTGTACCGATGCCGCAAGCACAAGGGGAGGAACTGTGTGATGCAGGCAGAAACAACTCTGGAGGAGGTCAGGGCTTCTTCCGTGATAGCATTTACATATCTCAGCTGAAAAATTCAGGAAATAGCTGGTTTTCTGATGGGACAAAAATCACATTTTAAGGTGAGTCAGCTGCAAACAGGCCCCACTGCTGAAGAATGCTGGCCTAGAAACAAAACTGCGTTTCCAGTTCTCTTCAGTACAGCATGGCTACCGTTCAAACTTGGTTTGTTTTTACACTCTTCCTGTGCTTCACAACTGTCAGCACCACAAAGGCACACTCCTAGCCTCTCAATCCTATTGCCAATAGCCAGGGCAATGACAACCTTCCACCACAGTGTCAGTCTGGGAATGATGAAGCAAGAGCAGTAGGTAGTCACTAGGAGTAGGACATAACTATTAAAAGTTGCCAGTTCATATAAGCACTCCATTGTCACTTATTTCAGTGTGAAATTTGCTGTAAGGGCATAATCTCAAGTGTTCTGGAACAATAATCTACAGCAGTGCAATTCTTGAAGACCTCTTAATGAAGAGAAACACTTAAAATTAATACTTGGCTACTAGAGGAATTGGCCGGTTCATCAGGACTTTATTGCTGTTAACATATTATCTTTCCCACATAAAGTTTAATTAATGCAATGAAAGGAGAGAGAGTGACACAAGCAGCAGCAAGCCCAGAAATCTCAGAAGGGGCAGCAAGCCCCACTAATCACCCCAGACTTGTCCTGGACAGGGACAGCTGATAGAAAGCAATGCCAGAATAGAGTCCAATAGCTAAAGATAAATTTAATCTATTTTTAAAATAGTTGAAATCTTATAGGCAATGTCCCTTACTTTGAGATTTAACATTTAAAACAGCCCAGTAGAAACTAGGCCACAGTGAAGATATTGAAAGATTAGATATCAGTTCTGGAAGATTCTTCATTTTTAGTAGATGTACAGGGTAGTGGATTACAGTGAAGTGAAAAAAATCTGAAAATCTCCGAGTTCAGGATGTGGGCATTCAGGTGAATTCCAGTCTTCTTCTGGAATTTCCTAAACTTCAAGAATTCAGCGTAGAAGGGTGTTCAACAGAAAAAAAAATTTTGTAGCAGCTGCTAATTTATTTATGGAGGAATTTTGCATTAGTCAGCTTTTTTTGTCACTTTGGCAGTTTTCACAGATTCATAGAACAGTTTGGGTTGGAAGGGACCTCTAAAGGCCATCTAGTCCAACCCCCCTGCCGTGGGCAGGGACATCTTCAACTAGATCAGGTTGCTCAGAGCCCCGTCCAACCTGACCTGGAATGTTTCCAGGGATGGGGCATCCACC
>NW_008795709.1:161647-165550 GCF_000699145.1 Aptenodytes forsteri | reverse complement strand
TATTACCCAGCTTTCTTGGGCCCCTCTTCCCTCCAGGGCTTTGTCCCATGGCACTCTACCAAGCAGATCCCTGAAGAGGCCAAAGTCTGCTCTCATGAAGTCCAGGGTAGTGAGCTTGCTGGGTGCCCTCCTCAGTGCCCTAAGGATTTTGAACTCCACCATTTCATGGTCACTGCAGCCCAGGCTGCCCTTGAGCTTCACATTCCCCACCAGCCCCTCCTTGTTGGTGAGAACAAGCATAGCACCTCTCCTCATTGGCTCCTCTACCCCTTGGAGAAGGAAGCTATCATCGATGCATTCCAGGAACCTCCTGGATTGCTTACGCCCTGCCGTGTTGTCCCTCCAACAGATATCAGGGTGGTTGAAGTCCCCCATGAGGACCAGGGCTTGTGAGCGTGAGGCTGTTCCTACCTGTCTATAGAGGGCCTCATCCGCTCAGTCTTCCTGGTCAGTTTTGGTATATACTGTTGAGTATTTAAAGAGATAGTAAATCTATATGCATTGAATACACTCAATTTCATCATAGAGTACACAGGCTTCTTCAAAAGTCTGCTCCTAATTGTGAAGCAAGCAACATTTCCTAACAGTCTTCCAGAAAAAGCTTCACATCCAAAATGATTTCTTGGTTTCTGCAACAACACTGGAAGCCATCAAGGAATCCATCAGTATATCTTCACCTTTGCTTTAACAAAAGGACCCTGGCAGGTCCAATTTCTTATCCTTGAGTATGTGCATCTCCCAGTTTGTCAGTAAATATAGGCGATTTTAAAAGACCATTGCTTGAAACTCCTGTTCAACTTGATTTGGTGATTGCCTTTGTATAAAGGGTGTGAAAAGGCCCTTTTATATTTGCATAGACTTGGAAGAGGGAAATAAGGACCAAGATAAAACCGTCTAAGCACAGAGATAACACAGACAGCATGTTAAAATGGAACTGCTCTGGACAGTCATGTTCCTTCCTTCTTTATGCGAGGCTTATTGGGCAGAGAGCAGTCTGCACTAAGGAACACCACCTGGTGAGGGGCTAAGAGGAGACCTGGTGCCGAGACCCTACAGAGACTTCTGCCCATGATGGATCAAGTTCTCCCAAGCAAAGTCAGTGCACTAATCCACAAGGAAATGAGTTGTACGCTTTGGTTCAAATAGAGCTAAGTCTCTTTTATCTTCCCCTGAACAGGATTTACACAAAAAGTAATTCTTTTTGATGCCAAACTCATAATTCAGTTCAATTACTTGCTGTATTAAATTGCTGAATCCAGTGATTTATTGATTCAGTCTTAATTGTGACCTTATTGTCATCCTTGTCTTGTTCCTCTTTAATTAGTTTCATGAAACTGTGGTAAATTAGCCTAATAATGTTCTTGATAAGCACATACTTGCTCACTTTTTTCTTTTAGTAAAATCCATAAAGAGCACATGGGGCCGGTCTACCCCTTCAAGTCATGATATGGGCCATGAACATTTGATTCTGCCTAATATCTAAAGCCCAAATTCACAAAGGCATTTAGGAGCCTAAAACCCATGTTAATAGAACTTGCTCTCATTTATTTATTTCATTATTTATTTAAATGAATCGATGTCTTTTGCAAAAGTGGGAAGCCTTCACCTGCTGAAGGTCTGGTGAGCCCAGCATGAAAAAATTAGTGCTGCTTCATTCTGCACAAGACTCCTGTTTGTAGGTTAGTTGTGTTGGCATTTGGCTGGTTCCCAGTCATCATACAGGCCATCACACACAAAGTAGTGCCAAGGACTGTTGCACACTCTCCACAATCACATGCTGCTCTAGGAAAGGTGCGAGTTCTGTGGGGAAACAGTCCAAGCGCTCATGCCAGAAGCAAGTCTGAACTTTATAGATGGGTTCATTATCAGAGCAAAGCAAAATGCTCAGTCTGAAAGCTCTCTAATCCCCAATCTGTAAGAGCCTATTCTTTTGTCTACGCTGGACTTTCTGCACCAAATCAAAACGACTTCTGGTAAGCAAGGTCCATGACTAGCTTGTCTTCTTTCCACTTCACCACCCATCTCCCAAAAGGTTGGCTCCACTACCTCTTTCCAGATATCTTCCTTACTGCGTTGCACAAGTACTACATACCAAGTCTCTGCATCCCAAAGTCTGGAGACTGGCTAGGACCATTGTGTACTCACAGAAGGGACTGGGACCTTCAAAGAGAGACTGGAACAGCAAAGCCCTGAAAACATCCTGTGCTTCCTACCACTTCCACCTGAGAAACACACTTCCTGCTCTGCAGGAAGGAATGCAAACAGATGTCTGTGCAGACATGCAGCCTAACTCCAGGTGTATAGCATCAGGAAGAAATGTTCAGTGAAGAATGGTGTTCATACACACCCTTTATTCTTTGACTGTGTTAGCTCCTGACATAGGTTGTTTTCTGTGTCTAGAACAAACAACCTAAATCCATTTAAAAAAAAAAAAAGGGGGGGGGGGGGAGATTAAGGTTCTTAAGGATCTTCTTTAATGAAAGAGAAATCTATCAATAGCTGCCAGAAGACCTGTGTTAACATAGTAATGTGTATCTAACCATGTAGTTTAAGTCATATTTTAAGAAGGGAGGGTGTTCATTAGCTTTTGTTCCAATTTGTGGTTTTCTAGTCCCTGGAGGAACCTTATGTCAGACACCCATGCCAGAAATAAAAATAGAGGGCCAATGTTCCCTCCTTTTTCTATTAGTGTAACTCCACTGGCATGTGCTCCCCAGAGTAAGTCCCAGTAAGATCTGCCTCTTCCCCCACCCCAAATGAGTCCTTAGCCTCACTCAGTTCTCTGTCTGTCTGACTGCCAAGTTTAAGAACAATTATTAGCAGAACGATCCCCAAACAAGCACTGAACAAGAAACAGAGCTGATTAACTCAGGCAGAAAGCTCTCCAAACCACAGTCAGGGTTTTCTGCTCGCTTAGAGCTCTGCCTGGCACCGCTGGGAGCAGCCCCGACACATTCACACCACCCTGGTGCAGAAAGGACGCCTACTTAGCAGAAGGGAGTAGAAGGGGGTCAGACAGTGGGAAGCTGATGCCTAATGCAGGTACAAAATGAGAGACACATTTGTAACAGTCTGGAAATCCACAGGTGGATCCACACACCCTGGGAACCATCACTTGGAGTTTTTAAAACCATATTGAGCCAGCACACGCCCCTTAGGAAAATGCCAGATAGTGAAGTCTCATGGTCCAGACCACTGCAGTCCTCTCAGGCCTTCCAATCTCCTTCTATACAGCCCTCACAAAGCACTATGGCCGTTTGTTCTCTTTTGAAAACTGTGTTTCTCATCTGCATCATATTACCTTGTGATGAGAGAACTCCTGAAGTCCCTGGGCAGTGACCACAACCAACCCTGGGAACGGGACGCAAAGGCTCAGCCACAGTCAGGAGTTTTGCCTTCCAGGCAGACAGTCAAGGACAGTTTAGCCCTTTATTACCATAAGCAAATGGTCATCTCTAGCAACAGAACGATCATGCCAAATATCATTTCCAATTCGTGAGCCTTCCCAACAAACGAATCAATTACCACTCCTAGCTGGGATCATTACACAGCCTTGTTCCCTTCTGCATTGTTTGTTCAGTAACATTGCTCTGTGTCTTCATTAACTAGCAGTGATTTGGAAAGAAACAACCATAATTCATATTCCAAAAGTCATCCTCCCATGTACCCATTCACTCACCATTCCTAATTAAATTCATGAAAGATTAATTCCTTAATGATTATGATTTGTAATGTTAATTAATTAGCTGCTTTTCCATTAAGCATTCAAAGGTTTCCAGCATTACATCGATTCCTCAATTAGCTTGTGGCAAGTGTAAAAAAAAAAAAAAAAAAAAAAAAGTAAGAAACCTGCTCCATTTTTTTTTCAGTTTAATAGGACAGAAAAGGAAGGGAAAATAATAA
>NW_008795709.1:148874-161620 GCF_000699145.1 Aptenodytes forsteri | reverse complement strand
TTGTGGCAAGTGTAATTTAAAAAAAAAAAAAAAAAAAAAGTGAGTAACCTGCTGCATTCTCTTTGTCCCTTAGGCAAATTATCTGCTGCTTGGTCTTCCAGTCCATCTCCTTTCCCACTCCACGCAGAATCCCTTTCCTCCACTGCTGCAAATGTACCTGCTTTGCTCACTCATCTTTCTAAGGGGATAACATAACCAAGGAACAGGCGCAGTTGACTCACGTCACTCTTTCCCTGGAGAGAAAGTACTTTGATATGAACCCTGCCTCTCTTCATGCTCCCCAGGGTGGGCAGACCTGCAACTGAAAAGCTACCTAGCATCCTGCTACGCCAGGACGGCTACACCAGGACGGCCCTTTCTAAGGGACAGCCCTTTGGCTTGGGATGAGAATCCCCAGGATTGCTGAGCTCTGCCTGATACCAGCATCGGGGACGGTATCTACATTGCAATTCCAGTTAGCCTGCCAGAAGATCCCTGCAACTTCAGCTTCATCACAGTTTCCAAGGCAACTTCTTTGGCTCCTGGTGTTGATAGGCTTTGGAGGATGTCCACAGGCAGTTTGCAAGCTCAGCCTGTCCTCTCTTCCCCAATGGCAGCAACTAGAAGCTCAACTAGCCACAAGGCTGAGGCTGCAGTTTAGAGCAAAAATTTTTAATTTCTCCAAAACTTCTGGGCAAAGCTCTAACTCTCAGCAACACTCTTGGTTGGCTGCACGCTCCAGATTTGGTGATGAATGAGCAAGAACATAGGCATCCCCCTTCTAGCCCTTACTGAGTTTTGGGGTACTCAAACCAATGCCTAAGCTGCTCTGAACAGTGGTCCCAGGCCCAAATTCCCACTGCAATTTCTGTTCCATGCCTGGTCCCAAGCTACCTGTGGAAGAGGCTTGCTGATATCTCCTAGAAACTGCAGAGGTGTTCATGTGTCCATGTCAGGTATGGTCACCATGGGAACGGGCATGCAGAACACAGAAGGAGAAGGGACTGAAGAGACAACTGAGGTGCACAGAGCATCAGTTCACCATTGAGGATTGCTGCACATGCAGTTCACCCACAAAGATTACTCTGAGATGCACAGGCAAGAGGCCTTTCTTCCCCAAACAGTCCTGGAAGGATAGCAGAGCTTGGGACTTCCCTCCAGCCCTTCTCGGCTCCCTTCATATGGCATATGAGACTTTGCAGCCACTGGTCATCACCTGCTCAGACTTGGAGCTGGGAGCAACCAAAGAAAGTCAGAGCTGAGTGGTTAGGATATATCCCTGATGCCTTTCCATTGCCACTTTTAGAGGTACCCCTAAGCCATGTTTCTCTAACACCATCATTCCCAAAATAGAGAGGATCCACCACCCCAAACCCCTCTAACACTGAGTTCAGGGGGGAAGATCAGTAACCCTGACATCCCGAAACACGGCAGGCCTGACCCAAGGTTGAAGGCATTTTTAAAAGGACAGAGCATTATAGCTGTGGAAGGGTGTGGTCTAGGGGCCTCGGCTTCAGCTCAGCGTTTCTCTGCACACCTACTCACAGAAAGAAGGCTTCCCACATGCTGGGTGCACCCAAGTGTGCTGCTCCACAGGCCAGGTCACTCCTTGCCTCTCCTGCAGGCAGTATAGCCACAGTCCTCAGGGGTGACAGCATTAGCCATAAATTTGCTTCCAGAGTCTGGTAGATAAACCTAGTAATGTGCAAGGAACTATTGGGAATCACAGTAAAACAGGGAGCATCTCCTACTGGACCAATGCAACGGGGTGAGGAGCTTGCACAGAGCCACTTACCAGCAGGAAAAGCTCCATGCTAAAGTAGTAGCAAATACATGAGTAAGAAGCCACAATTTCTTTGTCCTTTGCACGTGGAGATGCTGCCATCAGCAATTGTAGTTCATTCCCAAGCTCCGTACTGATATTATCCTGCCATTAGTTACTGCACTACACTTGGTTCCTACAACAAATTCATCTCATAGCTCCAAGCCCTCCACTTGAAGCCCAAAGCCACCTGTACTAAGTAGATCTGCTGCAAAGGGTCCCCTCAGTGTGATAAGCCAAAAAGCAAGCCCACCAGCCCAGACTCAGTTCTCCAAATAATTTAAATGCATATTTAATAAAAATGCTGTGAGATCAACTTCTATCTACTTTCCCCCCCAGTCTTCTCTGCAGGTTTTTATACTATGGTCATTATCATGGGGTTAGTGCCTGCAGGCAACAGGGTCTCTAAATGTAAGAAAACTGGGATTTGCAGGATCCCATGGTAATGGCAATGGGCCCACAGGTACCAGTCCTCAGTGTGGCACACATATCAGAAGCACAACAACCATGGAGAGAACAGAGTTCCCCCATTTAGGCCACCTGGCCAGCATATATTGCAGAGTGAAAACACCAGCAGTAGTGTTGCATTTGCCAAAATGCAGCCTAAGAAATATTTCCTAACTAATTACTATCCTACACATGCATCTCTGCTCAGAAGCAGCAGTGAAAGCCAGAATTAAGGGGAAAAAAACAATATTGCAAACCACGCACATCCTTTCTGCTGGGGCTCAGTGAAGTGTAAACCAGTTGCAGCACACTGTAATCTCCACGCAGATGCTTTTATTACAGCAGTAAGTGCTTCTCTGTTTAAATATGAGGCGTTTGGATGATTTCTAGTAAAGCCAGCTTGCACTGAAGCAAACGTGCCTTAGGACAGCCACATCAGCCAGATGAGATTCTTGGTAGCTAGAGAAGCTGACAGGTAGAAAGTTCTCCTGTCAACATCATATGCATCTGCAGGAAGTCTCCACATCAGCTGGTGACAGGGACACATGAGGATTCGAGACAGAGACCACAGCTGAGCTGTGTCCCCACATCACCTCAGGTGACCTTTCAGTTTAGATGTTTTCTGCCACTCCAAGTAAACTTTGCCCCTGTGTCTGGTTCCCATCAGGAAAAGCTGAACAACTCTTGAAGTATTTCTCTTCTCCTCTTCCTACTGCCATTACTGCTTGGTGACTCACTCCCAAGTATGCCCACAACATGCTAAGCCATTACTGCTGGAAAGCCCCGCCAAACACAACACTGCAGCTCAATCAAAATAAATACCACCTGTCTCCTTCCTCCCCTCGAGAGCCAGCACAGGCAAACCTGTGAGCAGGAGAGACCCCAGCCTTCCAAAATGGGGCTCAGAGTGAGACACAGTATGAAGCAGACAAATCCTGCATGAATTAGCAATGGAAAGGGGAAGGGACTCACCTAGGAATGGCCCTTGCTACCTGCTACCAGTCCTGGCTCACAGCTCCTGGGCACCTCTGGGATTGCCAGGCAGAGATCTGAAAGGCTGGGTGAGGTCTCACATGCCCCAAACATCCTCGCGTCCTCACGCCTGCACAGCCCTGTCACTCGTGCAGCCCTGACAGTATACGTTGGTGCAGCCAGCCCAGCAGAATGGGCTCTTTCACACTGAATGATAGATGTCTCCAGCATGGCAAGGAAAGGAAGCAGTTGTGTATTGCTGATGCTGTGGGGATGAACACACTACATTACAGTACAACGTTATCCAGCTGACAGCATACACGGTCCATTGAGCTCTTCACTCTAAAAAAAATGTTGCAAATAAAACCAGTGATGCGAGCAGGCAACACAGAGCACATACTGTGAGCAAGGCTGCCACCACATGGTACAAGGACAAGCCTGCAGACTCCTTCAGCCAGAGCAGGAGTGGGGAAAACCATCCTCACACCTCCAACCAGCCCTGGCCTCGTTAACCAGCTATGGCCAAATCCTGATGTCTCAGCCTGATCAATTAATTTGGTCGGGAACTGTCGGTCTTGCACCCTTCCCTCCCCTCCTAGTCATTAAAATCTCTTGCAAAGAAACCACCAGAGTCTTGTGAAATAGGGATTCCTAAGACACAGATGAGCTCTCGCTGTTCTCACTAGGGAAGATTTGAATCAAGTGAACTAGTTCAAGAGTGCCCCAAAGATCAGAAAAGTCTGGGCTCAGCAGAGCCTGGGAGCACTGATACACAAAAATAGACCAAGCTCTTGCAGTTCCTAAACTCCCATTGCTTGTGGGCGTGGAATTAATCCAAAAGCGTGATACTTCCAATAATGGCTGGGGAGCCTTGGCCTCTCGTGATGAACTACAGAGCAGTTCAGGTGATTCCACTCTGCCATAAGAGAATCATCTGCAAAAGACAGAAAATATTTTTTCTTCCTCCCTTTCAGCCCCTTCAAAATACTCCCCACATAGGTGGGGGAGAGAGGAGTTGAAAATCAGAGGAAAACTGAGATTTTTCCATTACACATGAAAGTTACCTTTATTGTTGGAAAAAACATCATGCAGATAAAAAACATTTCAAACGCTATTTTAAAAAAAAAAGCTTTCTCAGAATGCAGGCCCACCAATAGACACCCCAAATGTGCTAGATACTGCCCCAAATGTAGCAGGAAGAAGAGCAAGAGAAACCACAGCTTTGTGACAGAGGAGTACAGGCCAGGTCAGGCCATAAAAGGGCGAGGGGGAAACAAAGCTGAGATTTACCTTTCTCCATCATCCTCAAGCCCAGGCAGTGTTTTGGGAACTCCTGCCTTTTGTAGATCTTCCATCCAGCAGTGCCACTCAGAAACGGTGCCTCCAAGCCCCAGGCTTTGTCACCTTCTCCTCTTTTTGCTGTTCTCCTCCCTTGACTGATGGCAGGTTTCTAATGAAAATACAGACCACACAGCTGTGGCTGGCAGTGGTGCAGGCAGTAAGACACACACACACTCATCGTGAAGTGGTACCTCTAGCACTGGCCTTCACAGGGAAGGCACAGCCTTCAGCAGCGTTGAGCCTTCATGGTGATGGTGCCTGCCACCTTTGCAGCAAACTCACCTCCAAGCCATTACTTAACTTCCTTGGTGAATAAAGGTCTTTTTATCCTCCGTTTTACCAGACAAATCCATCAGGCAGACAGGCATCAAAGCCTGACTGACCCTGACTGTGATATACCAGCCAACTCTGAAATTCTTATCTGCAGTTCATCCTCACTCCTGGAGACCACAAAGTACATCGGGTGGGTTTTCCCAGGCTAAGAATACCTTGTTTATGGGATCAGAGACAGCTGCAGCACATGTTGCCATGAAACATGCTCAGGGCACAGCCCTGCATAAACAGGGCACAGGGAAAATGGAAACGCTAACCCTACCGCCTGTCCTCCCTTCCACCTGCCCTCCCTCTGCCATTGATAGCTACCAGCAACCCTTTCCCCCTGGCACGGATCAGGTACAGTGCCCTTGTCCCACAAACGCAGCCCAAGGGCACTAGAAGCTGGACAGAAGCTCTGCTGGGACAGAGATGGGGAACACAGGCTTTGCTTGTATTAGGCATTTCTCAGGTGACCACTCCATTCACAGAGCCTGTTCTTGCAAGGTGAAGAGACAGAAGAGGGTGTGAGGCTGTCTCTGAAAGCAGCTTCGGATGGACACTGCCCTGGCTGAAACCACCTGCTTTGTGAGAAATAGGTGGCCATTAAAGAAGATGCCTTTGACTTTTCGAAGTGTCTTCCCATATGGAAATAAGACAAGCATTGCTGGATCAATTAACTTTCAAGCACTGTGCTGATTCAGTAGCAGCTTTGCTCCCACCCCCATGGACAATCTCTGCCCTTTCACAGCTGAAAACAGTTTCTGCTGACCCACCAGCCTGGCTGTTGCTTTACAGCTGCAGGTCATCTATGGGGTTTAGCCTTAGCACCCAGAAAAAGGTGAGCAGCTTTCCAGGCAGGTTCCCTTAACCCTGTCTCCTTTAACAGCTTAAGCAGTTAGAAGCAGCTTTTACAGCCTGTCTTGAAAGTTTCTGCTCTTTGAGAAAACTTTTGACATAAGAAATGCCACTGGGACCTGCCACCTCCCTCCAAAGTGATTATGATCCCAGGCCAAATCACTAAGACGAAGTGCATTTCCCCTCTAGCAGGATGTGTGGCCCTGTTCTGCCATGCATCATTTGAAGTAGCACACAGACAGGCAGCAGAAGTCAAAGCCAGCACCTGTAAATGTGTCCATGACAGATCAAGTAGACAGATGTGCTTAGTCGAGTTGAAAACAACAGCAGAAAAAAACTTCTGGAGGAGAGAGAAAAGGAAAACTATGTTGATTTCTGCCCATCAGGACACCCCTTCAGGAGCTTTCTGGAGGCTCCAGAGACTACTAAAGCCCTTGTTCAAGGCTGAGTATCACAGCAATCCACACGCATTTCTCTGCCAGGCAGAAGGCTGCTGCTTTGTGCTGTGATGGTGACTGATGGCATGAGCAGATCCTCCAGGAGCGTGTGGGTAACTCACAGCAGCCTTTTCCCCACCGTCCCACAGCACCTGCAGCGGTGCCATCCAGCAGCACTACCCACAGGTCAGCAACACTCCTTAGGGTCATAGTACGCTGCAGCACATTGCAGCCACCATGAGATGCTCACCCCCCTTCCAGGGAGCACCCCCCATGTTACACACAGACAGGAGGGAGCCAGGGATGCAAAGTGGGCAGTTGGCCAGCCAGTAAATTAATTTCAAAGGCAGGCAGGTGATAGATGGGGTTCATGTGGGAAACAGGAGAGGATAAATTGCCCATCTGTGACTGATACAGCAGAGAACAGTACAGGATGGAGCAAAATGAATGGGCACGGAGGGATCAAGGAAGGAGAGACTGAGCGGCGTGTACATAATTGAATCCCTGAGGTCTGGTTCCTGTCTTTTGGGCTACGTGGGATTGCAAATGTAGGAGCACAGCTGAAGTGAATGATTCATGGGCTGTGTGTGACAGACAGGACCCCCAGAGTAATCTCTTATTGGTGTGGGGGTGGGGATGCCATTGACAGGATGGTGAGGGAATGTGATGAGACAAGGAGCTTCCTCCACATCTTTCTGTGAACCTTTGAACCCAGCCTTTACAAAAACAGCCTGGAGGAGTCTACCAAAATTAGAGGTGATGCCACAGCTCAGCGCTCTGGACCTGGCCAGGGAGGCAGCTTGTCAACTGGAACCAATCCCCCCTGCACAACAAACCCAGACTTATACCACAAGCTTATTAGTATGCTCGGTGCTGCTGACTTCTTCCCTACAGGAATCATTGTCAGGGAGATGAAAATGTTCAGGAAAATCAGCCCTCTCCCCTCTGTCCTTCTCTGCCCTGCTGCTATGCCAGGTTCAAGTTGGCAGAAACAGCCAATTAGCAAGTGCCAAACCATTTCTAGGGCATTCCCGGTCTCACCAGAAGCAGTGAGGAAGTGCCTTAGGAAAGAGCCTTTCAGCAGTGCCACCCCAGGCTGATGTGCTGAAAAGCAGCTCAGAAGCATTTTTAATTGTCCTGTGCTATGTTCCTTCAAGCGTGTTGCTTGCTTTTACCCTAGTAATTTCTCAGGTGGAAAGACACGCTCCGGTACTTACGGCAAGAGGCTCACATGCATGGCACAAGTACAGCTGGGACATGCCCAAGCACTGCGCCCTGCCAGTCTGCCTGAAGCAGTGCAGGCGAGCCAGCTGCACCATCCTGCTGCTTCGGTGGATGTAAACATCCTCCCCCATATGACTGGGGGCTGCAGGAGGACATTAACTGCAGGTTATGTGTGACTGTAGCATCCTCCTCACCAGCCTCCTCTCTCCAAGAGAGGCCAGCAGTGATGCCAAGAGAAAACTGGAGAAAATGCATAGCCAGACTTCTCCTGTGCCACCTTACTGCCTGCAGCAGCCTGCAGGAACCTGTTCAAGTGGAATTTTCATGCTATTAAGGCCACCTATGGTTTCTTGCTCTGCAACTCTATTTTTTTTTCTTCCATTTTTAAACTTCCAGCATCCACCACAACCTGTGGCAAAGAGGATATTCCATGCCACACTGCCGAATCCTCCAGTTTAAGGTAGCGGGCAATCCAGTGCCTTAGTCCCAATCCCCCTGGCACCTGGACCTCTCCCTATATCTATTTTAAGCAGATGAGGTGATAGATCAGCTTTCTTTTGAGATTGTGAACTAATTTTATACTGAGAACTGGTGTCTCCTAGCTTGTTCCCAACTTGCCCTGCCACCTAAGCCCATGCTGCTCTTGTGCTTGAGCAAAGCTATAAGCAGCCTGACTCCCTGTTTGCAAAGAGACTTCATTTCACTAAATGGTGCAAAACAGCTCTCCACTTGTCCCATCTTCATGAAATAATGCATTTTTTTATTAGGCTCAGTGGCCTTACTCTCTGAGGCACTGGGAGAGGCCTGAAGTAGATGTTAATCCACTAATTCAAATGCTTTCCATGAATCAGAAAGTAACAGAGAATGCTGCTAAGGTTTATAACCCAGATCCCCACCTAATTTTTTTCAGGTGGTAGAAGAGTAAGGAACATATTGAAGCCCTTTCTACTGCAATGCAGGCACTTCTGCACTCCCAGAAATTGCCTGTATCTCACTGATATATTCCTGAGGACCTGACAAATAACAAGCTGTTGTCCCTTCAGCTTTGGCACACCCATCCTGGCACAGATATGCCAGCCAATCCCTCTTTCCCAACAAAGGTGATACCATTTCAAATAACAGGAATAAATGGCACCACCAAATACATTTTTGATACCTGTGTTAAGCTGCATATCTGGAGTTTTGCTGGTATTGAAATGTTGCAAAATGATACTGGTAAAAGTTCCTAGCATAGGCATGAGTTTTGGGCTGTCTCTCACTGGAAGTCTCCATCCTTCCAGTGCCTGATGCCCATTGATTTCAGGAGGATAGGCGACATAAGTAAACACCGTATGAATCAGCAGATGAAAGCTCTGAATGGCTTTCAGGGACAGGGACATAGAGTCATGGCAGTGATAGCTGGAAGGGACCTCTGAGGTCTCTCACCCACCCTCCCACTCGGAACAGTAGATCAGTGAAGTTGTAACCTTGTCTAGCTGAGTCTTGGAAATCCCCAAGGATGAAGATGTCAGAGTCCACAGGTCTTCAACACATTTTCTTTCCGAGGAACACCAAGAGTGAGGCAAGTTCAGTTTTTCACAAGCGGACTCAATTATTTAAAAAAGAACGACAGATAATGGCATTTATCATTCTTTGTCTAAAGGCTTTCCTTGATGTTGAATCCATTCCACATTCAACCAAATTCTTTTTGCTGCAGTTTGTCGATATCTGCCTTAATCACTAGCTATTTAAGACCTACTCATTACTGACTGTATATAAAAACTATTCCAGTTTTGCTTAGCCTGGTTTGGGGAGATAGCGGACAAACTTTCTCATCCTGGAATAAGCTGGGGCCACCCATGCCATGACCTTGTGCCAGAGGTTGCCACTTCAGTCCAATGTCGCTGGGGTACTTGGGCATTTTTAGCAGTAGGTCTGTGCTCACCTAGCTGATTTGCGCAGATTTAAGGGAGGAAACACTCCCACAGGCAGACCCAAGCAGTCGAGCATCTCCAGCAAGCAGGGCAGTCCTGAGTGACTGAGGATAAACTATATAGGTGGAACCATAAAAGGACCTCACCTCCCTGTTGCCGTCACTAGGGTGGTCATGATCAGTGGCCAATCTTTGCAGCAGGTACATCCCAGAATCACCTGGCTAGCACTCGCTGGAGCAGCAGCAAGACCAAGGAGCACCAGAAGGGTTTCAACCCCAAAGACTTTGCTCAGCAGCTTGTTTTATTTTGTTTCTTCCAGGACACAGCCAGACTACAGTGAACCTGAGGCTCTGAACTATGCCCTTTGTTCTCCAGGCCAAACATAGACTCTCACACGTAACACTTCTTTACTCCAAGAGAAGGACACAGGCACGCACTTCTGGTGTGAAACCTGCCCTTAGACAATTCTGCTGCACTTAACATCTTTCAGTCACAAAATCTCTATGTCTTGGGTCACAACCTTGCTAGTACCTAATCGCTGGGCAGCAGAAGAATATGAAGTACATGTAAACTCACTAAAGGAACTTTTTTCTTTCAGGGAGTCACATACATTTACTTAGAAAAGTGACTGAAGTTCAAATAAATTCTAGCTTCCAAGCACAGAGGGTTATTCCACTAAGCATAAGGCAGAAACAGACCCTCTCTGTAGGGATGTAACTTCTAATTATGTATTGCTCCCTGCAGCCTATACGCTAGGATCATTATTATCTTCCATGTTTATTAATCAGCTACCTGATGTTAACAAGAAGATAACTTCTAGGAGATATGCAAATAATTCTGCAATTTTCTTTTCCAGTGACTCAGCATTCATATCAGAAATGTGTTAACAGGATACAAAGGCTATTAAGAAGCCCTCTGCGTAATTATCCTCTTCCTTGCCTCCAGTTCTTAATAATTCATGGAAGAAAATGGTTATTTTCTAATAGATACTCCATCTTTCCAGAAGAAAAGTTGTGTAAGTTATCTTTTCTTCTGTTTAAAATCTCATTTCTTTCATTTTCCCTTCTCTAAAGACCTGTCTCTAAAATTTTATTCAAATAAGGCAAAGTTAAATACTCTCAGTGGAAGGAATTTAAACAACTGAAACAAAATGCTTTCAGCACTGAGGAGGCTGGACTGGCACCAAGTTAAAATATGAGTGTCGCACTGAGAGTTAATAAAGCACCTGCAGATTACTTTTCCATATTATCTTTGCAACATCAAGGGAAAGCATCCGGGACAGAACTCATGGCTTCAAATGAGTTCACGTTACTGTCACAGAGAGGCAACTGAAGCAATGTTAAACCAGAAATGGTCCCGTTCACCCCATTTATCTGGGATCAAGTGCAACAAATTGATGAGCACGTAATTAACTCACTGGAAAATGCATTAGTATGGAGAATGTTTTTTGGGGGCCAGCTATTCTCCTAGGTGACATGATAACAGTCCACATCCATCATGTGCTTGCTGTGCTGGAGTTGTTCAGGAGAAAGCTTGTCTGGGCTACCAACCGCTGGGGCACTGAGCTCTTACTTGGTTTGTTGTGTTTGGGTTTTTTCCTGTGCAAACACTGCTCTGTGCAAGAGCTTTGCACTTAACTGTTTAGTGACATGAACTTAAGAAATGAACAACTTAAGAGATAACTCCTACCCTTGGTTTTGCTTTCTTCACCTTCCCCTTGGTTTTGCTTTCTTCACCTTCAGCTGTCACCTTTTCCTATGAAAAATCACACCTTCAAGAAGCAAGGAAACCCACCCGGCCTAACTTTCTAGTATTTAACCCCCTAATGCTCCTTCTCCCAAGGAAATCTCTCTAAAGGTCCCCCAAGGACAGCAAATCCAGCAACCACCCCACCGATAACAAGGTAACAGAGAGATGCCCTCTTCTCAAATGGCTTAGCAGGCAAAAACTTGGCAAAGCTAGGGAAGGAGATCCAGCAGAGGAAAATACCCCTCTACATGCTCCACCAGCCATGAAACGTTCCGATTAGGCATCTTGCTTAAAATATCCAAGCCAGAGGCTTTTGCATGAAACGTCCCTTGTGATTCATTTCAAAGGTGTGCTCTGAATGGAAATCTAACACTGCAATCAATTTGCAGAGGTTACCTGGAGGAATAAGAACATATTCAGCAGATAATAAAATAACCTCACTAACATGCCATGCGGGAAGGGCACGCTGTCAGAAACACACAGGAGAAGAAAAGCCATGCTTGGAAGGACCCAGAGGCTGAAACAGAGACAAGAAAGATGGGTGTGATGCCTGCATACGAACCTATATGGGACATATCAAAACACTTGACAGGTCTAAACCCCAGCTCATATACACAAGCACAGGCCATTTCGCAAAAAGCCCATACCCTAGATTTTAGGAAACTGCATAAAAACAATTACAGAGCCAGACTCTGTGTAAAGCTAACCCCTGGGCTTTGCAAAGCTAACCACTCTTATCAGCGACTAACAGATGAGATACTCTTTGGAGAGCCATGCTGCCGAGACACCCAGTCATGCTGGCAGGACAGTGTGCCAAGCCTTTCCAGCCCCCGCTGGCCTGGATTCCCATGACTTCGGATGCAGGCAGGTCGGCTTTATTGCTGGGGCTGTATTAATTTTCTCCTCCTCTTGGCAGGAATGTGTTCATAGCTCAGCACAAGCCATCTCATGCCACTTTATGATGAGACAGGGGCTATGACCTTAACAGCCACATGGCACTGCATGCGTATTTCCAACTTCCCCACGTTGCTCAAGACACTCTGCAATCAAAGCACAACGCTAATGATGTGAAGTCAAGCAGGGAAGCCCAGGGAATGCTGAAATTACAGCCAGGCGCCCACTGTTAACTCTGCTGCCCAGCTGCACAGCCCTGATGTTAAAGCTTTTCATCCTGTGAGCATGGTCCTGGTAAAGTTTCTGCACTGCTCTGTGCATCGCAGAAGCAGAGTGTTATTAGCTGCTGACTACTGGGTATTTTGGGGGTTCCCTGTGAAAATGGCAGGGATAAGCGACCCCAAGGGGACCTACTGGTAGGGCAGGCACAGGCTTGCTTGCCAAGGACAGCATTCGGGCACCTTAACGCCACATCCCCCCAGCACCCCGAGGGAGGGTCCCTATCCCTTCTCCACCCTCGGAGGTGCCTCTGGATGTGCCTGCCCCCTCCCCAAGCCCACAGGTGAGACGATAGCGCATCCCTCCCCACCTCTCCCGGCGCCTCCAGCCCCACGGGTGCCACTGCTCCCCGCGGTGCATCCTTACTCCTCGCCTCTCCGGTATGTCCTTCCCACTCCTGTGGGTGCCCCACGGGTCCTCAACCCCCAGGCCCCCTCCCCGTGGCATCTAAGTGCCTCCCCACCCCCTCCCAGCCCCAGCGCTCCTGCCCGTTCCCTCCCGCGCCGCCCCCCGCGCTCG
>NW_008795709.1:140591-148523 GCF_000699145.1 Aptenodytes forsteri | reverse complement strand
CGGGACCGGCCCCCGGCTGGTCGGGGACGGGACCGGGAACGGACACCGGCTGGTCCCGGGGGAGGTCGGGGGGGAATCCGGGCCGTTGCCGGGACGGGGCGAATCCAGGCGGAACCAGACGCCGTTAACGCCGGTTGCTCTCCACAGGGCTCCTCTCGTGTCCCGGAGCCGCTGCCAGCGTCCCGGTGAGTGCGGCCTGCCCCGTCGTCCCCGGGAAGGACGATCCCACCTGCCCTCCATGTCGCCAACCAGACCCCCCGGTGCAGGGCGGCCCCTTCCCCAGAGCCCCGGGCCTGACGCCGGGCGGGAGTGCCTGGCCCTGGCTCCGGAGCCCCAGGAGATGCCGCAGGCGGTCTCTCCCCACAGCCGAGAGACCCCGGGAGCCTGGCACCCGCCTGCTAAAGGCTGCGGCACACATGCCCTGGTGATTCCTACCTCTTACCAGCTTGATCTGTGGTTGCTCTTCACGAGGGCTCGCCGTCCACGTCTCCTGCTGCTGTAAGATGTCTGAAGGAGCTGCGTTTTGTAGCACGCATATGTCCTGACACCACAGCTCAAGCCGTGCCCGGCAGTAGAAGCCAAGCCTCAAGCGATAAATTCCCCTAAGAGCATGGAAGATAATGTGGCACTTTACAATGCTGTGCGAGCTCCTGTTGAGCGCTCCTTTCTGTGCCTGAGTGTGCCGGTATTCTTCAGAAGCTCTCAGATCAGAAGCTGATCAGAGACCTGTTTCAAATGGTGTATCTTAGACTTCTTATGTCAAATGGTGTATCTTAGACTTGTTATGTACCTGTCTTCCCTAGCCTGCTTGCAACAAGTATGGTGTGCCTGGATGTCCAAGGGACTACAATCCAGTTTGTGGGACCGACGGAGAGACCTACTCCAACGAGTGTGTGCTCTGCCTTTCAAACAGGTAGTCTAACCTTCCCTTCCCTATATGCAAGGAAAATATTCACCCTCACATCCCAATTAACTGATAGATTATTGGCTTTGGATCGTTCACACTCTGTTAAACTGCAGTTTTAGCAGTGTCTTCTCAACTGTCAATCCCTTGCAACAGCTTTTATTATGATACCTGTAAACGGCTTAGATGGGATTCAGTTAGCTGGGAGTACTGAATATTCGCTTTTGTAGCTTTTAAGGAGGAGCATCTCAGAAGGAGGTTGCCTGTCACATTCATACAGTGCCACATTGCCATTAAGTATAATGCCAGACTCTTCCGCGCTCTCCATCAGAAAACATGAAATATCCTACCCAAAATGCAGCTTTTACTACAAAATGTTTACATTCAAGATCCAATCTCCTGTACTTCCTTTCACAGAGAAGAGTAAGAATGCCAAATGTTAGGAGAAAAGACTATTTTGCCATTCAGATTGTTTAAAAATCAAGAAAAAGATCTCCTAATATTTGAGAGAGGGTATTTTACTCTTTAATAATTTAATCATTTTTTAAAAACAAATTGAAAACATAGAAAATCAGTACTTAATGAGCATTGTTACCCCCCATTATGATTGACTAGAAACCTCTATAGAGCATCCTCTCAGTACAAACTGAGAGGAACTGCTTATGAATTGAATTTGATGGTGAAAGGAATTTATATAAATGAAATAACAGAATTTCTGTTTCCAGCAGAGGGAAGAAGTGAGAGTAGCACAACAACAGTGATGGGCATTTACAAAATTACAAATAGATGTCAAGAAAGGGAAGGCTGAAATATGTCTCTGACTGTGGGGTGGGGGAAAGATTAATTGTGACCAGATAATTTACAAAATTCAAATGACCAAGATAGAGGGAACATAGGCCAGAATAAGGAAAGTGTCAAAAGTGTCAAAGGACACTTAAGGAAATAATATTTTAAAGAAAGTGCCGAAGTGTGTCAAAGGATGTTTAAAGGTATGCAGATCTGCAGAACTTGGTAACATTTTCACCAAAGTACATCACAAACTACCCAAGCAAATGACAAATTGCAAAGAGAATTGGTAAACCTACCATCTGGAAAAAAAACAAACAACCTGGGAATCAAAGGGCACATACAGTACAATCTGTGAAAAGGGGAGAAAAGAGGTGCTGGCATGTTACATATTAGGACCCCACCCATCTTTGCTGCCTGTAACGATGTTGGGGTAAGTTATTAAGCGATTGACTTGTAGACAGCCAGAGGTAAAAAAGAGAGTAAGCAACGCTGATATAGATTTGTCAGAAATAATCCGATCAAATCCATGAGATTTAGTTTTTTGGCAAGATAACTGGCCTAGCAGAGTAGGAAGAAACAGAAGTGTTGCTCCATTACATTAATAAGGCATTTTACATAGCTTCACTTGACATTCACATAAACAGACAAATAGTTATTCAGCTGAAATTGTTCAAGGATGAAGTCACAGCAGTTCGAAATGCTGTGGTTTAAAAGCGGTAATCAGCATTTTACAGTCAAACTGGAAAGAGCTATTAAGTGGGATTTCCTTTAGATGTAGTATATAATTCCGTATTTCTGTAATGAATTGGATATCGGAAACAAAACAATGAAAATTTGCAAAATGGCACGAGATACAATGATCTGTGCAGGACAGTATCAAAATTCCCAGGGATCTGGAGAAATTGACTGAAACCAGTACAATAAAAGTCAAAGAGAAGTGCTAAGTATCGCACATAGAGAGTGCAAATCCATGTCGTGGAGATACAGACAGGAGAGTGTCTCACGACATAAACGGTGTATTTGATCCTTTCTCAGAGCAGAATGATGGGCTTTGAGATCCAGCCTTACTTTTCTAGGATTTTTTACATTTCATTTTTTTAGGCATGATGGGAACCCTCAGTTCCAGATGGGTGCATGGTAGATTCCTGAATACAGCATTGCACGTAGCCCAAAGGGTTCTCTAGTCAAACCTGCTGTTTATTTCCACTCAATTCCTTAAGTAATTTATGATGGGGCTTATGTCTTACTCGTATGAGACGTAATGTACGTTTTGTGTGAAACGTGGGATTTAATCCCGTTACACACACAAGATAGATTTTTTTATCTTAACCATCTTTTTTTACTGGCATCTTACATGCTCAGAAACATGCATTTTGGTCTGAAGGGGCAGAGGGTGATCAGATACTATCCTGGTTTTTTTTCTTTAATAATTCAGTAGTTGGTGTACTCATTGGCTTTCTAGTTCAGTCTGGAGTTGTTGTTCACAAATGTTGGACTTGGCATGAACACAACAAGGATAAAACACTGTCTTATTGGAAGAATTTCAGCTTTGAAAAATGGTTCATAGTCATAAGCAATGGTCATTTCACTTCAAGGAGTCTAAGGTACAGTCCATCACACTCCTTAGGAGAGGAGAACAAAGAGATCTTTCTGCCCTTCTTAACAAGCTGCACGACCAGTCGTTGCTGAGATAAATAGTGTAATGTGGTGATGTAGAAACAGATATATGGGCATATCCCATATACAAAACAGTTCTAAATTAACTTAGGTGATTCTCAACAGCCAACTTGCAGGTCACTTCCAGCCTGTGTTTAAGCCCATTCAAGGACTTTTTAAAGGGAGTTGTACTTCCCTGATGGCCAAGGCAGTACCGTCCATGGGCTCTTTTAGCCATGTAAGACTGTGTGGGCACCTGGAGAGCCCCATGTGCATCAAGAGTACTGCAGGAGAGGTCGCTGTGGCTGGTCCATGGTAACATGAGACACCTGGAGCAAAGGTGCAGCACAAACCCTGCCCATCCTGGTTCTGCAGTGCAGCCCATTAACTGTAAGGCCAAAGCTGGTCTTCCTCCCTGCCTTTTTTTTTTTTTTTTTAAAGCTTAGATCTAATCCATTCTTAAGTGGGTGCTCAAATGCAAATGCCAGGTCTCTTCCACACCTAGTGTCCAGTAGCAGTGACAACAGCTGATCTTAATTTAAACTTAGTCTGGTAGCACCAAAAGCTCTTTGGGAACAGACACAGCAGCTTGAGCTGCCTCTGCAGGGTTTAGCATAAGGGCTGCTCTTCAGCCAGAACTTTTCCTTACATCTTTACATGTGTTTTACATCCCATGGGCTTGATTTTTCCTTTCATATTCCTAATCTGCTCCACTACCTTCTGGTTAAAAGATCCCTGATACAACTATTAATACAGATGATCCCTGCTTTTGGGTGGGTAATAATAAGCCTCTTGAATTTCATGAGAAGTAAAACAGTTTGATTCTATTAAGATAGGGAAGTGACCTGAAGATCTAGGGCAGTTTGCATTCTATCACTTTCTTTTTGTATCTGTACTTTCTCGGTAACCTGAGATTTGTAAATGGAGCACCCCAAAGTACCATGTATGGGACTTCCAAAAAAAAATCTGATGTTCCCAAACTAAGGGAGACTTGGCTTAAATTTCCTTAAAGAAGATTCCAACGTTCAGAGAACCACGCATTCAAATGTTAGTGAAGCCTGGGATGCAGAGATGCATCAGGATGCACACCCTTCCCACTGAATTCCCATGTGGAAGGGGGAAATTCTGTAAGCATTAGAACTCTTGCCCACTTCAGGGACTGTGAAGTTTGACTTGCATTAGTGCTTTGTAATGGACGCTTTAGTCCTCATTGCGAGATTTGTCATGTGGTTTGATACTTCTCAGATTTGCAGATGGCTTTATCAGGTTTTTGTAGGTAACAAAGCCTGAAGTGAGGCTGTCTCTGGAAAGTTACTCGCTCTGTGCGTGTGATTCATAAATCTTTGCGTCACAGTTACTTTGTGGTAATGTTTGCCATAAATGATGCAATTAAATGCATCGCTGCATTTAATTGAACACATAGAAAGACATGGGAAAGTCCACTTTATAAAATGTCTCTGTTAAATTCAAGTGTAGTGCTTCTCTTCTAAAATATTTTTCTTCTGCTTGCAGTGAAAATAAAAAGGATGTCCAAATTTTCAAGATGGGAAGATGCTGATATGGCAGATGGCTACTTTTCAAGAAAATAAGAAGGACACAGGCAGTCCAAATGGAAAGAATGCCTTAAATGTACCTTCTATGTAGCCTGTCTTAATAAATAAGCTTGCCTGTTTAAACAGAGTACTGTTACTGTATTAAAACCAGTGTTTATAAACAGCCATAGTACACTTATAACCTGAACCCCGATTTATTTTCTCATGCAAGACAGATCATAGGGTAAGAAAGAGATACCAGTAAGTCAGTTGTTTGGAGAAGGAAATGAACGGGTACCCAGTGCCATTTCCACAGCAGCACCTGGGAGCAAGGAGGCCCCAGCACCGCTGCTGCGGGCAGTGCTGGGGAGGGCAGCTGCTCCTTGTTTCTGGGAGGATCTGAGCCCGCAGGTGCCAATGACCCCTGGGGAGCCACTGGAGGGGTTTCCTGTGGCGGCTACCAAACTGGTGACGGCGGCCTGACACGTACCAAGCCTCTGCCCCAGGCTCCCTACCTGCAGGTTCTGCCAGCAGAGGGCAGCGACCTGGGCACCCTCTGCTCCTGCCACAAGTAATAGCTGTTTTGGAGTGCTGGAGGCATGGGCAGGGGGCACACGCTGCCCCCCGGCCCTCTGGGCTCTGCTCCCTGGGGCGCCGGTGCCTGGGCTGGCACCCAAGAGCCACTTCCCGTGGCAAACATCAAAGCAAAATCGGAAAACTCAAGACTTGTGTAAAAGGGTGCACTCCAGAGTGGGTCGGTGGACCTTCCTGCAGGGAGGGTGTGCGAGCACTGGGGTTCGGTCCTTTCCTTCACCCCCTTGTCGTGCACATGGGCACATAGCCTTTCTTACGTTTGTTCCCTTCTGTTCTGCTAAACACCTCTGTTTCCTGCATGTTGCTTGAAATGAATTGTATTTGGGTTGTCTTACGGTGCGTTGGTAATATGCAGATGGCTTCTACCTTTTGATCCAAGCCAAGTGGCGCCTGCTGTAGCCCTTGGCCCCAGACAATGGTTTCATCAGGCTTTGCTGGGCAGCAGCAGCGCAGGCAGAGATGTACGGCACACTTTATGCCTGGTGAATGTTTGCAGGTCAGTGACTTTGGTTTTGAAAAACAATAATGCTTTTGTCTTATAGTTCCTTTAAAGGGTCGAAGCTATCCTTATCTGCCAGCACATGCCTGCTTTCATTTCCTTCGTGCAAAGACTAATCATTGACGGAGGGTTGCCATGTGGCATAACTGGAGGGCTGGAAGCTTAGGATAAAGCGGTCATGTGGAAACATGAAATTGTGGGTGGAAAAGAAAGATGACCAGTGCCTCCCAACCAGGTATCAGTTGTGGACAGAAAATCAATTTCTCTACTGGTGGCAAATCCATTTGAGAAAGTTCCCGTGTGCTCCCAGCTGTTGTTTCCACATCCAGATCTGGAAAATTTCACTTTTTCAAATGGTACCAAATGCCAAAGCAGTTGTGTGCTATGCTATGAATTAACAAGTGGATGGAAATGATAAGCTGTTTCTTTTTGTATTTCTATTTTTGATAACTAGTTGTGCTTACAAGGGAACTTTAACAACTCCAGTCTTGTTACTGAAGGACCATTTCTACAACTATTTGACAAAAGTGTGCATAACATTGCAGGTTTTTTGCAAAACTCAGAAAAAATATCTGTTTTTGTAAACACTACTAAATGAAACAAATCCAAATAAAAAACAGCATGTAGGCTGACAATTATAATCACACTAGAGCACTGCTCCCAGCATATGAATGCTTAAGTTATAACCTTAGAGCTGACTTTAAATCTTCCTATTTTTCTCTGTATTTGAAAAGTGGTGAATTCAGCATTGCATGTAATTACTCACCAAATCTGCCCCTGACATCTGTACTTCATTTTCTGTACATTAAAAAGTTCTGGCAATTCCCACAGGTAAATTTTGACAGCAAGATTTGTGAAGAAGTGCAGATGTATGTCACGGATCCTACTTCTTTCTAGTCTTACCCGAGACGAGATACGTCTCATTCAGTAGAGATCTACAGAGAAGGTGGGTGGAATGGTTCCTGTGCTTGGGAATGTCTAGAACACGTTAGAGTCTTCAGAGGTGAATGCTCCTGTGCAGTAACTTCTGTGCTACTGTCTATGAAGACTAAGGGAGAAGGATTACTATGTAGGAGCAGAAGTTTCCTTGTCATGGTCTGAAATAATCTTGATGGGCATTTGATACATTTTAAGTAATGTTTCAACATTTCTTATAGTGTATTTTATTATGAAGTTATATTCTTGCTTTATGTAGTGCCATCTTCTTGATGTGCTTTGCAATGATGAAAACTAAAATATAGAAAAATAAATGACTGTCAGTGCTGTCAACTGGATCCTTCCAGAGCTGAATGTAAAACATCACTTGTATGCTTTCCCAAACTCAAAAAAAAAACCCCAACCTAACCAGTGTTGTACTCCAGTTTGGCATTTATGAACCTTTATAGATCAAAAAGTTGATGTCTCAGAATTTCAGTATGGTGGACTTACTTAATTTTTGTTTTAAATCAGAATTTTGTGGTGCATGTGGGACAATGCTAGAAAGGCTTAATCACATCTTAATCTTCACTCAAAAAAAATCCTTTCTTAAACTCAGAAAAAAAACAGTAACGTACTCCAGTTGAGTGTTTATGAAGCTTTATAGCTCAAGAAGATGGTGAATTTCAGTATGATGGGCTTAATTTTTGTTTCAAGTTAAAATTGTACATTATGTTTAGGACAATGCTGGTCTTATTCATATGATGAGTAGGACTCACGCTTCTAGAGTAGGACTCTAAGTCTTCCTGTGAAGCCTTAGGACAAGGCTTACTTGTATGAAGGGTCCTCACTCTTATGATTTAATGTGGTTGCCTTCAGAGGTGCTGTTAGAGGTCCATTTTACATACAGGTGAGGTAGGAAGTCATCCAGATGACAGAGTGCTAGAGCAGCAAAATTAAGTGGCAAAGAGGGAAACACAGCCTGTGGGTCTTGCATCAGTGGCTACAGTGGGTCGACATTGATGACTTCCACATGCTTCCAC
>NW_008795709.1:136415-139821 GCF_000699145.1 Aptenodytes forsteri | reverse complement strand
ATGATCTTAGAGGTCTTTTCCAACCTCAATGATTCTATGATTCTATGATTCTATGATTGCCCAAAATTTGGACAACAATCCAGTTATTCCGAAAATTGCCACCCAGCTGCCTCTTTGGCTGCAGGAATGGTTTCACTGCTGGCAACTCTAGCCTCTGCTGCTCAGGGAAGTCACCCAGCAAGGAGGTTTTTGAAGCCAGACTATGCTCCCGTCCTTCCTATTTCTGGAGTCTTTGGATTCTGGAAGTGTGTTACTTGGAGACGAATGTGATTGGGCAGGCTCAGAGCATGATGAGGTACCGAGGCGCTGAGGCCATAGCCACATTGCACTGCGTCTAGCAACCCTCTCAGTCTTGGTACCCAGAGCTCCTTGGAGCAGGTGGCATTAACTTTTCCACTAAACCAAGGCAGAAGTATTTCTTTTCTCTTGAGATTATTTTTCTTTTAAACTTTTTACATTGCTCTTCTTATTGTAATAAACAGAATCATTGAAAGCAGGTGTTACCCAGAATCTCCTTACTTTTGTAAACTTTTTAAAATTTTACTCTTATTTTCATGTATCTTACTCTTGTTCACCCTCCAGGCAAACTGTTTTTTGGATGGAACATTTCTTGGAAGTTTGTTGCAACTGCTGTAGCTATGTTGCCCAACTTTCCTTTTGCTCGCTCTTGTTGCATTTTAAATTGTGCTTTATACTTCTTGCTGTTCTTCAAACTGTTTAAACATACATTTCCAGCTGGAGCAAAAAGGTGTATTTCTCTTTAGCAGAGAGACTGGTGTATAGTATTAAGACATGCCATGTCTGGCTCTGACAGGAACTGATAAAATCCCAGCCTCCTTGAAATTAAAAATTGACTAGTACAGGTGTTTGGTGACCACCATGTTTGATTTATCAGATGCATTAAAATCCATATGTCACTTTGATTGCTCAAAGTGTTGACTGGCATCTACTCATGGCATTTATGAACTAGCTAAAACCAATAACATAGAAGGATGTTACTGTAACCTTTAGACATCAACAAACCTTATGCCAAGCATTCTTACTAGCTTGTTACATCTGCATGAGGCAAACAAGGGATTATACGAGCTGAATGGCATGATTGTGAAACAAGATATGAAAGGATCTCTTTTCTGTCTGAGCTCAGATGGTTGGATAATATTTTGTTTGATTAGGATTTTATGACATTTTCTAGCTTCCCAGGATCAGCACAGTCTTGATCTGACTGGGAGGAGAATGTGCAGCCATCCATCTAGGTCAAATGAAGGTCAGAAGATGTCTTACTGGCTTTTGCTAATGAAGGGTAGATATGAATGGTTTTGTTCCTGGTTGAGCTACAGGAAGAGCTTTTTTAATTGGTTAAATTCCAGACTCTCCCTCCTGTGGAAATATTAAAAAAAAAAAATCTGTCCAGGAAACATATGTAAACAAAATGTTCCCCGGACTCCAGACGCTGTTGCCCAGCAGACACTGCGGGTGTGTTTTCTGGGACAGCTGGGCTCCAGCTCGCAGCTGAGTTGT
Organism: Aptenodytes forsteri; assembly: GCF_000699145.1. Classification (NCBI taxonomy): domain Eukaryota; kingdom Metazoa; phylum Chordata; class Aves; order Sphenisciformes; family Spheniscidae; genus Aptenodytes; species Aptenodytes forsteri. Next base: position 138,303 of record NW_008795709.1, on the reverse strand, counting down.
GGGTAGTTTGGAAGACCTCAGCCCCTTTGCTTCAGGCACTCTTTTGAGGGTTTGCAGGTTTTCTCAATCAGAGGTGGTAACGCACTTTGGTTTGAACAAGGAGGAAAGCATCCTTCCTTGAATTGCTGGCAGAGTCTTTCAAGACTGGGGCTCCTGAAGTTCTGTTGGGTGTGATAGAAAGGTATCAAACCCACCATGCTTCCATGGAAACATTTAAGGCTCAAAAAATATTGCTAGCTGTTGAAAACCCTTGACTATTGGAGAACATCTATCCAAAGGTGCTGGCCATCAACGGTCACCCAGAAGAGACTTCTCTCTTCCTCTGAGGTATCAGTGTAGTGTTAGCCTGTACTCGTATATAGCCGCTCCGTTTGTTCTGGGTGGGACAGAAGCATGAGCAAGAGCGGAAGGGAGAGGTCTAACTGGGGGAGCCATGATCTGAATCCTGTGGGAGACAAGTCAGAATGAAGGGCTTGAACTTGTGGATTTCCATCTTGCTCCCTAGGCGGCAGCATTTGTTTTCTTTTAAATCTCATTTTAGTTTGTGTTCTCAGTAGGGTTGTAGGAAAGACTTTTTATTAATAATTACCGTTCGTATGCATAAACGTTCTGTTGGGAGCTGTTTCTTTTCATCTGTATCACTAGTGTCATTGATACACAGTCAATCTCATTTACTTGGCAAAATTAACTTGCTTTTTTCCTGATCATTGAATCCAAGTATGTTTGCTGAAAGAGACTCTACAGTACACCATTTTGTAAAAATTTTATTCTGTGGGCAGATGTCTCATAGATGAACCTGTGGCATTCGTTGCCATGCGTAGGATTGCATTGGGTTCTGCCTTAGATTTACAATTTTCTAGCTGGTCACGTAGCAGTTGCTTCATTTTCTAATCCCTAAACATTTATAGAAGCAGCATAGGTTTCTGGACAGAGCATTCTTAGCTAGATAACCTCAGAAAAAAAGTAATTTTCCTCTGTGACTGAGTCTCATCTTTACATTGAGGAAAAATTAACCCTTTTAAAGTGCTTTTTTGTCAACTGGTGAGAAATTATATGAGATTCTGGTACACTTGTTTTATTTTACCTTTTAAGCAGATCTGAATTATTCTTCCTGACATTAGATGCAACAGCATTTAGAGTTGACCTAAAACTGTTCCTACTTATTAGTCTGTTACAGCTTCCCCAGTGACAGAGGCAAAGGGGCTGAAAAATCCTACCATGAGGCTCTCTGGAGCAGAGAATAGGGCAGAGACTGAGATGTTGAACTTGTCTAGTAATAGTCCGGTGTCATTGCAGGTTCTGTGGATATTGCAGCAAGCCTCAAACTGCTGGCCTGGAAGGGCCTGGGTTTCCTGGAAGTCCTATCTGCCAGTTCCCTTCAAATATTATGGATACCCAGCAAGCTGCAGATGTCCGTAAATGGACACCTGAAGTGAGCCCTCTCTCTTCATCTCTGAAGAGCATCTGTCAAAGTGAGGAGAGGGTCCTTTAGGAAGCTTTGGGGCTGCTCTACAATAGCTATCTGCATGCATACTCGTACCTTCTGGTAAGCATTGGGAAAACTCCAAGTAGCTTGTTTCTCTCTGTGAATTTCTAAAAATCAGCTTTGCATTTACATGGGATTCAGAGCTTTTCTGGGGATTTTTTTTTTAATGAAATAGGTGGTGGTCTGTAAATTTATGGATATGCTTGCCCCACAATGTTCCTACCTTCACTAAGCTTATGCTAGGAGACATAAATACAGCTAGAATGCACAAAGTGGTAGTGAAATGGTTGTGAATAGGAAGTTATGTCAATGATTAAGTTTATCTAATAAGAATTCATAGAATCATAGAATCATTTAGGTTGGAAAAGACCTTTAAGATCATCAAGTCCAACCGTTAACCTA
>NW_008795709.1:125386-135369 GCF_000699145.1 Aptenodytes forsteri | reverse complement strand
ACATCCACAGCCTTTCCCTCATCCACTAAGCGGGTCACCTTGTCATAGAAGGAGATCAGGTTAGTCAAGCAGGACCTGCCTTTCATAAACCCATTATCTGGGCTGATCTCCTGGTTGTCCTGTACGTGCTGCATGATGGCACTCAAGATGATCTGCTCCATAACCTTCCTCGGCACCACGGTCAGGCTGACAGGCCTGTAGTTCCCTGGATCCTCCTTCCGGCCCTTCTCGTAGTTGGGCGTCACATTTGTTAACCTCCAGTCAACTGGGACCTCCCCGGTTAGCCAGGACTGCTGATAAAGGATTGAAAGTGGCTTGGTGAGCACTTCCGCCAGCTCCCTCAGTACCCTTGGCTGGATCCCATCCAGCCCCATAGACTTGTGCATGTCTAAGTGGTGTAGCAGGTCGCTAACAATTTCCCCTTGGATTATGGGGGCTTCATTCTGTTCCCCGTCCCTGTCTTCCAGGAGCCTCAGTTGCAATGGCATCTTCAGCTGGACCGGGAGAGATTCCCCAAACTCTGGTTATGCTGAGCTCCTCTTGAGCAGTGTCATCTCCATGCCTAGTTCGCTCAGATCTGTGGCACAGACTCCCCAGGCAGTCTCTGGGATGAGCAGGTTCTCTGTCGCAGCCAGTTTCTCCAGGAGAATGCAGGGGGCGATATGCAGTTTGTGGCAATTTTTGTGTCTGGAAGTTAGGTAGTTTTGCAACTGTAATCAAAGTTTAAAACTTGATTATATGTATTGTTGTCAGTTGAGAGCTAGATAATACTCATGTCAGAGTCAAATAGGAGAAGGCAGTAAGCAAGTCATCTGCCTGGATCAGCCAAGGTAACGATTTCCTAAACTCTGGGCGCAAGGGTCTGTAATCCCTTAGTAGCACCTGTTATTACCTGATTGAGCCCAAAGAGAGGAAAAGCCTGCATATTTTGGGGACTTCCTCCACTCCTACATAGAGGAAGAAGGATGCCCTTTAAATAAGTAGTCAGAAGAAGAAAAGGAGATTTTGAACTCTGAAAAGAAAACCAAGTGTTTGGGCTCACGGGGAGGGAAAGAAATGTTTGTTGTCTCCTGACAAACATTGCCTTTAGACTCTGCCATGCACCAGTAAGACAGAAAACACGTGTAAGGAATAATGTGCTAGAATGGGGATCTTGTATACATGCAAAATTTTGATTAAATACTAGCAAATATTTGTTCCCCATGAGGAAACAAATAAACGCTAGAACAGGGACCCATAGAGGTTCTAGGAACAACACTCTTCGAGATGTTCACAATTCAGCAGCTCACAGCCCTAAGCAACCTGACCTAGAGGGCCCTGCTTGGAGCAGGAGGTTGGACCAGAGACCTTGAGAGGTCCTTTCCACCTCAATTATTCTGTAATTTATAATAGCAAGAGGCTAGTGCATTTGCAGTCAGCACCTGCACTACCCAAAGTTGTGTGTTATCAGAACCACCCTGACAGGCCTGACTACTTAGGAGAAAGCACTTAAGTCATCTGGAGTGCTGTGTGTAGGTACATAGCAGAGAAACGTCTCTGAACTTTTTGCTTAATTTCCCATCTCTTGGATTCAAGTTCCTCGGGTGCAAGCTTCATAAAATGGGTGCTTAGGTTCAACAGTCAGCCACTAGGGAGTGATAAAATGACTTTCTTCAGAAGAGACAGTACAGTCTCAGAGGCTCAGGAAAGCCACCAGGTCTTCAGAAATGGCAGGCCTGAACTGCAGCTGACAGAAACCAGTAGGACTGTGAACAGTCCCTGGCTTACGCCAGGTCTCTCCAGGCAGGGTACATAGTCACCTGTGTGTTCCCACCCCCAGGTCACCCAGATTTCCAGTGTGACAGCAGGCTGGGCACGGAGAGCAGAGCTGGCCCCTCATATATTTTATTTTCCCCATTGCTCGTATTTGCCATGATCAGGCACAACGGCATTTCTGCTCACCCAGCTGAGCTGTGGGAACGCCACTGAGCCCATGACAGCCCTTAGATGTACTCGGAGCTCTGACCGAGTACATTCTACACCATTCTGGTGGTCAGTAACATGGGACACAGTTAGGGGGTTAGGTGGCCAGGCCAAAAGCAGGAGCTGGCTAAAAGTGGTGCATGTACATCTAAAACATGCTACGAAAAGTAGGTAACCCAGCCAAGCTGACACCCCACTGCAGAGCTAGTGATCTAACTAGGCAATTACACATCACAACAAAGAAGGGATAACACTCTCAGCTCAGTAATGAGCAGACACACATGAGCTACTTGTACCCATCCTGTTTGTTTAGCTTACTGTATTATTGTAACATTCACTCCCTATAAAGTAGTTGTGTCTGTAGAAGTGGAGTCACTCTGGGACTCTATTGCTTCATCTGAAGTCGCCAGTTTTCTGTCCTGCCTGTATGTAAAACCCAGGAGCTTTGACAAATTCCTTCTGGAATTTGAGATTTGCTTCAATGCACAACTCTTCTTCTCTCTTTCAGCAAATGAGACCCCGGTGGCAAGGGGAGATGGTTTATGAAGAGGCGGCACGCGCAGAAAAAACCTTCCCTAAGGACTGAATCTGGCAGGGCAGTTCCAGTGGCCTGCTGGTTTGGGTCTAACCTAGACAAACATTTCCCTGCTTCTTCCTCTTCCCGGTAGAGTTAATGCCAAGAGGTGACACTGCTGCCAGACTGGGCAGTGGCTGGGAGAACCCGGGAAAGTGTCACTGCATTGTCAGGGCTGTGGTGATGAGTTCCCAGCAACCAGTGAGAGCGTGCAGAGCAGAGAAAGCAGGTGCCTGTGCTCTGCTGTGTCAATTTATGGCCTGGTTATAAAGCACAGCAATGACCCCAGTGGTGAAGGGTTCTTCTGTGTCCTTGTCATCTCTCCAAGGGGCATAAGGGCTGGATCAGTGAGAAGGCAGCTTCCCTTTTGCTTTCAAACAGGAGGGATGATGACTGCAATCTCCCCCTGGCAGGTGAAGAGTTCAGCTCCAGTGTCCAGAGCTGTTCAGTGTGGAATATGGTGATGCTCATCTTCAGCGAGTTCAGCCAGGCCTCCAGCAGACTGGTAAGGACAGAGCACGAAGCTTTGGGCTTCACTCTGTGCCCTGGGAGTTCTTGCAGTCATCCCTGAAAATGGGGAGCTACACATATCAGGGCTGCATATCAGGAAAAGATCAGCAGTGCTCAATTGGACAAGTTCCCTTGGGAGGACCCTGGAATAATGATGTCGCACAACTCTTCCTCAGGCATGCAGGGTTGCTCTCTAGCTGTGCAATTCATTCCTGAGTCTGAAGAGGGTCCAGAAGTGTGTCACTGTGAACACCAAGATGAGTGCAGCCAAGCTCCAGAGCTCACTTTTGAGCTCTGCACCAGGGTGAGACGTACAAGCTGCAGGGACCTCCTTTCCTGGCACCAAGCGAGGGAGCATGGAGTGACAAGTTAAGGACAAGCAGAGTGCAATCCAGGGTGGCTGATACTGGGACATGTCAGCCCTTCTAGCCAGCTGCTCCTTCTCTTCCAGACTTCATGGTCCTTCCAACCTGCTAGCTGAGGGTCAGCGAAGTGGCATTTTCAGCCAGAGAGAACTCCTTTGTCCCTGCTTTCCCCTAGGCCAGACAAGGTCCAGAGCAGCTGGAAGCGCTCTACAGCACTGCCACGTACTGTTTCTTTTGAAGCTGTACAGAGATCTAGCACAGAGGTGATGCTGCAGCATAGCAGTAAGATGCCCTGGACAAATCCTGCCACCCTGGCTGGTGCAAGTTTGTCCCTTCTTCACTTTTGGCAGAGGTTTCCCAGTGCCACAACCCAACAATGGGGGCGGGGGGGTAGAAATCAAGTTGGGAGGAATCAAGTCAGGACAACTCAAGACTACCTTTCCCTGACTTAAAGCCAGCTCAGCCTCACAAGTCAGCAAAGCCATGTCTATGTGCAGAAGAGCTGAATGGGCAGCAGAGGCTAGAATGAGTATCTTGCTAAAATAAGTATCTGCTAAGTGAAGTGTATTTCAAGGGAAGCAGGCTCTGGAAAGCCCTGACAGCCTGGTCCAGTGCTCCCTTGCCATGCAGACAGGCCAGCGCTGGACAGCAGGAGCAGCACAGCGATGGGGACACAGCTCTCCACTGGGCTTTCTCAGCTCAGCCCCACTGTGCCCACCCCACTGAGCAAGGTTCCCTGTGGCCAGGCCATAGACTTAAGAAACAGGAGACATGGCCGTACACCAAGCCCTCTCAGGAGAAGATCTTACTAGCCAGGAATAGGCCTGAGCCAAGAAACAGCCTTCGAAGAAGGGAGAAAAACCCACCCAGGGAAGCCAGACACACTGGCTGTATGTAGTACCAGCCAGCCAAGAGATGGGCACATAGACACTCGGAACAACATGAAGGCAATCCCACGCTAGTGCCAGAAGCCCCCCTTCTGCTTCACACAGCCTCAGCTTGGCAGTGAGCCCCCAGGACCTGACCTCACTGTCGATGGGAACTGGCACCCCCAGCCTCTTGTGTCCCCCAAACCACTCCCCTCCAGCAGGACAAGGAGCAAAAACACGTGCTGCAGGCCAGAGTGGGATTTCCTTAAGCAGTGGCTCAGGTGCAGCTTCTTTAGCTGAGGTTTGTTAGGGTGTTTTTGCTTGTTTGAGCCTGCTGGGCTCTCTCATGGGTTGAGCACTCTCCAGCTGCTTGCCTGTGCAGCACAGCACCCTGCTCCCCCTGCTCCTCCCTGGAAAGCACCCCCATCCACCAGCCCGGTCACTGCATCCTGAGAGAGACGGCAAGGAGCATCCTCCTCCAGCCTGGAGCCTCTCTGCCAGACACGCTGGACACAACCAACCCTCTGACAGCAGTGTGCCCCAGCCCCCAAAGCTGGAGCTGGGGGGAGCTCCCAGGAGCAGGGGATGTCCCGCTGTGGGTGACCTGCTCCCTGGGGCAGTGAGGTTGTCAGAGCAATGAGGGAGCCAGCTGTGAGCGCCTCTATTGTGCTCACCCAGCTGTCCCCATGGCCAGACGTGTAGAGAAGACTGTTGGCAGCTAGCACCCAGGTAGCTGCGACGCCTTCGTCAGTGCCAGCTTCCCAAGAGCAGCAAATCCCAGGTTGCTAAAGGGAAAAACATTTTTTAAGTTAATTGCACAGGGAAGCCACTCCCCGGCACCCAGCAGCCGGAGCAGAGGGCCAGTCTCCATTATGTCCCTTCCCTGTTCACTGTCACTCTGCAAGTCATCTTGGTCACCTGCCAGTGCCATGGGGGCCCCACGGGTGCCCCGGGGGCTGTGGCGTGTGTCGCAGGGAGACGCCCCATCCTGCTCACAGCCCTGGGGCCTGCAGCAATGCCCCAGCAGCTGGTGGCACTGGGGCCACCTCTCAGCAGGTGCCCGCGATGGATGGCCCTGTGCCACCCACCCAAACTGGTCCGACAGAAACCACAGGGACCGCTGCCAGCTGCACTGCGGGTGCGGGGGCCAGGCACCTTCCACAGCCAGGGGCACCCTCCCTGCCCCTCACAGCGAGCAGCACCCATGGGCTGCCCGGCCTGTGACAGCACAGGGGAAAACATGGGCCTTGTCCCTCACAGTGAAGGTTGAGGAGAGCGGCTGGGCTCCACGGTGCAGCCACAGGCTGGTCTGCGCCTGTGCTCACCCTGCTATGGCCCCTCGTTCTCCTCGGGGTAGGCCTTCGGGACAGCATGCCTGCAACCTGGAGGGCCACATTGGTCACATGCTAGTGGTCTGGCAGAGCTCATCCTTGCTCCAGGGAGGGATAACGTCCTTTCATTGACCTGTATACAAGTATTTGAGTCAGGACTTCCAAAACCAGGCAGCTTCAGCCTAGACGTTCAGACCAGGATGGATTTCAGCGGGCGTTTTCCAGCCTCCCGCCTCCCTGACTTCCTCCCTAGAAAATGCACAGCCATCCGAATCCCTGGAAGGGTGCTCGCTCCTCTTCACACCCCTCTGGCGCACCAGGAGTAGAGAGCAGATTTGCCTGTCTCCTCTAGCCTCTTCCCTGCCTCTCACCAGTGCCGGAGCCCATGTTTTCCTGGGCTCACATGTGTGATGCCTTGCTGGCTCTCTCCGCGTGCTAGGGCACGCTCTGCCTACAAGCAATGGCAGCACTGCTGAAAAGCCTCCTGGCAAGGAACCGCACGTATCAGCGCCTGGTTTAGTCACTTCAAAACAATCTGGTTAGTAAGAGGGAGAGGAGGGAGGAAGACTGTACCCCAGGCAGAGATTGCATATGGAAATACCAATGAGATGACACTGTTCTTTGAGAAGTATTGGAACAACTGGAGGAGCAATAAAACACCGCCGTTTCCATCCACACGGCTGTATCCCATGGACAAAGAAAAAGCAGGGATCTTACTGGAAGTTACATCTGATTCGTATCTGTCTGGCCTGAATCGGTTCTGATGCTGAGGCGAGACAGGCTGAACCCTGCCCACTAAAAGGAAACGATAATGCTTGGAGAGTGCAGCTGAGGCAGTTGCTGAGCCTGGGTGGGCAGCGAGCAGCCCTGCTCCACCAAGGAGGGCAGCAAGGAGCTGCCTGTGCCCACCTCCTCCCCTTCCCCCTGCCCCGGACATGATCTGAGCACTGTGTGCTTCTGGCTCTTGGGCGGCAGCGAGTGTTGCTGCTCTCCCAGGGCAAAACTGATCAAAAGATCAATGATTCAGTCAGGTTCTTGTGTTTTGGGGTATCTGAAAAAGGCAATTGCTAGCTGCACCCTGCAGAGCAACCCATCTCTTACGCTATTCTGGGGCAAGTGGGTTTTGCAGGTAGAAATCTCATCTGATTAGCTGCAAGTTACCTTGTGAGTCAGTACTGGCTGGTTAGGAAACTCTTCTCTAGCTGAATGGAAGCCAAAAAATTCTAAGCCTTGTTTCCAGCCACATTTTTTGGGTTAGTAGCCAGAAAACCCCAGCACATCAGGAAAAAAAACCACTGGAAAACAAAACAGAAGATGGCTTTTGTGGTTTTCCTTTGCATCGGTGTATTCAGGGGGAGAAGGGAAGGTTTTGCTTCCTCTCTGACAATTGGGTTGGCGGGGGGACATCTCTGGAAAGCACACATTTTTTAAATCACATAATTAGAAAAAGAAAAAAAATCTCTGCTTAATGCTCAGACAAGAGGTGCTGGTACTAAGCCTCATTTTCAGGAAGGAAAACATGGCAAAATTCAGGAGAGAGACATGCATGCAAAGGAGGCAGTATGAAGGAGTCAGAAAAGCTGAATTATATCCCAGTCTCTCCTGATGGCTTGACAAGTTGCTTCCCACCTCTCCTCTTCATCTTTTTTCCATCCTGTCTCCACACAGCATTAGAGGGACAACATTTGGGACAGGATGGCCATGAGCTATGTGTCCAATGCCCCCCACAACACGTTGCCATAGTGCAAGCACTGGATGATATTCAAGCCTCTGCAAGAGGGGTTCAGAGGAGTGGGATGCTGAACACAGGCTGCAGCTGCCAACTCCTCGCTGCAATGCCACAGGATCATGCAAAATTGTCAAATGTGCATCACAACAGCTGTATTTCTTCCTATGTAGGGAGGACAACTCTGTGATGGGCCTGGATGCACCCTGCGTTTTGTTTCTATTTAATCTAACTCTCCTGAGAAAGGGATATCCTCTGGGGACAGGATCTCCTCATATCAGGTGAAGCATAAACTCTAGCAGTACTCTGACCCTTTCCCAGGAAGAGAAATGGGGCCTAAAAGATTTCAGGATCAGAAAAGCATTAGCATTTGCCAGCCAGACGCGGACAGATTCGTGATGTGGCTTTCGCACTGTCACTGCAGGACTCCCAGCAGCTATGAAGCCATTTCAGTGGCATGTCTCAGCCTGAAACACGTCGCTGCCAGCACTCCCAGTGCAAGTCTGGGCTGGGTTCACAGGGTAAGGGAAAAGGGTTTTTTCCACATTAAAGACTTTCTCTCTGTGGACAGTAATAAACAAGGGAAGAGAGGAGCCGATCCTGTTCCCGCGGGCCAGGTTACTCGCATTTTGCAATGCTTGGGGAACACGCATGGAAGAAAATAAAAGACAGCATACAAACAGAAGAAAATCTTTCTGGGCCAGACTATCTTCCCATCTGTCCTGTCTCCAAGGGTGGCCAAGAGCAGGTGCCAGGGCAGAGCATAGGCATGGGGCAGGTAAGTAGCAATACCCACCAGAGCTCCCCCAAGCACGTGGCAGCATGCAGTTCAGGGCCTCTGCCTGGACCTCCCACACTGGGTTCAAAACCCAGGGCTGTGTCCTGCTGCAGGCGTCTGCTCCAGCCCCTTGAACGCACCCTGATCCCCCCAGCCATGGCTGCTGAAGCCATCCCATTGGACATGTTTTCCAACCTGCTTGCCCCCACCCATCGCTACCCATGCTCCTGTCACTTAGCACCAGTGACAAACAGGGCATATCCCCTTGGCCGGGTGCCTGCCCAAGGCACGCAGGATCAAGTCTTCTCCCGAAAACCTCCTCTGGCAGCCACTGAACAGCACCGCTTGGTTTATCAGGCGGTGAGGCTATCCCTGTAGCAAAAGCACTCTTGCTTGACCAACATCATCCTGCTAGGAAAATTGGCACCGGTCTGCCTGCCCTTTGGCGCAGATCTCTTCGCAATCGGCTTGCCTTGGCCCGTGTCCCCCCCCCCATTACAAAACCACTCAATCTTCAGGACGGTTTTGGTTCATTGCTAAACATATGGCAGATTTCTTGCCTGGGTTTGTCCAGCCACTTCTCCCCAGGGGCAGGGCTCCCTGCCCCTGGCTTCAGCTAGCTCCACAGCTTTTGGCATCCAGTGCCAGTTTTCCTTTTGCTCTGGCAGATAATCTCAGCCATTGCACCCCATACTCAGTTTCTCATAAGCCCTTTCTCCAGCCCCTCTGATTTTCCAGCCTCCCCTTCCCGCTGTCTGTGAGCTGAGAGAAAATCAGCTCCTCCCCACTGCACCCCACCCCACAAGATGCCTCTTTTTAAGCTGCTGTCTAATGCTTCCAGCCCACCCCACTGGGGACTGCAGGCTCCCAGGCACTTTAATCGAAGAGAGTATAGGTCTTTGACAGAAGAGGATGCCCTGCCCTCCTCCCCATCCCCAGCCAGGCTCCTGCCCCGTGCCTCTGAGGGCACTTGGGCTGCAGCAGCAGGTCAGATCCAGGACCCAGTCCCGCCTCTGTACCCAGCCTGGCGGGATCACAGGGCTGACTAAAGGGACAGCAGAGTCAGGAACCTTAAACCTGGACAAATCATTGGCAGTGACAGAAGAGGATGCCCTGCCCTCCTCCCCATCCCCAGCCAGGCTCCTGCCCCGTGCCTCTGAGGGCACTTGGGCTGCAGCAGCAGGTCAGATCCAGGTCCCGCTCCCGCCTCTGTACCCAGCCTGGCGGGATCACAGGGCTGAGGACAGCAGACAGCAGCGACCGCCGCCGTCAGCAAAGCCGGCTGACTAAAGGGACAGCAGAGTCAGGAACCTTAAACCTGGACAAATCATTGGCAGGGGACTAAAGTAAGATGAGAAGCCAGTCCTGCACAGCAACGACCGCCGCCGTGCTCCATCAGCAAAGCCAGGAGCGGGGCTGCCCACAGCAGGGGAGGTGGTCGCAGCCTGGCCGAGGGGGCAGTGGTGGGGGCCCCAGGGCCCCCCAGAGGGGGAGGCAGGCTCAGCTGAAACGCCGATGAACGGCCGAGCGCAGTTTCTGCCGCACCCTGCCTTCACCCTTCCCGTACCCCTGCAGGAAAGAGCCCCGGCGGCCCTCGCCCGGGGCCCGCAGGACGGCGGCCCCCAGCCCAGAGCGTGGCGGGACCTGCCCCGACGGCTCCCCGTGCCACCCGTCCGGAGAGCCCCGCAGCGCGTACAACCATGCGTTGAGCCCTGACAAGGGGAGCGGGTGCCAAACCTGAATTACCAGCCCAGAGAGTGGCTGTGGATCCCGGGAGCTCCTGTGATTTGCGGCAGGTTTTTCAGGTCCCCGCCTGTCACACACACACACGCAGATACTTAAGCAGTCGCCCAAGGACCTGCGGGCTT
>NW_008795709.1:106675-125302 GCF_000699145.1 Aptenodytes forsteri | reverse complement strand
GGCGGAGGGAGGAGCTGACCTGCGCTTACTGATGCTGGGGAGGTTGGAGCAGCACCCAGCAGGGCTGTGGTGGGAAAGCTTCACACCTGGGGCAGGGAGAGGGGCACACAGGGAGGCAGAGACCCCAGGCTGGGGGTACCACGGGGACCTGCCTCTGCTTCAGCAGCTGCTGTGCTCTTGTTTGCTTTGTTCCCATCCGATATTATTTTCTAAAAGGCTGAACGGGTAGTTTACAGGATGCATGACAGGTGGTTTTTCCTTATTTATGGCAGGGTCTGGTTTATTTTTAAAGCCTCCGTCCCACCTTATCCTGTGCGCCATGCCGGCTGATGTTATCCACAGCCACCCCACAGCAGGAGGCCGAGCAAAGCTCAGGACAGGACACGGCTCTGCAGCAGAGCAAGGGAGGACAGGAGGGCTCGTTTGCATTGAGAACTGCTATTTTGATCCCTGCAGTGGCAGGAAATAGCTGCAAGCTAAAAACAGGCGCAGATGCCTCCAGTCGCATCCCAGCCGTGACAGTGGGGACAGCACTGGGGAAGGGGTCAAGGAGCCCAGCAGGGGCTATGGGGCCCCATCAGCTGGGCAGGAGCTACTGCTCAGAGAGTTTTCCAGGGGCTTCGGGTACAGTAAATCGTTAGAAAGCTGCACAGTCAGGCAGCTATTGTGTCTGCCATTCAAAAAAGCAAAGCTGAGCAAACAGGGATCATGTCTTTTCTGGAAAAGTGGCTGCTTTCTGCCAGGGTAGTAAATGCTGACTGCACTGCCAGTGCTGGGCAGGCATGCTGGGAGACAGAGGGATGACCTCTCCCATCTCAGGCCAGAGCTGGGCACCCTGCTAGTAGCCCCAGGGTGTCTCTGGGGAGCTGTGTGCAACCACAGGACATGGGCAGTATAATTGCAGAGGGAGGTCTCTCTCAACCCCACTGCTCCTACCTCACATCTAGGTCAGGTCACTCAGGGCCTTGTCCAGCTGATTTTTAGAGACCACCAAGGATGGAGGTGCCCCCACCTCTCTGGTCCCTGTCCCCATGTTGGACCCACACACGCCTTAAAGATTTTTTTTCCTAATATCTAATAAGACTTTCTCTTGCTGCAACTTGTGTCCATCAGCCATTCCCTTTTGTCTGCTCACTCCAAAATGGCCCTGGAGGTGCATTTAAATGCCCCATCAGCCACACTAAGAGCACCAGGTGCTGCCTGCACAGCCTCCATGTACACAGCAATGCTGGCTGGAGCCGCCCACAGCCCAGGCAACCGATGCACCCCTTGCAAGCTTCAGCTGGTGGCTGCTCTCACATTGCTCCACCTAAAACCAAGACAGTTAGTCAGAGCCAAGTGTGAATTCCCCAGGGCTCTTTAGCTTGACATGTAGGACAGAGCAGGTGTCACCGGTGCTGTGGTTTCACTGTGACAGTGCATCTGGCATTGTCATTTCTGCCTGGGTGAGTAACCCCCTGCCACCGAACTCTCATCCCTGTGCTGCCCAGGGGAGACTGCAGTGGGCATGGTAGTGCTCACAGAGCTGAATGACGACCACAGCACCCCAGCCTTTCTGAAAGCTGAATAGATAGTTTACATCATTTGCACCGAAAAAGCCATTTTTTTTCCAATGCCTGCAAAAATTTAGACAGAAAAAAGCAGTGAGCAGTGGTGCTTTTCAGCAGCTGAGCAAAACAGTTGTGATTCTCCATATTTCTGCCAGGCTTAAAGAAATGTAAGCAAGAAAATCGCCTCTCCTGTACAGGGGAGAGGTCCTGTGCAGCCTGAAGGCCAAGCTCCAAGCCTGGGCTTAAACAGGGCTCCATTTAAGTAGTGGGTAGGTGAGTAGTGGTCCAGATACGGCCAATCAGGACATTTAGGGACATCTGGTGCCCTCAAGTCCTGTCATATACCCCCAATTTTTAGCACCCAAGAGATGCCAAGTGCTGGGTGCCACGTGCTTGCTGCACAGGGCCACATGGCTCCTGCCCAGTGGAGCAATGTGGGGAGACCTGCAGAGCCCTCCAGGACCCCCAGGGTTTTGACCTTTTCCTGAAAGCCATCTCACAGCCTTGGGAACTGTTCTCCCTCCAGAGCAGGGGTAGAGGGGAGACAAGGAAAAACCATCAGGCATCACATCCTGTGTGCTGGGGCACCCTGAGCTGCCAGCAGGTAGAAGATACTGTGTCCTACAGGGAAACGCCTCAGGAACCTGGAGGCGATTTATCAGAAATAGAAACAGCTGTGAAGATGAAACATGAAAGTTGAAGCATGTGTTCCCTATGCAAATCAATGCACACACATCAATGTACATTAATGCAGCAGGCTGCAAATGATGATTTATAAACCACCAGGACATGTTGCTGCTGGTGGCCCAGGCTAGATGCATGATCCAGAGGTGATGAGGAGCCCTGTGGTGACTGGGCTTTCTAGGAGAAGGGCAGGTGGCTCGGAGTTGATGTGGGGTGCTGATCAAGGAGGGGAGGAAGGACTTGTGGCCTGAGCCTGGCCTCATCTGCGCTTTGATCTCATGGAGAGCCCAGCAGCCACAGTGCTGGAGAGCAGCACCTCAAGACCAGGGGATCTCCTTCTCCCCCTGCATCATTTCCAGAGGTCTCCAAATGCCCAAGTTAGGTAAGCAGCATTTACCTAGCCCCCACCAGCTCACACACATAAGGGACTGAACTTTGTTTGCCCCCTTCCTATATGGACACCTCTGAACTGAGCTGATGCCAGGAAAGCCCAGGCAGCTGCTGCGCACACCTGTGGCTGCAACACTCTGCAGACAAGGCCAGCTCAGCTTGCAGCACCTGGGGTTAAAGATGGTCTTTCCCCAGTCCATCCAGGGCGGTGGATGATGCTGTCTACCAGCCCACTCCATCATGCTCAGAGGTGCTCTGGCCTTACACAACCACTGTGTTACAATCAGTTTTACCAAGTGACTCAAGCAGAGTGGGCTGTTTCACAACCAGCCCTGGTCTATTTATAAGCCCCTACTCAAATGCCAAAGGATCCTTGTATTAGTCAAGGCAACATCCTGCAGGCAAGGCTCAGTGGGGCCTTTGCTTTTTGGGGTAAAGCTCAAAGAAGAGGATCTCTCCAGCCTCTCGTGAATAGGAGAGCTGGCTCTCTGCAAGCTGCAAGGCAGTTTTGGAGCTGAGCCCCATCCCGGCAGTGCTGTCAGCAAGTGAGAGCCCTGGGGCATTCAGTACACCCCAGCGTACCGAGTGGGTTAAGGTGAGTTATCCGTCCACCAGGAAAGCAGTTGGGTTTAAAGCTATACAGTAGGAGTGCAGCATGATGGAGGTGCCTGGGTTACATCCCAGAGCCAAAGGGAAGGAGAAGCTGGACTGCAAGATGGAGGCAGGGCAGGTCTGCAGCTGAGGAAGGGAGTGGATGGCCCAGAGGAGTCCCACAGCAGACCAAGGGCTCCTGGCAGCACTGGAGAGCCAGCAACACCAACCGGCCCGCCTGACAGAGATGGGCCAGGCAACTCGGACAGCGGGAGAGCAGATCAAGAAAGGCCACATTTTTGCATCCAGCTCCTCCCCCGCCAACACTCCACAGCTTGGTTTCGGAAACACCGAGATGATTCAGTGTGAAGGGACTTCTGCATGCTTTGTGGGGGCAACGCCTCGTGTTTAGTTGACTGAATTGGCAGGCTTGACCCTCTGCCACACAGGAGCAAACTTGGAGCCCTGCAGAAGAGAGGTGTGGGACTTACCCAAGGTGTACTTACTTGTTTTGCTGGTGCTTTTGTGCCAAGTCTGCCAGAGATTCGTGCAAAGCACAAGTGGGACAAACGTTACTCTGGAGGATAACGTGAGCTCCTTGCTTCTGCCATTGCCGGGAGCACCTAGCACTGATCACAGCTGAAGGCAGTGAGTGCTTGGGCAACAGACGCACATGGGGTACGGTTCTCTGAGGACTGACCCTTCACTTATACACCAAAAAACAAACAAACAAATAGTTCAGGCATGCTCAGGAACAACATGACTAACTGTTTATGCCTATGTGTGATAACATTAAATATTAGTAAAAGCAGCTTATCTGCTCATTGCCAGCTTTGTGTGATGTCTGGCCAGGCTGCTAGGAAGAGGACCAGGACATTGATCAGGAGGGAAAATGGGTTGATTGCTGGGTCCAAGCCCATGTTCCCAAAAGATCCTGCATCCTCTGGTTTGCAATTCCCCTGCACAAACTTGCCTCGTGGCTGGGGAGAAGAAAAAAAAACACACTAGGCTGGATGCCAGATACTGTCCCCTCACCCAGAGGATAAATAATGTTTTTTAATTAATGTCTTTAAATTAACCCCCCCATCATGCCCATTGCTGTGACATCACTCCCAAGTGACGCCCAGGCCTAAATACGGCTGTAAACAGGAACCATCCCCACGGGAGTCACACTGGCTATAAATACAGCAACAGGGGAGTGCTGAGCAGAGGACAGGCTGCAGTTTTCTGCCAGCTAAGGATGGTGAGACAGCTCAGCTGGGCACTGTTGGTGTGCGGTCGCCACAGTGGGGAAACTGAGGCAGGAGTTTCTGGGGGGCTGGGGCTCCCCGGCATGCCTTTGGGGAGTTGTGCCCTGCCACGGCCAGAGGCCACTGGGGAGGGGGAAGCTGGTGGGGATGGGGATGGCAAATCTGTGGCTCAGCAAGTGTGGCCCCACTGGCCACTCCCAGCTTGGGCAATGACGCCGGCCCCTCTCCGCAGTGCCTGGCCCCATAGCCCTGCCCCAGGAGGAGATGGCTACGGAGAAGCCGGTGACTCCCACTGAGGAGCAGCTGGAGATCCTGGAGTACAACTTCTGCAAGGTGAACAAGCATCCTGACCCCACCACGCTGTGCCTCATCGCAGCCGAGACCGGGCTCTCTGAGGAGCAGACCCTGGTGAGTGTGTGCCCCTCACCCCTGCCTTGGCACCAGCCCTGCCCCCCCTGCATGCCTCTGTGCCCCACACACTCCCCCCGCATCTCCTGCCTGTCCTGTCCCTGGCTCTCTGTCATACCCCCTGCACCCTTCTGTCCCCCCACATGCTTCCTACTGCACCCACTGCACCCTCTGTGCCCCATACGCTCCCTACTTACACTTTCTGCACCGCTCTGCACCCCGCATACTCCTTACTGCACCCCACACTGCACCCACAAGTCTCCTCTGCACCTCTGCAATCCCCGGTGCACTCCCAACCCCACACTGCAGCCACAGAGCTCTACTGCACCACCGCACCTCCCTGTACCCCACATCCTCCCTGCACCCCACGTGTCTGCCCCTGCCTCCCCAAAGCCCCTTCCCCTGTAATCGCAGCCCCTTCATCCCACAGCCGTGGCCTACTGCATAGCAGCCCCATGCCCCACTGGGACCCTTGTGCCCCCCCTGCCCGGGAGCCCTGGACTTGGAGACCAGGCTAGTGCTTCCCACAGCCAGAACAAGGGCACACGCTGAGGGTCACTGGCTGGCTGTGGAGCCCTGAATATATACAACCCATGCATGCTGTCCTTTCCTTCCAACCCATTTCTGATAGTCTCGGTTTAGGGTGCCTAAACCACTGCTGGCTTTATGGTCTGAAGAAACTACAGTCATTTTAAAACAGATACAGAATAGGTGCAACTCCTGCAGATGTGCTGTGGGACGTGCTCAGGCTGTGCACACTCCCCCTCACTGCAATTAGCTAGTTCAGTGACCCCAAGCCCAGATGTCGGGCAAGTCTGTCAGCCTCTCCAGGAGACACAGAGGCCTCCAAATGTCCCTCCACAGGGACAGGCTGCCACCGTCTGGGACTTCCACCGAGCCCTGTGCTCCACCTGACTACCTGCAGGCTACTCTGGGCTTCAGAAGCAAACAGCTCCTTCCCAATCCCTTCAGCCTGCGGTGCAGCCGTTTTTGATGCAGGTGTTTTATAAGCTACTAAACACATAGCAGCATTGATGGGTACCGAAAAGAAATCCAACCCACTGAAAATTCAGCAGCATTTTGCAGAGAGCTGCCAAGCCTGGGTGTCCCTGGGCAAAGCCAAAGGGATATGAGAGCCAAGCAGGCAATGCCAGCATTTAGCCTGTCCCAGGGAAGGAGGCTGATATGACATCCATCGTACTGATAGTCCTTGGCTGGAGTGGAAAAGGAGACCCCTCCTCTACTGTGCTTTGGTGAGAGGCGGGTATCACATTGCACTGCTTGTTTGAGGTAACAAGGAGGCAGTACCCCTGAAATACCTTTTTCTCCTTAGAAATGGCACTGCTCCATTTTTTTTTCCTAAAGCAAGTTGTAAACACAGGCCATGTATGCCCAGGACACCTCTAGAGAGGTCTTAAAATCTTCTCTGAGAGCCATCTTTTTCCACGAATCCAAGGTGCTCCTAGAGATCTGGAGATGAAGGTCATGTTAGGGACAGGATCGAGACTGGGATGGTGAGCTGCAAAGTGCCTGCATTGCGTATGACACAGAGAATCATCGCTCCTGACATCTGGAGTGCTTTATCGGCTAGATATAGCAGCCATTTTAATAAAAAATTTAGTAAAAATGAGATGCAAAGAGGTACTGAGTCAACAGGAGATGATGGTTTAGGACAGGAAGTGAAATTTTTGGGAGGAGGCTAGGCAGGCAATCATCTGACTGGATGTGGTCCAGGGCAGTGCTAGTGCGAGAGTCACTTGTAGAGAGCACCGTGGTTCTATCATTACGGACCACAATAGTTTCAAAAATAGCCATGAACAAATATAGCAACAAAATGAGCAGCAACAAAGCAAATCACAGGCACATTCCCAAACAAAAGGCTGAGCTGTGCTTCCGGCACACACGAGTTACATCTCTCTTCTTACGGAGGTAGTGTGGCTTTATCCAACCGCGTTTTATCTAACATTTTAAATTGAGGCCATGTTGAAGTGGCATCAGCAGCTCTGGGAGTTGGCTTAGAGATGCGAAGTTACTACAGAATAACGTAGCCATGCATATTGCTTGAAGACTAAGATCATTTTTAACCCATTTTTTAAATCTATTTGTTCTTAAATTTGCTGAGAGCCATTGTGTTGTCCCTCTCATCCTTTCTGAAGCAGGTCAACTTTTGATTCCTGTCGGTTTTGGACCTGCAGTGATTGTTTCACTGCTCCAGCCATTTAAACAGACACCATCCAGCAGCTCCTTAACCACTCTCTTACTCTGTTTGCAAGAAAAACCTGGACTCACAGCAATAAAACAAGGACTCACCCATGCTGTCAAGGTCTGAAGTGAGCAAGAGAAATGAGTTTGAAAGAGGTGCACGCATAGGTAACAAGACTGTTCGGTCAGGAGCAGCTGTCCTGCTGCCTGTACTGCCTGGGAACAGCACGGCGCCTTGCCACAAGATAGCGGTGCCATGAGTTTCCCTCGCCTGGTCCCGTGTGCTGACCACATCTGCACCTTTAGCAAAGCTATTCGGAGGGTTCGCTCGGCCCAGTGCACTCAATCTCTGCTGTTTTTTTTTTTTCCTCCAGAAATGGTTCAAGCAGCGTCTGGCAGAGTGGAGGAAGTCTGAAGGACTGCCCTCAGAAAGCGGGTCTGTCAGGGACTAGAGGATGCTGCTCCGATCCCCATGCCTGCTGTAAATGATGGTGACGCTCTTCAGAGTGGGTTTCCTTGGGATTCTTCTGTTGCAATAGGTTTTGAGATACAAAGTAATACCCTGCTATTTAACATAATTATTATTTAAAGTGTACATAACCAGGAAAAAATTATTATATGTATCTGTGTATACAGCTTCTGATGGCTGTATATAACCTGTCTAGTGCTTCCCATCCAGTAAGAGCGGCTGCACAGGGCAAAGCAATCTCATGCCCCTGTCCCAGGCTTGCAGAAAAGCTGCCATGAAAGGTTCAAATATAGAAGGGGGAAAAAGATTTCTTTTTTTTGTGACCCCCAGAGGCAAAGTATGTGTGCTAGCTTTAATATACGGATCATCCAGAGAGGAGGGCACCTGGAAAACCAGATGTGTTGTTCAGGTGATCTTGGTTAGCTCAAGATGCCCAAGTCAGCTCTGGATATTGGCATACCAAGTGCCTACACCATGATCAGACCAAGCCAAGCCCCCCTTGAATGCATTTCTCACATTTCTGTTAAAGGTCACCAAAGGGAAAGAACTGGCCTTTTTTTTCTTTTTCCAATGCATTAATAAAATACCAAAGTTTTTGATGAGAGGAGCTGTGTTATGTCCCTGCTTGTGCTCCCTGCCCCAATGGCAGGAGGCAGACTCCTCTGGGAGGGCAACGCTTCTCCAAGGCGGCCTCAGTGCACACCGTGGGTTTTCCCTCTTGCCGCAGGGATAGCCTGCAGACATGGGCAACCTCCTCTTCTAGGGCACCCACGGGTCCATCCCTGGCAGCCCACACAGCCCCCCATGCACCCCAAGCCCCGAGGTGGCAGAGGCTGGTGGTGCTGGGGTTGCCCCGCGGGGGGGGCAGGGGGGTAGGGCAGACCCCAGCCTCCTTCTGGCCATTCTCAAGCCTGAGGGATGCAGCTGCGCTGGGGCTCTTGCACAAAGCTCAAACTCGCCCAAACTCTCATCCATCCTGGTACAGGACAATGCATGGGCTAAAAAATAACCAGCACCATTGCCCAGTGACCTTATCTTGTTCAAAAGGGTTCAAAAATCCTCTGCTTAGTG
Source organism: Aptenodytes forsteri (assembly GCF_000699145.1). Classification (NCBI taxonomy): domain Eukaryota; kingdom Metazoa; phylum Chordata; class Aves; order Sphenisciformes; family Spheniscidae; genus Aptenodytes; species Aptenodytes forsteri. The sequence goes on along the minus strand of NW_008795709.1, from coordinate 116,687 downwards.
GATTATTGAATCAATTAGTGGATCCTCTGATTAATCCTCTTCCAGTTTGTGGTCACCTGCCCCTACTCCTTTGGAAGGAGAATCAGCTTAACACAGGGAAGATTAAGATACTGGCACTGAAACTGCCACATGCTTTCATTTATGGCTTTTGTCCCTTGCTGGTGAGCATCTCTCTTACCTCAGTATCTCCAGCCCATCGCCAGTGGTTAGGTTGCCAGTGCAAAGCACACCAAACTCGTAGGAAACAGATAAAAGCAATCTCCCTGTGCCATGTCCTACACAGGCTGTGTTGTTCCCCTGCAATCCAGCTGCCAAACTGACTCACTCTCAGGGTGAGCTCAGAGTTTGTTCTGCAGAGCCTGGCACCGATGTCTGTTTTCTTCTTAGTCTTTGCAACGTGCCTTCTCCCTTGCACTGAGGGGGACTCTGCTTTTTTTGAGTTAGGCTCCAAAAATCCCAATGTAGAGCTCCATTATTTTGCCCAGGGTCACACAACTGAATATCTGAACCGCACAGATTTAACCCACCCGTATAACTTGTATCAAAGACGCATGCAAAGCAAAAGGCTGGATCTGCCCATTCTCCAGGCATTTGAGAAAACAGGGCCCAAATTCAAGCCAACCCAACGCACTTGCCACCCCAATATTTCCAAAGTTTGTACTAAAGCTTTGCACCTTATCAAATCCAGCCCTGGATCTGGAATTTTGCAGCCTTTTGTGCTTCTACTTCTGGCACAAGCACAAAACTTTGAGTGTCACTAAGAAGATCTCTAAACTTTAGCAAAAATTTTGAAACCCAAGGTCAGGAGTTGTGTTGCATCAACCTACTGCGCGCTGTCGGCTGTGGTTTGCCACACTTCTTTATGTGAAAGAACAGTTCCTGTGCTGGCTTCCCGCAGCAGTTGTTTCATTACTTCTTTAACTATTACAGCAAAAAAATAAGAGGAGTGATAAACTCCAGACATAACCCGTCCCAGGGAGAGAAGCTTCCCACATTAGGTCAAATTCTGCTCGTTTCCCCTGGTGACTATTTTGTTCTTAAGGAATGACCATTTTATTTAACTCCCCAGATAAGCCCAGTAAAAGTGGCTGCTCGTAAGAAAACGTTCCTGCTGGATGCTGCCTCTGCGCCATGTTCAAGCAGGTTTTCCAGCCACAGGTGGAAGCACAGCCCAAAAAGGGTGATATTCCAAGGGGTGATGGGGGCAGCCGGCACGAGCAGCAGCCTGTGTTTCCGAGGGAGCTCAGTGCTTAATTGGACGAGCCAGGTCTTGGATCCGAGCAGAACAAGTTGCCTTCTTAGCAGTTTCCTTCACTGTGAACGCGTCTGGGTTGAATTGAGCCGAGCCCATAGGAGGCCTGGGGGAGCGAAGACAGAGCCAGTCAATTCCAACTGGAGCAAGGCCAGCTCTCAAAGCTGCCTGCCAGCTGACACACCTCCACCTGAGCCCTGCCCTTCCCTGTCAAGGGAGGACAAAAGCAGTCATGCCTCCGCTGCTGTCACCAGGACACTAGTGAGAAGGGGGGCCCCGTCTCTCACTGAAGCTGTCACAGCCACTACAGCCAGGCATTCCCTCACCCTCTGTGAAACATCCTACGCAGCACTTCCTGCAGCCCAGGCTGAGGCCAGCTGCATCACAGAATCATAGAATAGAATGCTGGGCAACATGAATGTACTACACTCTGCCATGTGTCAGCCGGATGCTTTTTAGTTAATAATTAAGAAGTCCCAACCAGTAATTCCTACTGGAATTAGAAAGTTCCTATTTCTTCTCTTTTAGTTCTCCTTCCACCTTAACCATGCTTTTTAAACCACAATCCATGTAGCATTAGCACATCCAGCCATACAAAATCGATGCATTTTGGAAGTGGAAGAGCAGTGGCTTAATCACGCTGGCCAAACCCAAATAACAAGGTGCCATGGCCTGCACAAAATGGGCTGAATCGTTTCCCCATGGCAGGGAAGCAGCACCTACCTTTTGCAAGGCTGGGCCAGTTCCATGAGCCTTGGTGTGGCCACTGCGTGCTTTGCAGCCTTCGTCACTGGCCACTCAGCATCCCGCAGGGGCACATAGTCGGGATGCAATCCTTTTGCCCTAGCCAGCTCCAGGGTCCGAGGGCTCGCAATTGCCTCCTGAGCCAACTTGGAAACCTGTGGAAGAATGGGGAGGAAGGTCCTTACAGGTGCTCCTGGCATTCAAGGGTGACCAGCCTGCAACTCGGTGTACCCAGGTTCACAGCCACTGACCACGCACAGATGGGACATGATCCTGCCCACAGTTGTGTCTGGCACCAGACAAGCTGTGGAAGGAGAAACCGCTGCCTGGCCAGTCCCACAACCTGCCCTCCAACCTCCTCCTGCTCATAGCCCTTTGTACAACCCATCCCCCAGCACTGGAGATCCCAATTAGGCACTTGTCCAGCTCTCCCCATCCCCACAACTGCAGGCTAGGCACAGGTCTGCCCTTCTCTGGGGATGTCTGCTGGGAGCCAGCTCATGCTCTGGATGGAGGACGAGTCCTGCTCTCCAGCCCAGGAAGCAGCAACATCAGCCTCACAGACGGCAGCACATCCAGGGCTGCCATGAAGAGAGCCACCAGCGACTGGGCACCCAGTGCCCTCTGCCCGGCGTGATGGTCCCGTGTGATGCTGCCTTACCGGACGGATGACGGATTCGGGAAAGCTGTGCTTGTAGCAGCAGGTCACCTTCCTGACACGGGGCTCTGCAAGACGTTGTAACCGTGAGGATGCTCTGGCCAAGGCCGCAACATTTGTAACCTGTGTGGGCACCTACATGGGTTCAGAATGCGGGAGGGATGTAGACACAGAGCTCGTCCACAGCAGCCCACAGGGACACACTCCCTCTCCAAAGCGATGAGCACCCAGCACCCTTCCTCTACAGACATGGTCACAAGAAGGAGCATTCTTACTTTCCCAGCACCCATTATCCTTTTTTCACCTGAACTACAAGGTAATTTTGGCGCTATTGGAATTTGTACGTCTTGGCCAATATTACTTTTTTCCCCAACTGTCACCCACTCATAGCCAGGAGAGGAATGCCTGTAATGAGAGCCTGTGTAGCCCGGTAAAAGTGCAGAGAAATTTCTTTCAGAGTAGAGAAATGTTTTTCACATTCATCTTCCTGGCTGAATCAAATAATTTCCTTACTAAGGAGAGACGCTCAGATTTCAGGGTAAAAGTGCTGGTGCAGTTGACTGCATTCCTACAGCAAAAGTGATTACTGCTCCAGCATGGGACTTCTCCCCCTACTTTTCACAGGGTTACTGATGCCAAGGCCCGCTCCAGCACAGCCTCCCTTATTTCCCAGCCCAGAGACTGCAGCCAGAAAACTTAGCCTTTGCCATGGAAATGACTGTAATCTGAGATTGCCCCAAGCCCTTTCACCCCTGCCAAAGCAATGACCCGCCTAAAAGGAGCACGTTCAGAAATACATCTCTAAATTAGGCTTCTGGTAAAACACTGTTAAAATATACATAGTGTTTGCAGGCTCATCCCCCCTGTATACACAGATAGGAGCACAGCTGCCCAACTACAAACACGACTGTACTCCCTAGGAGCTAAACAGGCCACTCCCATCAGGATTCTCCACTTTCCCAGGCTGCTTTATCAGGGGATGCAACCCAGATTCCTCCCTTGGCTCTCCTGCTATTCTAGGCTGCTCCAGCCTGGCTGTTTTCTGTCTCTCAGCAGGGAGATTTTCAAAGACAGCATCTCACTCCAAAAAAGCAGTTTCTCTCAGTATCACAAACCCCAGCAGAACCAGATAGCTTCTCGCCTCCATAGCACACACCGGGCACATCCGGGGCAGGATACAGGGTGTAAAAACTCAGGACAGTTTGCTGCATGGCTGTCCCCTCCAAATCTCACTCAACCACCTCCTCACCTCTCTGGCCAGCAGGAACTCTGGGTGCAGCGCCTTCGGCCGGGCAAGCTCCAGGATCCGTGGGGAGGCCTTATAGCTCAGTGCAGCTGGCGACACGGGCCACTCAGGGGACTGGCAAGGTCTGGAAGCAGAGAGTCATGGCACCGCCACTCACACATGTTCCCCCCCACTGGTTAAACCAGGATGCAGTTGGGATGTCCCCCCCACCGCCACTCACGCATATTCCCCCCCACTGGTTAAACCAGGCTGTAGCTGGGATGCTTAAGCCTCATGTTTGCTGCAGTAGAAGGCAGCTTTGTCTTGTGGCCATTTCCAGCATAGAACCCATTCATCCCATGAGAGTCCAGAGGTCCTAATCCCAGCATAGTCACGGCTCTGCATTTTGCCCTCTGTTGTACCCATCCCCTGTTCCTGTATTTATTACTTTGAAGCTGCACTGATGCTACAAGACCCAAGGGCCTACCTATAGCACCCTACAGGCTTTCTGGCCTCTCACCTTTGCTGCAGGTAAGCAGCCTGGTATTTTTTAGGTTCAGACAACTTCAGCAGACGATCAGAAGGGAAGCCAAAATTCACTAGTGGGGGACACTCCCAGGTCGTTGATTCTCGTCCACAGCTGTACAAGAAGAGGGATCATGAGGAAGAGCACAGAAGGGGTAGTAAAAGGCAACTGACAGAAAACGTGATCCTGGCAGATGGTGTCCTAAGTCTGGCTAAACATCCATGCCTGCTGCATATGCAAAAGTTGGCACTGGTGCACATGGAAAAGCCATGAAGAAATGGGCATTTACACGTGAGATTTCCTGACTTTAAAGGTAAACGCTGTTTGCATATGAAGAGTCCTCTTTTAAGCACCCTCAGCGCATTGCTTTCAAAGTCTAGGCCTTTCCCTGGACCATTTCGAGAAGCCACTCTACAACACAAACCTGGCAGCATCTCTGTTGTTCAGCTCTGCAAGCTGCCAATTTAGAAACATCTTTGTTGCATGGCTTAATAGCACCTTATGCTCTTGCAGCTCGTTTCATCTTGGGATGTCCCCAGGCTTGCCTAGTGCATGCTCATCCGGCTGTCCATCAGCCACAGCTGTTGGCAGATGCTTGTCATCACCAGGGAAGAGGTGAGCAGAGGTAAGCAGAAAGGCAGGAAGGGCTGTCAGATGGACACCATTAGTCAGAGGCAGAAGCTCTCAGGAGGATGAGAGCCCCTGAACTGATGACAGTGGCAGAGGAGAGAAAACTACAGACACGCGTGTCTTGACATCCCTCCAGGTAGAGGAAAGCCAGGAGTGCAACACAGTTTCGTCTCCATTCTCGTTGCTAGGACTTCTTACAGACTAGCAACCACCATCCTGTCTCCAAAAGAGCTTCATCCCCTCCAACAGAGCTAGAGATGAGTTGCTTCAAGTAATGCAGCATCACCCAGCCCCACTGAAGTTTACATTTTTTACATCATTTTTCACTCCTATTCCCAAACATGGACTGCTTTGGTTGTTCACCATGCAGTGACAGCAGAGGTTTAACTCAGGGCAAGAGACCTGGATTCCCTCCAGCCGGCAGGATGCTGCAAGATTTCTCTGTTCCTATCACTTCCTAACCTTTATCCTCAAGATTTAGGCCTGGCTCCAAGAGGATGCAGGGGTTCACTAAGGTGCCTGGCTGGACTGCATCAGCCCCAATACAGACAGGGGACAGCCTAGGGACAGACGGTCCCTCTGTAGGCACAGGTATGACACATACATGTTTCCATCAAGGCATGCATGCATGCATGCACGCACATGATGTCTCTGCTTCCAAGCCGAAGCAGAGCTGTTGGGTTTTTTTTGTTGTTGTCATTACAGCAGAAGAACATGCTCCCATGACCTTGGAGACTGAGATCAAGGCTGGCTCCTACAGCAGCTAGTCTGAACCCAGAGCTCTAATCAGACCAGCAACCACCACGTGTTGCAGAAGCCCTTCCCACAGCCAGGAAGCGGGTATGAGGAAATAAAAGGGCACCAAAACTTAGCACCCCCCAGTTCCTCCTCATTTTAGAAGTCAAGCACTCAGGGTGACTATGCTCCCATAGCACTTTCTTCCCTGCTACAGATGGCCCGTTCCAACCATCAGTACAGCCTGGTGTGTCTCAGTGGCATGGAGCCACCTGTGGGGCAGCGGTGGCAAAAGAGGAGATGGCATCTCCCCTTCCCCTGAGAGCCAGCACATCCCCCTGATTAGAGAGCACCATCTGAGCTGCCTCCTTCCCCAGGATGTGCTACCACATCACTGACCTGCACTGGTGCTTGCCAAAATCTTGCTTGGGCTTGGCCAGTGCCACTGTCCTTGGGGATGGTTGAGCTGTCACAGCACCTCGCGAGAGGGTCCAGATGGTCTCTTGGTTTCCCCATGTGAGCCTAGCAAGAACAGCAAGGGTGTGAAATTTTAGAAACATGCACAAGCGTGAAATGTGCTTGCTGGGGCTATCCTTCCCTGCCTAGGATGGGACACACACAGTCCCTACGGCTCCCCACAGCTGTAAAGTGCTGCTGCCATGCCCTGAGCACTCATCTTCTCTGGCACTGAATCTCCTAACGCTGTCCAGGTGGTTGTTGTTAACAAAAAAAGAAAAGAGCCTTCAAGTGATGAGTCTGGTTTTACAGTTCCCAGTGGATGTGCAGAAAGGGTCGTTTCGTTACATCTTTGAAACCCCTGGGGGAGTTTCATAATTGCATTTTTCTTGCCTCACCATTACCACCTAACTATACCACAGGTATGACAGTAAAAATAATAATAATGTTACGGTCAGGGTGTGCCATGGAAAGTGGGTGAGGTTTTGCAGCACGTTAGTGGTTACTCTCCTGTGCCCAGGGCAAATTTGGAGCTACTCATCCCCCACTGAGAGAGAGGCCATGGTGGGAGAGGGTACCAGGGTAGTCAGGACAGGGAACAGCAAGATGATGTGTCTGTGGAGCCTTTTTCAAGCACAGTGACACCCATCCAGACAGTGGAGAAGAGACGTTATCGAGAGTCTGTTGCCCTAGCTTGTCAAGCCATAGATTGACCCCATAACGCAGACAGCAACTCTGTTCCTAAAACTTGACTGTGTCCTCCAGGATACAGCAGCCTGTGGCTCCAACGAGGTCCGGTCCCCTTGCACCACAGCACCATCCTACCCCGCAATATCTCAGTGGGGCAGCAAAGGCAAGACTCGGGTCAAGCCCAGTTTTTCGACTGAAAACAAGAAAGAGCAAACTGAAGAGAGCCCCTCACACACTGAACATCTCAATCTGTTTTTTTGGAGCCACTTCTGCTCTTGAGAGGAAAGCAGTAGCAAGACAAAGGCAAAGGTCTGCACCGGCTGAGGCCCCATCAGTCCCCAGCCCTCGAGCCAGAGCTGTCTGGGCACCTCCTTACTTGGGATCGTTTGCACAAGCTGCTTTCTTGGGTTCTGCAAGTTCTCGTATCCTGTCAAAATTGCAGAAAAGGACAAACATGCTATTAAACATAGTTAAACCAAGAAAGCATAAAGAAGCTACTGCTGTACTCAAAGCTATATAACACACTCTGGAACTCCCGTGCCTTTGCCTCCATCCCTTGTGAGAGTGTGTTTAAGGGATCTCTCTCTCCAAGTAACTTTCCATCCATTTAATCTGGTGGATTCACCAGGCCATGGATTTTTGTTATCTCTTGGATTGCAGAGACACGATTTTGCAATTCTGCCCTCACTGCAGGGTCCTTTTGGGACATGGCAGAGAGAGGGGGAAGGTACTTTTCTGGTTAATAACATGCCATGCAACCCCAGCAGGTAGGAGATGGATGATCTCCCAGCCTACAGGAGCCCAGATGAACAGAAACACCTGTTACCAGCACTCTTGTGGTTTACTAAAAGGCACCATGGAGACAGCACTCTTCCCACATGGCTTTAGGAGCACAGGTGAAGACATATTTTTTTTATTTATCATTTTATTTCAGTCTGTTTAGCACAGAGGTCTTAGATGCTATAGAGACCCGGAAATATACATGGTCTGTGCCCTAGGTGAAAATGTTTTTACTGAATATTCATCAGAGCAAAACCTTTCAGGAAGATCAGATACCGCTGTCTGCTCCTGCTGCTCAAGTGTCCCAGGTCTGAAATCCCTGTGGCTGGGAAGTGGCTTGTGCTTTGTGAGCCTGGGTACAAAAAGAAGGACGAGACAACGCCAGTGCCAAGAGTGCATTGCAGAACTCCCTGGTGTCACGGACCAAGCCCATACCCACCCACTGGGGCTGCAGGTGCCTGCCCCCAGCCAGCTGGGGAACAACCACCCAATGCAGGCAGCTGTGGAAGTGCCCCACCATGAAAAAAGCACAGAAGGTGAAATCCTGGGGCATTGCTTCCCTGCTTAGTGTCACCCAGCAATAAGGCAGCATAGCCCTAGAGAGGAGCAGAGACACCAACAGAGATGTTTGCTGACAGAAAACAGTCTGTGCTTTGGGGACACACCTGTGGTTTCTCTGATGGGGCTGATACATCTAGTGAGGCACTGAGCCCCAGCAAACACTTGCCAGAGAGCTCAGCACCACAGAGACCCTTGCAATGGCAGGCTGCTGTTAGAGCATCCTCGCTGCACGCTCCCTGCAAGACGCCTCCTGATCTACCTCCCCATCACACCTAACCACCGGTCACAACACCGCAAACACGGCTCCCACCGAGATCCCACAGAGGGAACTGCCTGTGGGACTTTGGCCCCCTGCTGCCAGTTCAAGACATGGCACGCTCTGGAAGGCAGCTGTCATTTCAGGACCCAAAACCCAGTTTCAGCTGTTCATTCCCAAGCGGCTCCCCAGAGGCTTTTCCTTGCAAAGGTGCAAGGTGGTGAAGGATAACCATGCAGAGGTCACCCCCCAGGCTAGCTGCATCGCAGACCTGGCACCCTCTCTCTGCAGGCAGGCTCATCGCTTTTCCTCCATCGCTGGCACAGATCCACCATATAGCCACAGCCAAACCTAGCACAAAGTGCACGTGGCCCTAGTGCCCCACACTGCTGGCTCGGACACTGCTGTGCAAAGCTTGCATCATGACCCAGCCAAGGGACGAGTCTCACGTACATCCAAAACAGGTCCCTTAACTCACTTGACGATCATTATTAATTTTTTTTCCAATTACAAAAAAAGATTACTTTCTACTCTTTTATCATGGCAAAAGCTCTGGACAGAGAGGCATCCCCACATAGGATGCATCTGCAGCAGCTCTGCAATGTGAAGGAGTTAAGCCGCCTCACTGACAAGGGCACAGCCCTGGGGGAGCCTTTGCGTTTAGTCCCGCACATGCTTCCCAGCAGGGAAAACGAGGCCTTGCTGCAGCCAGACACAGAAACACCTCCCCTCCGCTGCCTGAGCTCACACAGACTTGTTGCTTAAGGGGTATCACTCCCTTTGAGATCAATTCCTTGTAAAGCAAAGGGCCACAGCTTCCGTTTTGAAGGGGCAGGACAGTCAGACGTTGTTTGTCATGAGAAGCAGGGGGAAGGGCATCATTTCCTCTGTGTGTTTATCACAGTGTCATCCGATATATTGACTCGCTGCTCGGCGTAAATCCCCAACCGCGCCCTCCCCAAGAGACCTGGGGCACGGCCTGGACACCCAGCCAGGAGGCCGGGCCTGGGAGTGTTTCTTACCTGTCGTGCGAGCGTGCAGCCAAGTAACAAGAAACTGCAAAGACAAGAAGAGGTGAATTTAAAAGCTTGGTAACGCCTGTTCTTCAGTATAAAATAATCACAAGGCAGATGAAGTTTGTGCATCTCCTTAAGATACAATCGGTTGGCAGGTATATTTGTATTGTTTTTCCCTGGTACCTTCCCAGTGCAGCTGCACAGCAATGCACTTGCACGTGAAGAGCTCCTCTCCAGTGGCTGCTGGCAGCCCCCAAGACTGCAGGACAGAGCACCCCCAGCACCACGTCCCCTCACCAGCATCCCCCTCCTGGGATGAGCACCAGCAGCCACTGCTGACCTGCGGGCTCCCACCTGGCTCAGTGTAGCTACCCCTTATTACTGCCTTTAATAACTTAAAGGGGACGTTTTGAGGCCCTCAGGGGAGTAGTGGCTGTGTTAAACCGGGACCCCGTAGCAGTACAAAACAAGCCGCCACGTTTT
>NW_008795709.1:100196-105952 GCF_000699145.1 Aptenodytes forsteri | reverse complement strand
GCGCTCCTTGTTCCGGTAAATGAAGCCCGGACCACTGATTAGGGTAAAATCGTCTGCTTTATGCATCCGTTCCAAAGCACAAAACTGTAAAACCCTCATACAATAAATGCGGTTGCAAAATGGGTCCTTTACAGAACTGCCCGGATCCCAGATCACATTCCTGGAGTGTAATGATGAGGACACTGGGAGAGACGCTCGTCAGCAACTCACCTTCCTCACCTGCTGCGCTAACAGAAATCACTTTCAAAAAACAAGTTTTTCGCATGTAAGAGTGCTTGCTCGAGGACGGCCTGGACTAAACCAAAATAAGCCGCTCAGCCCGATGGAGGAGTCTCCCACCTCTGGCGCCAGTTTAACTTAAATGGTTTCAGTCACTATCTTAAATTACACTGTTCTGTTTTTCCCCTGTAGGCAAAGAAACAATGTCTTATCGCTTTCGTTTTCTTGTTCTTATCCACTAAAGAAGCAGTAACCAACCCAATCTCCAGAGATTACTTATTTGCTTCTCCCTTAAAAGCCGGCTCCAATACAGCGACAACAAAAATCGCCGCTGTCAAAAATATTAGTGACAGCCCTTTGTATTTCTGACACTCTCAAGAAGCGAGGCCTCATTTTTAACAGAACACCACTGTTAACAGGGTTCTGCACAACCTGTGAAGCAAACACGTTTCAATTTAAGCCTGAGACATCAAGCCAGGTTAAATTCACTGGATACAACTTTGTTCCACTGAAGTCAATGCTTGATTCCCACCTGGCAAGAAGCCATCTCAGCCCATCTAAGCCATATATCCCCTTAACTCTGCTGTCTGAGAGACTAATTTTCCCCTACAAAAACACTAAAAAATACACTACTTTTCAAATGTATCTTCAAACCACTATAAATTAGATTTTCTTACCAACTAGACATAATTTTCATAGGAATTCCACACCCACAAGGAAAAGAGAGCTGTACATTTCAGTCACCATGCAGCAAACTGACCATACCCTAACACCTCGTCTCCCTCAGCTGCAAATATCACGTTGTAGGAAAAGGGCTGTCACTGTGTTTCCAAAACCAGCTGCGCTATCAGCTCCTTGGCATCCTTCATGCTGGAGGAGATCTCGGAGCCATCCTCTGCCACATGGGTACCAATCAAGAACATCTTCCTCTCGTCCCCGATATCAGACAGTGCCAGAGCATCGTGGATATCAGTGATGCAATAAGCACCTTCGAGGTCCTGATACGCAAAAACAAAACAAGCCTGTTAGTTGCATGAGGTGGTGGCACCATTCCTGCTTTGAGCCACTGCCTTTGCCCAGGGAGGGGAAGGGCCTCAAGGGCTCTGGGGCCACCATTCTTACATACCTTCTATGAGACCAAGTTCCCATGCCCTAAAATGCTTTGGGGAAAAAAAAATGTTTACCCTTAACCTAATTTCTTCCCAAAGAAATAAGGGTACAGCTCTGTTTCTAGTAATTCCAGTGTTTCTGATAATAACATAAGACTACCTGTACAAGGCAGACAAGTGTCTTGCTGGCCCAAGACCCCAGGCGCCCATCACAGAGTTAACAGAACAGGGCAAACATACAACAGTCATTCCCTGCGTGCCTTCTCAGCCACCAGTGTTTCTGACTCCGGGACCTAGAGAATCAGTGGTAGCATTTGTGTTTGATGAAGCCAAAGCCTGCGCTTGCATTCAAGAGTAACACAAAGGACTACTAGTAACATGCCTAAGTTACTAGAAATTTAGGAGGCAACAACGCAGAGCAAACCGAGCACACAGCCCTCATAAAAGAAAATCTGGGCTTAAAAACCCTGGGCTGTTCCGTCATCTGACCGTATTCCGGGTACAGCACCAGCCTGACACTTTCACAAAGATCTTAGGAGAAAACACTGCCTTGTGAGGAAAGCTGCTCTTCTCTCAAGCTTCAGCAGCAGCCTTGGGAGCAACCAAGTGGACAATGTGAAGGCAAGCAACGGTGCTTCACCTTTCAGCTGCTGCTAGGTAAAGTGGTACTTCTAGACAGACATTCAGAACAGAAACCTAACTCCAGGTCTAACTGTGGTCTCCCTTGCAGCTCTCAAACCTTGCAACTCTACAGCAGTTTCCACCATTATTTCCACCCACAGCTCTGATCGCACCGTGTCCGAGCACAGGACCTGCATCTTGCAGATCCAAAACTCAGTCTCAGATTATTTTCTTTTTGCGGTCAAAAGGTGTCCCAGAAAGACCCCCAGCTCCCAGCCATGTGGCCTCCTTAAAAGCACAAAGCCTCCTTTGAAAGCCTTTGTTGCTGTTTTCAGAGCTGCTGCCAGCCCAAGCTCAGCCAGCAGCAGGGAACTCTTACCTGCTTGTTGGCCAGAACCACCACCGGCAGGGTGGAGTTGTTCTGGATCAGTTGATGAAGCAGCTGTTTCGCCACAGGCAGTCGGGCATGATCGGCCGAGTCCACAACATAGATTAGCAACAGCACTTTGGGCAGGTACATCTTCCAGTATGAACGCAGAGATTCACTGCCCCCGACTGGAAGAGAAGACAGCAGCACAAGATTCACCAAGTAATCCAAGCAGTACTGCTCTCAGAGGTGCAAACAGCAGGCCCCAGGCTGAAAACCCAAGGTATTTGGGTTAACAAAAACTCAAAGTATTTGGGCTACTCTATATGAGACTGGAAATAGCTTTACTTTCCCCAGTCAAGTCCCACGCAGGCATATATGTACACTCGGGAGGGGGGGGGAATATCTTTCCATTCTAAGCTCTTATTTTGAGAGGGTTCTGGGTTCAGTTTCTTTATGGTTGCTTTCTGCCTTGTTGGTTCTTGCTCTGAAGCTAGTAGGGAGAGCTGAAAGAGGTTCAGTGTCCATAAACACCATGTGAGAATGTCCCCATATAACCTATCTCCGCATGCCCATCTCATCTTAAGACAAAGCAGGCCTACAATTTCCAAAGAAGAAATTTAGCTCTGAGGTGGGGAGGACTCTCATCAGATTTGCATGACACTAGGGACTAGTTCAAAACTCCCACAGCTTTCATACTGCCAATAACCAGAGGTGCTTAGGAAGAGAGAAAAATCAAGTCCCAGCAGACTCTTTAGGCAATCCTTAGGTGATGGGAGGAATCTTTGCACAGGATACCCCTGACCCCTTCTCTGCTGGATACAGAGGAAAGCTGTCCACCTTCAAAACTAGCTCTTATAACAGTTCTGTGGTGTAACCATATGCAGCGAGTTGCCTGAGACTGTTGCTCCCATCTGGGCACAAAAAGAGTTTGGTAGTTTGCCGAGTTTGATAGGAGCAGGAGTAGCAACAGTATATTAAGTATTTCAGATGTGCTTTCAGTTCTCCAGGTCTTCTCCTAGGTATACTGCAGAATCACTCGCTCAAGAGTACTGAGGTGCTCAAAAGGCATGGGTGAGTCCCCCAAATGTAGCAAGTTTTCAAAGCAATACATTTGGGGTTCCTTGTAATCGTCTCCTGCCTTACACAGGAACTCTTTTCTAAACTGACTTGCTAGTCAGCTTTTACTGCCCTCAGTGACTTCGCTCTGTTTCAAACCAATTTTGCTTTCACTTAAGTCAAAATGATTCAGTAGTTTCAAGAACATAGAAAGGGAAGCAACATTTCCCACTAGGGCGTGCCTGACTCTTCTTCAAGAGCCCCAGCGTATCGGCAGGCAGAACTGCAAGTCTGCCACTGCGGAAAGGAGCCAAAGGGCTGTGACTGCCACCTCACGCTTGGGACAGATGCCTCTGATTCTGTACTGCGACATTTTGGGGGCTCACCACCGTTCCCTCTGTTAGGTGCATTCATGCATAGCATAACCCAGGGGTCAGCAACCTCACAGAGAACATTTTTTTTTGCCCAAACCAGAAGGAACTCAGCAGAAGCCAGGAGCTCCTATCCCTTGTGGAGGCAAGATACCACCCACTTATCTATATGATGGTACAAAGAAAAAGATAGAACAGTCTTCTATCTGTCCAAACCAGCAAAATAAAAACCCTGCTGTCTGCTGATCATCTTGTGCCACGCAATCACAGCACGGGCTGCTAACCCCTGGACTAGGCAATGGTACAGACTGGATAAGTAACCAGATTAGAGAGCCATGCATGGATTTACCTGGCTGAAACTGGCCTGAGACATTTCATTTCCCATGGGTCAGATCGCAGCCATCACATCTCAGTCACTACCAACCTGGACCAGAGAGGGAAGGATGACTCAGAAACAACAGGTTCTGCCGTGGGGTGCACAGCGCTGGGCCCAGGCCATCCCCGGGCAGGAGCAGAGATACTGTGGGTTTCTCCTACACAAAGCTCCTTCCAGTAGGAGACGCAGGTGTCTCATACCTACTACAAGAGGGGCACAGACTACAAGCATCTCTGGAGAGATGATTTCCCTAAGACACCACAGAGACTCCTATGGTAGTAGGACTGGGAATGAAACTCTACCTTAGCAGCCTCATCCTCACATCCCAAAGACTTACCTGGGAACAGCACAACTCCTTTAGGCCTGCTGACAAAGGTACGGAGGTGTCTATGGGATAGCTGCCAACTAAGCCAGTTGAGCACTGGTACAGCACAGTGCAGAAACAGCAGGAAGCAAAGGGCAGCCTCTGCCTCCACAGAAGGCAGGCACCGATGAGACTAGGATGTCAGACTCTCTGTACCAGGGACTGACCTGACTCCAGGGCCTCTACCTTCCCCATCAGCTAGCTGCACCTAGAACAGCTATAACACCCCAAAAGCATCACAGGAGATGCTCTCTGTAGGCACGGACAATACCCCAAAATTCGGTGCTAAGGACAACACAGAAAGTTTAGTGAAAACCTACAGACATTCAAAAGCCATTAAAGACTAGAAAATACCACTTACGAGGCTCTTGAACAAAAAGGGCACAAAGCATTTCTCTTCCGCCTCTCTTCTTTCACCTTATTATTTATTCCTCTTCTGCTCTTGCCCTTTGCCAGGCATGAGCACCAAGGAGAAGCTGTCCAACACACAAGGGCTACAGACCACAACACATGGCTTACTGGGGACACCTCTGCTTTGGGCTGGTTTCGTGCCATCAGTCTTGTTACCCTTCTCTCTCCGGAAGCAGAACTCCCTGGAGGACGGCTGAACAAACATAGATCCTTTCTAACACCGGCGTATCATCTCGTTCAAGAAGCAGGTGGGAAAGCAGAATCCCCAAGGACAAAATAATCACAACTTCACATTATCAGAGTAGGCATGATGGAATATGGAGGTTTTAAAATATGGGCCTGATCCTTAGGACACGGCATAGGAACTTATTTTATGTTCCGTACTAAAACAGGTTCACTCACTCTCCAGGAACTCCATCTGGGACTCTTCGGTGTTGATGCAGATGGCATTGAAGCCCTCGGTGGGAGCCACGCTACGCTTGACGTGGTTAGTTGCCAGGGAGTGGAGAACGCTGGTTTTCCCAGCCCCATCCAGGCCCAGCACCAGTATCTGCTTGCTGTGTCCTTTACCCTGCAAAACGAGGGGCAGCACGCTTAGCCAGGCAGCCAGGGGCATGTGCAAAGCTTAGCAGGGCTGGGGGGAAAAGAGGCTTGACAAGGGGTCTGGAGGAACCAGTGAAAGCCACTTCACGGTGAAGAGGGAGAAGGTGGGCTCCTGCGGCACAAGCACACGGCCGCAGCGCAGGCGAGGCGATGGGAAGCCAGGGACACCCGCCGGCCCCGGCCCGCCCGGCCAGACAACACGCAGCTGGGGAGGAAAGCGGAGAGAGCGGTCCCGGCCTGCCCGCCCCGCCGCGGC
>NW_008795709.1:83543-99380 GCF_000699145.1 Aptenodytes forsteri | reverse complement strand
CCATGGCCGCTCCGGACCGGCCGGCTCCGCGCCTGAACACAGAGAGAGCTCCCCCTGCGGCCCTACGCGCGCACACGGGCCCCCCCGCAGCCCTAAACGCACCGCTTCCTCCCCCAGCGGCTGGGTTCTATCAGGCTGAGAACTTCCTAGTTTCAATAAAACAAAGAGCGAACCGTTTCGCAGGTGGCTTTTTGCTGTTAGAGGAAGGCAGCCTTTCCCCACAGCTGCTGCCCTCTCCCCCCCTCCATGGGATTTGTTCCCAGCTTGCTTCTACCTGGGCACCCATCTCTGGGGAAAGCGGTCAGGGCGCTGTCCAGGCAGCCTGGTCAGGGCTTCAGCAATGCCACATGTCAGCATTTACATCTGGTTAGCGTTTCAGCCAGGTTTGACCAGAGAAGATGCCTTGAGAACACACAGTTGCACTCTCCTCCAGCATCTCCTCTCTCCAAATCATCCTCCAGAAACTGCACCGCTGCAGGATAGTGCTCTCTCTCCAGTAGTCACCAGCTGCTGGCTAAGAGGAGGCACATCACCCAGGCAAGCCCTTTAGAACAATCCTTGCTATTCAGCACTCAGTTGGCAGCAAGTGACTCCGCCAGCCATTCATAAGGCCGTTTTCTCTATGCTGTTCTTCTTCTCACTCAGAGCACAACACACATTCAGCCCCCTTCCAGATGCTCCTGGTGCACAAAGTAATAAAGACTAGATTCTACTTAGTAGATTTTTACTCCATGGGGACTCGAGGCGGGTGGGGGGGGAGGTTAAGCCATAGTAACACTTCCCTTGCTCCCCACCTCTTCAGGCCTTTCCTTTAAATTCTTTCACAGACAGAAGCCTTTGCCTTTCAGGCTGACATCTGTCAACTCTCCCTGAGGTGCTATTTCTACCCATTGAAAGTCCACGTATGGAAAAATGTTTTTGCTACATTCAGACCAAACCACAATTTTCAAGAGGTGCTTGGGGCTACCTGTGAGGTGCTAGGACAGCAAACACGTCTTCCATCTCACTGCCAGCTTCCATTTGAGAAGTGCAATGCCTCTTCAAAGCAGCCCACCACCACAACCAGCCACTTTGTTTTAGCTCACTCTTGTTCTGCCAAGCCCACTAGAATAAGGCAGCTGGCTTGCAGAAAAGGGGACACCAAGTCAGCTGCCACACACTTCACCATGCTTTCTCCTAACAGCCTTGTTCTCCCCCTTCAGATTATCTTCTCCTGCATAATCTAGCCCATATGTTGTTTTCCAAGACCCTTTGTGCTTGTGCTGTTTGGTGGTCAACGACTGACTGGGATGAGACAAAGACGACAGTACTGACAGCGCATCATGCATAGTCAGAGACATTTGTCAGATAAATCTGTTAAAGGCCTTAACTAACATGCAGGAGGAGCATAAATCTACATTTCAAGAAGTTCTTGATTATTCCACATCTTTTAAATGTTTGGCAACGTGGACAGATTTCTTCTCAGGGCCTGCATTTAGGGTGTTGCCATCTAACTCAAGCCACAGTGGGGGCAAGTGTGAGGAAGGCAACTTGGTGAGCAAACACATCATGGTGCCTATACCAGCCCATCTCCCCCCAGACCACTGACAGGCAGGACAGAGATCCGGATGCCAAGAGTCTTTTGCCAGCACTTGCTTTTGACCTTTATTCTGCAACCAGCATCACCTACTGAGGGAGGGAGGTTACACATCCTGCTTTTTACCACCCTCCTTTAGCCCCTTTCTTCTTCTTCTGCTGCTGTTTCTTCTTGGTGGCTGGGGCACCAGCGGGTTTTTGGTGCCTGGGAGGGATGACATTACTTGTGGCTGATACAGCTGCAGCGCTGCCGGGCCGAGGGGAGGTAGGTGGGCTGCTAGCAGTCCTACTGGCATCCCTGCAGGGAAGATGAGAGAAAGAGATACCATGTGGGTTCACAGTCACCTGCAAGATGTGGCACTACTGCAGGAAGCTGACAGTGAAAAATAGCAGCTGCCCCATAAGATAACATTATGTATGGGAGGGCACTCATGCAAGGAGATCTTAAATAAGCTTCAACATATATAGAAGGGCTGACGGATGATGGGAATGTGTCTCAAAGGGCAGGCAACCACCTTCTAACTGATGTTCACTAGATAGCGTAAGTCCTCAACAACAAAAGCAAGGCTAACTTTTGAATAGACACATGACAGCTCATGCAACACATGAGAAGCCTTTCAGGCCCCCACACTCAGGCAGTGCAAACCCAACATCCTTTCTCTCTCAACCACAAAGACATCTTTGTGCCAGCTCTCTTTGCAAACACTGCTCAAGCCAACAGTACCACAAAAGGCTTTTCATGCTTGTTTTGAGACAGCTGTGTAAAGAGAAACTATCAGACAGCACTGGCAATTCCCTGCGTTGCTATTATTTTAGAAGTACTTCCTTCTCTCAGATGCTAGAAAGTCACCATCTTGCTGTCAGGCCTCATACACAATGGTAAACCCTGATTCCAGCTCAAATAATCAGTGTCAACCTAGAAGGAAGTATAGTGTTTTCCCAAATCATGGCTAATGGTGCTCCAGACGCCAAAAGACTTGAAAGCAAATAGCTCAAGAGAAAGCGTGCAAAATTCATCTCATCGTCAAAGCTAAGAAAAGCACATTAAAAGACTATGGGAATTTTATTTGCACCTCGGCACCTTCAAGCATGCCTATCATATCATTTTGGTTTTCAGCAACATATAGGGATCTTTGGGCAGAGCAGCTGGTAGAAGGTTCAAGTGGCAAAGCACTTTCACTTGTGCTACCCACGGCTGGTGTGGTGACAGAGCCACAGAAAAGCAGCACAAACCCAGCCCTCCCAGCCGCCCAGGAGTGATTCCCCACACCAAGCCTTGCAAAATGGGTACTTACAGTTCAGAGGAGCCAGCTGTGGTTGAACCCTGAGTCCCCTTGCCAACCTGATCCTTCTTCTTGCCCTTCTTCCGTCCACGATAGTAGGAACGCTCTCGCATTGGAAGCCACCGCTCAGGGTCGGGAGTCACCTTGGGGTCGTAGTTCTTAGGCAGCTTTCCTGCAGAACATCCAGTGCCAGGAAGTGAGATTGGTGTCAACATGCTAGAGAGGCATCACCAAGGGATACGCATGGGATGTCAGTAGCCAGGAAGCACAAAGAGCCCAGCAACCCATATCATCCTATCAGGGTGTTGCTCTCACTTCTGTGGAAAAAGCCCCATCCAAACAAGCTATCATGAAGATCTGGGTTCACAGGGACCCAGTCCCAGCAAAGGGCTCCAGCTCCTGGGGAGCTGAAGGCTGGCTGTTTGAAGAAACAATCTGGCGAGCTCTCTGGAGCTGTGCCGTGTCAACAGCTAGGAAATGCAACTTACCCTTCTTTTTCTTCTTCTTCTTCTTCACATCCCCTTGTCTGAAAAGCAAGAAGGGAAACAGCCGCTGTGACACAGCACGGACACAGCAGACAAGTCAACTAAAAACTAGCTCTGGAAGAAGCTAAACCATTCTCATCTCTCTCAAAATTTGGTCTGCTGCTACCTGAAGCTCCTTGCAGTTAAACAACGGGCTCCCTTTCCACCAGCCTGCCTTCCACAGCAATGCCTCCACATCAGGTGTGGTTCTTGTGCCACTCCAAAGAATGACTGCACCAGAGCTACAGCAGCCCGCTTTACCCTTGCTCCTTCTGCTGGTTGTCTCCAGTGAGCTTCCCAGCTTTCTTCCGCACATAGGTTGCTCCATGGGAGTTCTCCAGCGCATCAACATCTACTTTCAGTGACATGGTGTCCGAGGAAGGCAAGTGTTTGCTAAGACTGCAAGGGAAGAGTTCAGGGATGCAAACTGGCAAGCAAAAAGATAAACACCCAGGTTTGTCCAGATAGCAACGGGCAACTTCAGCTTGAACAAATTTGGCCTGTTAACAATGCAGACACCAGACAGGCCTATGGGGCTAGTTCTGGCTCTCTCACCAGCTTCCTACACAAGCTGGGATGAGCCACTTAATTGCCATCTGCCTCATTTTTCCCTTCTTTCATATGGGGACAGAAGCAGCAACTTCCTCTGAAAGCTTCTCAGGGTGGCAAAAGCAGTATGTGACCCTGATATTTTGGGTCAGTAAGAGCTTAGCCATATTTTATCAGGCACAGTCCTGCATTACTACCACAGGTTTAAGATTCCAACAGAAAAGATGGAGGAGCTCCTATTTTTGGTTCTACCTAGTCTTAAGTTATCAATTCTCAGAGAGAAGGAGGCCAAAGACAAAAGGATCCTGGGATCCCGCAGCAATCAAACCAATTAGGGAAATAATGTAGCTCCAGACAGCTTGACCTGGATAGGCAGCTGTTCTGGAGATGCTCCTTGCCTTTCTTCAGTTGAGAGTGGGTATGAATTCCCCACACAGCTGAAATCCAAGAGAGCAATGCCCAAACACCTCTTTCTTTGCTCTGATACCACCATCAAAAGGATACACTTTAGCTTTTTCGGGGTCCACCAGGGAGTAGGCAGAGATGAGCTGTGCCAGAGTATGTACATCTTTTGGGTTTTGCCTTTGTAGGGAAAAAAAAGAAAAGGACCAAGTTAGCAAGGTACACACTCATCCCAAAGACACCATGCAGTGCTTGCTGCTGCAGCATAGCTGCTATCTGTGGGGACAGGCACATCAGTCTGTGGTCTCCAGAGCACATCACCAAACATCACTGGTGTGGACAAAGGGAGGTGCAGACATCTCCACAGTATCATGAAGCAGGCAATGAAAGATGAAAATCCCTCAGGTCCCAGTAGCAAAGGCAAGTCCCCCCAGAAAATCCCATCAAGTGCATAATAAAAACTAAAACCTAGACATCCATGGTTTATGCAGCACTAGAAAAAAAAAGATGCATTCCAGTCCCCAAAGCAACCTTCACTGCACACAAGAGGCCTCTGGGACAAGTCAACCAGGTTTTCAAGTGAACATCAGCTATAGATCAAATGAACGATCCCCTCTCCTTCCAAAATATGGCTTTGCATTGGAGCCCCTGTGCAAAAGCAACTCTAAAGGAGGGCTACCAGTCAATCAATATTGTCAGGCACTGCCTGGCACCAGACAGCTTGCAGAGGTCTCTGGGTGGAGACCTCCTGTTCAGCAACCACCCAACTCACTTCCAGAGCTCCTCCAAGTCGCTGATTGCTTCCTTCTTCCTGCCATGCTTTAGTTTGAAGTTGGCAGCTTCCCTTATCAGCGACAAATGGACAGGAGACTTTGGCTGAAAGATACAGCAGCCATAATTAGTTCCTCATTATCGCAGCATGGAGCCCAGCTCTAGCTGGCTTTAATGCCCCTGAGACCTGGCAAAGGAGAACTGAGTTAGCACCCTGTCATGCAGAAAGTAGACCACCTTTGCACTCTAGGATGTGAGGCAGAACTGCATGGGACAAGGCAGCTTGCTGCTCCACAGTGTTTTCTAATCAGTGAGAAGGCCTGATTGCTGCATTTGGGCACCCATTGCCCCCACTCTCCTAATCTGACAGGAGCTGCAGCTCCCTGTTTGCAACACATCTAAAATAATGAAACGGTGATAAAACGAACCCTCACAAAACAGGAGCTCACAGGTCTCCGAAACCCCAACTGGATGAGCTGCTGGGGCTGTGCATCAACGGGAAAAGCTGAATTGGACTAGCTAGAAAATACTGGGACAAAGCCTTGCACCTTAGCTCCTCTGGTCTGACTTGCCTGGAATTGCTGATACCACTGGATAGCCTGTGTGAAGACCTCGATGGCACTGTCAATGTCCTCTTCGTGACTGTACATTGTCACCAACGCAGACACCTGCAAACATTCAAGAGCAGCTTATAGCAGCTGTCTATAGCCAGAGAGTCAGCAGTTAAATGACGGCATTTCCTAAAAGCAGACTCAATGTGAGCTTTCTGCTGTCCCTAAAAACCAGCTGCGGTAACAGGCAGGATACCCAGGAGAGACCTTCCTACCCAGGTCCCTCCCAAAGAAACGTCCCCACCAATCTTTCTCCTACGGTACAAGCTTAAGACTGCATTCACAGAAAGAACCTTCTTGTCTTGGCACTTTCTTTGCTTGCCACTGGACACAGTTCCATTAGAAACCCTGTTTCTTCCCCCATTCTCTATCCCAAGAGCCATGACAAAAAAAAAAAAAAAGCAGCACTGAAGAGATGATACAGACACCATCTGCTTGTCTACAGCCCAGACACAACTGGAGGTGACCCAGGGCAAGGAGATGGTATCGCTGACTGCCCCCATAAATTACTTAGATCATTCGCACTTGCAACTGGAACAGACCTACAACTGTCAGCTGCTGCTCAAGATGCTTATGCTGTACACTTGAGCATTTTCAAGGTCATCAAGCTTTTCTGAATACCAGATGTGGACATGCGTGCAGACTGGGGTGATGCTGTGGGGATGGAACATACAGCACTTACTTCCTCATGCCTGTTGTCCTAAAGCTGCTTCAAAAACTTCCCAACAGTACATACCAGGGAAGCAGCTACTCCAGTCATGTTATGCAAGTAAATCAAGGCAACACGGAGGTCTGAGGGATTACGAGAGAGTGGGAACATAGGCAGAGAGCATCTCTGCTGACAGGCAGAGTACTCCTGTGGCTAAGTTCAGGCCACCTGATGCAACTTACAATCCCACCTTCGTCCAAGACAAGGAAGATGGGCTCAAATTCCCTGCAGACACTCAGGTCAAGTCAAAACCAAAGGGAAGAGGCAACAAGGAGCAGGCAGTACACAGCTGTGCTATAAGGGGAAAACCTCACACAGTTCAGACTGAGTTTTGCTTACCATACCAGGCTTGTGCTGCAGTTCTTCTATGCTCCTCAGGATCATGCAGGCTTTGGTGACACTGCCTAGAAGAGAGACAGGGAGGAACATGCTCTGAGTGGCACAGTAACACTTCACCCTGCCTGTGAACTTCCAGCCAAAGGTAAACAATGGGGACATAACGACCCCCTTCTCAGATTATTTCCCGTTTCCAGGAATAAAGGACAGGCCTCCACACAAAGGACCTCTCTGTCCTTGCCACACCCTGCAAGGGTTCAGGAGCAAGCTTTTGCAAGCAGGGTCTTCTCTTCCAGGACCAACTCTGCGCTGCCCGACTGTATACAGGAATGATAGCATCAGAATGAACGCTGCTCCCAAGACCCTCCTGCCCCAGAACAGATTCAGCCCTATCATTCACAAAGACTGTGGGCATCTCTGCCAAGGATCTGTGGAGCCTGGACATCCAGACATTAAGCTATGAGCTCTATCCTGCCATAGCCATATATATAGAATACCCAACTGAAAGCACCTCTGCTCTGTACCTGTCACAACAGTGACTGCAGCAAAGACTGCCCTAAAGCCTGTTTTTCTCACCCCTTGTACCATTATCAAGTGCAGACACTTCCCAACAAAGGAGGACACTGGATACCTTGAGCAATTTTTAGCTGGGCCATCGTCAGCTTGATCTCAGCTGCATTGGCAGGGTGCTGGTCTGCAAAGTCCTGAGAGTCAGAGGAAAAAAACAATTCAACATGTGTGTGGGCACCAGGCTGCTGCTCTCGTGAATCATATCTTATGCTCAGTCACAGCAAGCTGGCAAGAGCCAAAGGAAGCTTTCCAGCACAGGCAGGCTTCAGCACACAGCAGAGGAGGGCCCCAAACCGTGCCAGTCACCCATCATCCTCTCAGATTTCCATCCCAGGCCACTCGCTCCCTCCCAAAAGGAGGCTGTTGCAAACTGCTTGCAAGTAGAGCAGCAGAGCCCACTGCTTACCCTAGAAGTAGTCTATTACAGCTTCCTAAGCATAAAAATCAGAGGTGCAAGGGAACTATTTCCCTTTAAAAGCGGCATTGTTCAGTTGGGTGTAAATGCTGCTTTCCAGCAGCATTAAACCAAACCAAAATAAGCACAGTCAGATACACCTGGAAATCTAAACCAGACAAAACAAGCTAAGGGAAACAGCACACGAGAACACAAAGCACAAGTTTAAAATGGAGCTTGGTCAGAGGAGTACTTTCTCTTAACCTACCTGCAGAAGCCCTACGGCCTTTGCATGCTGCTTCTCGCGACACAGTTGGGCTGCCTGGATAAGCACAGGGAGCAGGTGCTCAGGGCTCTGCGACTGCAGGCTTGCCGACAGCTTGCGGCACTGATCTGCCTGAAGAGTGGGAAGAGAGAATACACTTTTATCAACCTCTGCAAGCACCTAAGCCGGGGCTTAACATACCAGTTGTATCTAAGAAGAGATGCTAGCGATGGCTTCCCTGAAACGGGTATACAGAACCAAGAACAGGTCCTCTTAGTAGCACTTCTTAGTAGCACTTCAGATGCATCTAAGAACCCCACACACCCCTTCTGTCTCCTAGTCATCTCCACACCACCCTCCCTACAGCAACACTCAAGTCACTACACAGCTGGCTGGCTGTTCTTTTAGGGATGACTTTTTTTCTCCTCACTTATGTGCCTAAACCAAGTGGACTTATCTTCTGACACAACAGCTGCATATCCATTTTCGCCTAGTCAAACTCCTGTGGAGAGTGCTAAATCGCTAGCTGCTTACTGCAGATCAGTTTCTCCTACCTGGTTTGTGTACATCGCCAGCAAAGCTTTGTTGAATTCAATCGCCTGGAGCTGCTTCTTGGAGAGTTTATGCTCAACACCTTCTGCATTGGTCAACTTCACCTTTTTCTTTGAGTCAAAGACATTTTGGTCCTGAAGAAATCACACATCATGAGATTTCACTATGTTCCTTGAAGGAGAAAAGGTCTCTGGGTCTGCCATTTAACTATTGTTTAGGAAAAAGTCTTTCCTGATTACGCCCCTTCTCTCCACAGAAGGGGAGAAGCAGGCTGAGTAACCACCAGGAAGGGCCACACTGAAAGCAGCAAGGTAATTCTATACCTTGTTAATTGTGATGATGTTATTTGCAATGACAGCAAGCAGTCCTACATCTGTTGGCCTGCAGATAAGAAAAGCAGAAAGCACATTGTTATTAAACAGTGGTGTCTCTTCAGATGGAAGACTGAGTATTTGTTTTAGAAAAGCCCTTACTTCAACTTGATTATTTGATTGTAGAGCTGTAGAGCATCCTCTGTACGACCCTGCAGTTGCATGATATAAGCCATCTGACCATGAATAATGGCCAGTTCAGCCTCAATGTCTTCCTCTGTCACATCCTGAAGGAAAATCAAGGCAAAAAGAAAAAAAGCTGCCATCTCGCCTCTCTTCCCCTGGCTTCAGCATTCTGCTGGCAAATGTCTATGAGCTCCCTTGGGCAGTATTAGCAGCGAAGTACCCCAGCCACTACAGGTGAAGGTTGTAGCCACAGCACAAATACAAGCATATCTGGGTTGAACCAGGAGAAAAGAAAGCTTCACCCGCTCTTGCAAGAATCTGAAGATACCCTTCACTTGTATGCTGAATCTGCCCCTCTGCTTGAGCCAATGACAGTGATTACAAATTTCCCAACACACACTCAGCGTGTTCATCCATAGCATGAGTGGGTCACAGGGAGGTTTCAGACAACCTGTACCCATCCTCCCTGCACCAGCATAGGCAACTGTGGAAGGAGCACAGCAGCAAACAGTCTGCAGTGTTAGCTACACGTCTGCAACAACCATGATTGCTGCCCCAGCCTCAGAAGCGGGTAGCAGCAGCAGTGGCAAGCCTTGCTGGGTAATACTGCACAGCAGCTTTGGCTATCCTCCGGCTATCTGCAGTACACTTTATGACTGCACCCTCGTTCATGCTGGTGCAAAGCGAACACTTTCCAGAACAACATCAAGAACTTACAGAGTCTTCTGATAGCGATTGGCGGCACAGCTCTAGAAGGAAAAACAAATTGAAGAACACAGTTTAGAAGGCTTTAGGGGAAAAAAAAACAGCCTAGAAGCATGGGGGAACATATACTTTTTTCATGTATCCCTGAAACTTCTGCAGCATTACAAGGGAACATCAGACTACAAGTCTGATGATGGATGGGACTGAGCGTAAGGGAGAAGACTAGATGATGCAGAAGAAATATCAAACGCACAGGAGATACTGTCCCTCCCAAAGCTGCCTTCCGAGAGCAGAGTCACACACTCATTGTCTCTCCCGAACAAGTTTCCTTAAACCTAGCTCTTGATCTTTTCCATAGGGATCACTCAGCTGCAACTGCTCACCATCTTGGGAGTTATTTAAAGTGCTGCAAGCCTGCAGTATTCAGATTACACCACCCTTTATAGGGCAGCAATTCCATCAGTTTTCAGTACAGATACCAGTCACTTCTTAACTTTCTCATATACCTTACCAGAACATCACTTGTTTCGCTCTCCAAAGGACTACTATCACAGCACATACGTTCAAATTTACACATGCTCAATAAATCAGTTGTATGGGAGAGCTGCTATTCTACCATCAAAATTGGGACAGAACTGACCTATTTATCTGCAAGAGCAATTAGATCAGAAAGAAACTAATTCTTCCTAATTCTCCCCCAGCCTTTTTTTTTTCTTTTTTTTAAACACACACAAAATCCCCCTTCCACCCCATAGAAAAAAAATCCTCTTTGCAAAAAAAGCTCATGTATTGGCTTATACTAATTTCATAACTAATTCAGACCATGAAGTATTTTTTATAGTATATGTTTTTATATATATACACACACATATACTAACAAAACCAGGAGTCAGAATAGATGAAACATCTCATGCTTATGAGAAAAGATTACACTCATGTCTACTTCCTACTTCAAAAAACTGCCCAAAGGCATTGAACACCAATCAGGAGGCTGTAAGAAAGCCAGGAGATGGTACATGCCGCATGTCTCTGGAAAAGAGCTGCAGAGGAATGCTTCTACAAAAACACCAGTTCTGTCAGGAACCATCTGGAAACTTAAACAAATCCTGCTGTTGGTCAGTTTTTAAATTTTCAAAACCTCTTTCTCTCTGACAAGCATGTCTACAGAGAGCAAGTAACTACTTCTATCACACAAAGCTTCCCTCTCACCTCACCATGTTTTTACCTTCTGCTTTCCGTAGTTTTTTCATTGCTTCGTTCAACTTTCCTTGCCCAATCAATGCACATGCACTGTTATAACACAGCTCGTAGGTAGCTTCTCGAAGGCCCAAATCGTCCTAGCATGAAAAGCAAATGTAACACTGCATAAACACCAACTGATCTATACAGATTTGACAGGCAACAGATACGAACTATAGTTTTCGTGTACATTCAAACTATTCCTTGCAAGATAAATTTAGAGGCATTTTAAAAGGGCACACACCTGGCAAATATGTCACAGTGCAAAGAATCTTCCCTCACACTGCAGAACAGAGTCAGAGGCAATTGACAAGGCAGCAACGAAACTCCCGCCTGAACCTGGGGACTACTTAGGCTGCTGAAAGAGGGCAGGTAAGAACCGCTACTCTAGAGAACTAGAAAGTGGATCCACAGCACTGAACAGAAAGCTGAGCATGCTGTGCACCCCTCCAAGGACAAAGATTTCTGAAAAAATGAGAACATTACAATCTGCACTGCTCATTAACAAAAATGTTCCCAGGTATGGCTGGGTGATCCAGGCAGTTAGTTTTACCCTGGGCAAGAGGGTAATGAGACAGAGGAAAGTGCTAGTCACCACAGGTGTTCTGCCTAATGCAGGCTCAGAGAGATGTACTTCCTGCTCTGCTGTGAAATCTACCAATACGAGTCTCCTAGAGATCTAAAAATGAAGTCTAACTCTTCATCCCTCAGAACAATAACAGCATTTACTCCTCCATACAGCGGAAACCACTAAGTGATCTTCAATACACTCAGAAGTCATTAAGAGACAGGAACACATTTCTATCCCGTTAAATATCTACGACTCCATATCCTTTATTCCTTGGCTCTCACTCTTGCACACATACACACTTACTTACTGGCATCACCTTCTCCCACGTGCTTTGTGCTGCCACAACAGCAGAGAGGTTGGTTTTTCTCTCTTCCTCATACTCATCCTGGGAGTTGCGGATGAGATCCCTGTATGCAGCCAGACAATCGTCGTAACGCTCCAACCTGTACAACTGAGAAGGGGAAGGGATTAGCCTTCAGAATAGTATTTCCCTGTGTATGCTAGTAACTACAGTCTCCTTCCTCCCTCCCCATGGACTGGCAGCAACAGAGCATCATATATTTTAAGCTGAACATTACTAACATTTGCATCTACCTTTAAGGGCAAACTCTATAGATTACATTTGCAAGGACTCAAGCAATGACACCAGATACCTGCACACTTCTTACTCCTAAACCAGCTTCTTTAAAAGCAGCAGTTTACACAGTTTTGTCCTCAGACAGCCTTTTTCCAGATTAGATCACCTCTCTATGACAGAGATTAAATGAATGGTCTTTCATGCAGCTGAGAGAAGACAGTCAATTCTTCACAAAACTGTTCTGATCAACCAGGGAGAAACCAGAGAAGAAACGCAACTTCTTTTCTGCTTCACTTCTAACGCCCGAGATGTCAGGTCCTGCAAACCATTCCTGGACAGGCATCTAATGCAAGCAGACAGCTCAACCACAAATAAATGTCATTAGCTCTCTTCCATCCTCCATCTCCTCAGCCAGATGGCTATTAACAGGCCAGACCCAGGAAGGGAGAGGGAGTCACAAATGAATTGCTTTTGTTCAGTAGCAATAAGATGACGACTCTGCCTCTAGCAACAGGTGACTGAAGCTCCACAGAAGTTGGAGCAGTTGGGATCTGCACTTCACCTTACTTTCAAGACAGAGAAGGAAACTCTGTCCCCATACTTGCCCCACATTAGAGGAGGGACAAGGCATCCAGCATATGAAACTCCCACCAGGAAGAAAAGCTTGTAATTACCACTTGTCCATAAAGCTCCTTCAGTTTGTCTGTCTGCTGACTGGCACTCTGAATGGTCTTGAGAGCATTTTCAATACGATTCAACCTGTATTCACAGTAGGCCTTCTCAAAGGCAATAACGTCACTGCAAGGACAAGACAAAGGCTGAGAGCAGGCACTGTAGTTTTCATTCAGCAGCATTCACCCACCTGAACACACTTGTTTAAGCAGCCCTAATTAGTCACAGACTGCTACATTCCCAAAGAGCCAAACACCAGAGGTGAGCACATGATCCCAGATTACTGAATTATGTATCTGTTGAGCACTGAAAATATCTTAAACCTACTTGGTGTTCAACAGAGAAGGAATATCAAAACTTCACCTAGAAACAGAGGTTCCTTTTTTTCTGGTGTTTCCAGACACATTTCAAATCCCCCCCCACCTCCTACTGATTACGCGAATCAAATGCTTAAAGGTAAAACAATACCAAACTTCATTATGTGACTCCTTCTTCAGGAGAAGGCATACCATTACAGCAAAAGACCGTTACTGCAAACTTTCAAAGACAATCGACTCAGAGAGAGAGACAGGAAACTGTATAAAACACAGTCCCTTTTATAGTCTGATACTAAGCCAATGGTAACATTAACCTATTTTGAAATATCAGTGCAGCAGAGCTGCAGCAAAAGGGTTTGCTGATGCTAACATAAAATTGGCTTCAAAGCAAGCTCACAACAGCAGGGAAGCATTATCCAACAAGCAGAGCCTTGAATGCTGTTCCACCTACGCCCTGAGTTACCGCTTAAGCCACAGGAAAATTAATCAGTGATTCCCTTAGTTCATCACTGGTGCCACTTGTCACCAGCTATTTCTCTGTCTATTTAAAATTATCTCGGTCTAGCTGAGTATTAAGGGGAGTCTGAAAGCAAACGAATGGCATTAAAAATTAAAGCAAAGCAGTGGGCCAGCCTCAGTGCAGGACAGGACAACTTCAAGGCAGAGGAAGAACCACCACTTTCCCTGCTCTGCAGGATACAGAGACAGACACAAAGCAGAGCCAAGCTAAAGAAATTATAGGGAGAACTCTGAAACCAGTTGAATTTAGAGAAATTACTTCTCCTCCTCGCCATATACTAAAAACACAAGCTAAAAAACTTAAATTAAGCCCCTTCTGTCTCAGGAAAGAAGGAATTTGTGAATAAGGTAACTATGTTTTATTCAGATGTGAAGATAAATGAGGGTATGTTTCATCGCACTGAAACTACAACACGCTTTTCTGGGAAGTTCCTTAAGAAAAGCAGTGTCTGAAATACAAAAATTTTGCTGCCAGGCAGTTCTTGGGTAGCAATTTTCATCCTAGTCATTGCACAAAGAGCATCTTTATTAGGAAGAAAATTAGAGTCTGCTTAATGACACAAATGGGAAGCCTGACTTGTTCTCAAACACAAGTTGTCTCCAAGGTCCTGGTTTTGAGAACACGCACAAAGGGCTTGCACCACCCCAAAAGGTGAAGCAGTACCTTCAGGCTGGCAAAGAAAAGGACCCCAAGGAGCAGTATGATGAGACAGCCCAAGCAAAGCTAACAGCTCGCTGCCACTGGCAAGGGCTCCTCCCTCCTCTCTTCACTCCCCATGAGATCTGTCCTCTTCCCTTGTACCAGCTATGGTGCTCAACCACATCAACAAGCAGAATCAGCTCATGAAGGTGGCTGAAAACTAGATTAGGGACAATCCCTTCAACAGTAACAGCAAGATGTTAGACTGTCTCAAACTCATCTAGACCACCCCTCACGCCCAGAGCAAATCAGTGTTTCACTGAGAAGCCCAATCCCAATGGCTCCGAGCACCTCCTGCTCTTTATTTTGCTGCCTATTAGTCATGTCCCCCCCAGCACTGAAGCTGCAGCAGCTTCTCAAGGACTTCCAGTTTCATATTTTGTAAAGTACAGCAAGACACAACTCACCTGGTTAACACTTTAGTGTGGGTGTTGATTACGCCGAGGGCTTCCTTGAAGTTCCCGTTCTGGATAAGACACACTACTTTACACTGAAGTGCAGTCACATCGTCTTTGCTGATCTGCAGTACTGGAGGAGAAACCAGTTTCAACACAACAATCTAACTCATTATCGGACACACTAAGGCTTTGTAAGAGCCATATGTTGTTACAGTTGCAAAAACCCATCATAGAGAGCAGTCACGTCAATTTAAAAGGGTCCTGGCGTGGCTTGCTTTGGCTCAGATCATGAAACAAATCCCATCAGGATAAAAGCAGCCAGTATAAATACTGAACTTGCCCAAAGCGACCACTGTGCTAACATGCCTGGAACAGAGCTGCACCAAAGGAGCTGTACGCACCTGGACAAACCTTTCCTTGGCATTTCACTTCCAGGCAGAGAACACAGTGCCAAAACCTGAGTGCCATGTAAAGCATATACAGGAGGAAAAACACCTGACATAGAAGAACAGTATGGCTCTAGACAGGTAGTCACCTTATATGCTAATATTTTCCGCCAGTGGAAGACAAGTAAGGGAGAACTAGGAGGGAGAAATAGGTTTGGGTATTTGATTTTTTTCATGTGATCCCAACTCTCAGATCTGCCAGGACAGGAGATGAGTCCCTACTCCCTACAAACACCAAAGAGAGAACTTTTAGCCATAACATGCCTTACATTGCAATCCCATTTTGGATGCCAAACTATCAAAACAACACATCTCAGTGTGACTCTCGCTCCCGAACACGTTATCACTCCCGAGTCAGTTGGTCCATACACACCACCACTCCTCCAATTCCCAGGGGGAAAAGCCCTCCTTCCTCCCACGATCAAAACTGATGGAAAACCCACGAGTAGCTCTGAAGGCTTGGCCCGCAGCAATGGCGGCGTGATGCAACAGAACAACTGACGGTCCCGCTGCAGGAGCGGGGCCTAGGCGGCTGCCCCACTCGGCTCCCCCACCCGCTTTCGCCTCTCCCCTAGCACAGGGAAACCTCCAGAAGCGTGCCGGAGCGCCGCTGGGCGCCCTTTGCCCGCAGCTCTACTCCCGGGGCCCGGCACGA
>NW_008795709.1:80839-82887 GCF_000699145.1 Aptenodytes forsteri | reverse complement strand
GGCGCGGGGAGTCCGCCTGCTGAGTTGATGCACTGTAACTTTCTGCATTACGCCCAAACTTTTTACTCTTGCACTCGACATTGCGAGTTTAGTCTGATTTAATGAAAAAATTGTGTGCAGCTGTAGCATCTTGGTTATTGCCAAATTACTCGGCTCCTCTTCTAATGTTTCAACTGAAGAACTCCTTATTTTACTAATATTTTAACCAACTTTTTCCCTCTCTCAGAATAAACTAAAAAAAAAAAAAAATTAGTAAAATCAGCAGATATGACCTAAGTGAGTGTGTGTGGGGAGGGGGAACGGGGCGATTGCCCCCCCCCCCCCAAAAAAGAATCTTCCACCAATTCCCATCACTTCCTTCTGCTAGAAGACTGCCATCAGTCATCAGTTTTCAAATTTCAGAAATGCCATGAATTATTACAAATATTACAAAGGCTGGAGTTTTTTTTAATAAAAATTATAAGGTTATAAATACGAAGGTGGCTATCACTTTGTATAATAATACCAACATAGCAGAATCTGGACTTCAAACACAAACTGAAGATAAACTGCAGGTGTGAGATACGACCAGCAAAGCCAGCTCAGTGCAACTAGCACAGCGCTGGACGATCGAGCCTCTTTTTGTAGAGTAGTCCAAGGTAAATGACACAACTCCTCACTCTGAAGGACTATTGAGTCATCTGGCGACATCTGTTCAACAGGAATGACAACCACATTAAAGAAAGAAAAAAACCAATTAATACTTCAAACAAAATACTCTTTTATTAGAGTATTTTTGATTAAATATACAGAACTCGATTGCTACTTAAAATTTCTATCGTTCAAAGTTTTTCCCTCGAGAAGGACGGTAACGATGCTATCTCAGTGCGTATTATATGGAAGGATCACACCTCTCAAGCGTCTAGCTCATAAATCAGAGCAATGCTGCACGTACTCGGTGTGCCAGCAAAAGAAGGTACTGCTGCAATGCAATTAACATACAAAAAATGCACTGCCAACACATACACGGCCAGCTCTATGGCCAGTGATCCAGAGAGTAGCATCACATTGAGAAGTAGGCTTAGCAGCACAGGAATGAAAAAGAAAACACAGTTCCTGACCACAAAAAAGGTAAGAGTTCCAGAAGGCTTGTACAAGTCCTAAGCGTTCCTCCCTCACAAGGACTGCAAAGGACTACAAATTTAGCCACTGGTTTGGAAGATTTTCCGAAGCATCCGTCGTGCTGGGGGCAGGGATGCAGAAGTCTCACTGAAAAAGGTGATGAAACGAGTGAGTCTACAGCCCTTACGCACCTCCGAATGTCACCATCGCAGGCAGTCTGGTGAAGCACACACTTAGGGCTGAAAGACCACCAGCTATAGGCTGGCTTCTGCGCCGGGGCCTTGACACCCGTTTGTTCCTCTACCAGCACAGATAAAATTGAGCTCTTATTTTATACGCAGGACGACATTAACAAAGCAGCGTGTGTAGGTAGCTACGCCCCTGCTGCCCCTCCCTGCTGGTATCAGTTCCTTGAGCATATCATGTAAGTAACTACCATTACTATCAGACTTCAAATATTCAAGCTGTGTACTTTGTTTACATCTGCGCACACATACGACAGCTAAGACCTGCAATTCTGTGCCTTTTCATACTGCTCCACCGTTAAGCAAAACCTAAGCAATCGTCAGCTTTTAATTACGCACAGTACATCTCCTAGACTTTTTTTTAAAGAATTGAACAAAAATTTAGAAGTATGTTTGGTCAAGTTTATCACTGCATGTGGTACAATCAAACCTGGTTAACTGGCACTCATCAACCGTCTCGTGATGGAATGTCTAATGGCAGATTTCTTTAAATGAAAAATCCAGACAATTGAGAGGTATGCAGAACACCCGTCTTAAATATTTGAAGCTACACGTGCCATCTTACAGAACACAAGCTACAGTTACAGACATAACATTAAATCTTATTAACCAATAGTGCATAAGAACTTAAAAACAGTCAGTGAAATCAGTTCAGACAGTGACTTCCAAAAAAGTCATGCCTCATCTGCATTGTGTGAAGGG
>NW_008795709.1:80307-80597 GCF_000699145.1 Aptenodytes forsteri | reverse complement strand
AAACCTGTTTAACTGGCACTCATCAACCGTCTCGTGATGGAATGTCTAATGGCAGATTCTTTAAATGAAAAATCCAGACAATTGAGAGGTATGCAGAACACCCGTCTTAAATATTTGAAGCACACGTGCCAATCTTACAGAACACAAGCTACAGTTACAGACATAACATTAAATCTTATTAACCAATAGTGCATAAGAACTTAAAAACAGTCAGTGAAATCAGTTCAGACAGTGACTTCCAAAAAAGTCATGCCTCAACTGCATTGTGTGAAGGGGGGGGGGGGGGGAAT
>NW_008795709.1:76031-80206 GCF_000699145.1 Aptenodytes forsteri | reverse complement strand
GGAGGCGCGCGGCGGGCGCGGGTCGCGAGGGGGGGGGGGGGGGGGGGGGGGAGGGGAATAATTTTTAGGCAATTTTAACACAAAGTTTTAATCTACATTTGAAAAGCTGTTTTATTTTATATATACACACTATGTATAAAATAAATTAAAAAGGGGAAGGGGAAATAGCTTATGCTTCAAATTAACACAGACCAGTAGTTCCATAAATGAACATTTTACCGTCTTTGTGGTAAAAAGCTGACATAGAAGTTCAAAACCATACAATGCTTATAAATAGAAAGAGTTCAAAAGATATTTTTTTAAAAAATGGAATTTAAACATCATTTTCCCTTCCCCTACAATACACTTTAGTTTTGTATGTCATAGCATCAATACATTTACAGAGTATCTGGACGTCACATCCACACAAGAATTCGTAACAAAGCAGGTAAAAGTGCTAGCGGTGTTAAAGTTTAGGACTTCTCCCAAATAACTCTACCTGCTCCTCAGCCTTCTCCTGAAATGAAGGCTATCAACATTCATCACCCAGTTTGAGGTATGGGCAGAAGAAAAAACTGCAACTGGTACTTCCCGCCCCGCCTTGCCTCTGCTAAAATACAGCAGCAATCTATTGATCTGGTAATTGACAATGGTGGTGCACAATCTCTTACCTCCATTCAGCTTGTGTATAATTTAATCACTATATAAAAAAAAGTTATTTTGAAACATAGTATTAATGCTGAACTTAAAAAACAACAACAAAAAAAAAAAAAACCAAAAAACCCCAACTTTAAATCTTCTTTGCAACCATGTTTAAATGTTCTTGTTCCAGACTTAAAGCTTCACATAAACACCGGACAGAAGGATGACAATTTTAAACCAAGAGAGCACCTAAAAATATACTATAGGTAAAAATGAAATCAATCATCTCTCCACTTCATAAAAATGTAGAAACCCTGTCAGCAACAGTAGTAGACTCAGAAGGAACAAGGTGAAAAGGAGCATCTAGAATACTCAAGAGGCTTGCTACGCTACTTCTCTTTATTGCCCATTCTCTCATTTGTATGGACGGCCACTGCACGACAAGAAGCCTGTGATAGTTCTCTTGTCTTCCTTTCACCACTGCTGCCAGCTGAAGTCGTCATTGCTGCCAAAGACCAAGAAAAATCCTAGGATCGTGGCAAAGATGACTGTATTCCCCGTAAGAACAAGTGCACACGCGCCCCAGTAAATCTGTGAACAAGGGGGATTTAGTTAGACACATTTTGAACTGAATACCGACAAAAGGTTAACGTCTTAATGTCAGATTCTAGACAAAGCTCACCAACAGGCCCGTGATGCAAGAAGGCGGTATCTCATTATTTGTGGTTACGCCAAGAAGGCTGGGTTTACCCAAAATGACTCGACCAATTCACAGTTAGCCAAGCAGCACTGCAAGTTTCTTCTAGCCGTGTTCAAAGCACTGGCTAGCAGGCACAGCTGTTTTGCCGTAACATCCACAAACAGTAAAGTGAGGCTAGGCAACAGCATCACACGCATCTGCAGCCCAGCTATACTTGCTAACCAGGCTATAAGACTGTTTTAAACAGACATTTAAGGATGCAGGTCTTCAAAATGCCAGCAGATATCCCAGTAACAAAACAGGAGGTGAATGTTTTCCAAGGAGAGTAAGTGGATTACTCAACGGGTGTGAGGCATTCAAACGGACCGTCTGAGCTGTTCTTGCCTAAAGAGATTTTATGAAAATGCACTCCATGTTTTTTGACTTAGTAGCGCGCTCTGAAATTCACACAAACAAGGTCATCTTTTAAAGGATTTTAGTGAAAAGCCGTATACTGGGAAAGATGTAGTGACAACTGGGAAGTTTGCAAAATAACACCACATTATCAGTTACAGTGAGTGCAGAAACGCATCATTTGTTCATGCTTCTTTAGCCCAACCGTTCCACAAATTGCCTTCAAAGTGTTCGATACACTTTTATATTTGGTTACTTGCCTGTTAAGTTTTCACACTATTTTCTATCTCGTTTTCTCTGCATTGCATATAGGCTGTTAGGGTTTATTCCATGACCACGTGAAGCAATTGGCAATCACGACGTTCTGCCGTGCTTCCATTTCTAGTATTCATTTTTCTTGCCAAAAGAACTCTTACTGTGTTTCCACTGCAAGCATCTTAAGTATGCATTTATAAGAGTTGCTTAGTGCATGAGAGCTTTACCTTCAGTAAAAAAACATAAAGAACAAAGTTTTCTAGGAAAAAAAAAACCCCAACCACAAATCATAGATTGAAATATTACTAACCAGTTCTGCTCTTGCAAACACTATCGGTAGCCCAAATGCTGAGACAACAATGCCTGTTGTAAGAAATATTGCTAGCTCCTTGCAGGCATTACTTGTAGCATCTGTGTCATCTACTAATCTTCTTGCTATGCAGTACGGGATAGGAGAAAGGATATAAAAAAACAGAACAAACAGTGGCCAGTACTGGCTGAAAAAGAAAGGAGAAGAAAAGTTAAAGTTAACTTGATTTACTCCCTGTTCTTCCCGAAATCAACGCAAGGCATTTTCCCCATCCAGCATCCACATTCGGGAAAGACAGACACAAGCCCAGAGAAAACAAATCCTTCGCTTTGGAACAAGCTGACGTTAATCCAACACACCGTGTTCGTGAGCGGCTTCAGCTGACCTCAGCGGCAGAGAGCTCACGAACAGGATATTCATAAAGCGAGATCTCACTAAGCAAGCCCAAATCTAAAGCCACCTCACGTGATGAGCTTAGCTCTTAAGTTTAACCCGTCAGCTTTACTTAAGAATTGCAGAGATACCTTTGTAGAGCCCTCTCGTCATTTCGCCCGTAAGCTCTCAGCGCGCCTACGTGGAACGGAGTACCGTTCTCAGCCAACACCCACCCGCCACGGGGAACCGAGACTCGGGTTTTGCTTTTTTAAATCTGAACGCAACCAACAAAAACCTGCAAAAATTACACCATTGTATTTGGCAACGTTTTCTTTCATTGCTTGCAGCTCACCGGACTAGATTTCTCAGACACACCAATGCGGCTGCACATTGTTTCAATAAAACTTTACTGCAGTTTGAAGGGTGACCGCATAGTCATCTCCTTCCTAAGGGTTTGTGTCACCAGCCCTGGTTTTATAACAAAAGAAAGCTGGCGTAAGAAAGCTAGTCACGTATGTGACTATTGCAGAGAACAGCAATTCGCAACCACTAACAGGACTATCGACAGGATATCCGATACTTGTTTAACTGTAATTAAAGTTGATTTAAAAGATTTTCTGTAAAGTCAGCACTCACTTGCAAAGGGTCAAAGCCACAGGCCTAGCTTTCTGAACTTTTGGTCTACTGCTTCTTATCTCCTGGACTGAGAGGCAGGAATCAAGAGACCGAAAGCCCAGAGAGCAGCTGCAATTACTCCAGAGGCTGCACTACCAGGTGTGGTGCGCAGCCAAGGGTCCGCCTGACAGTCACCCACAGCCCAGCTACCACTAAGCAGCCAGAGAAAATGCAAACGCTTCCCTGATGATACCAGGTGCTTGCCACCTGCTTCAGGAAACGCTACCTGCTTATCAGCCACGGAGGGACAATATCGGAGACATGTTAGGACGGTGCATTCTTTAACAGTTTGCAGCCAGGCCCGGTAATTTAACTTTTGTCGCCTTTACTTTTATGGCGAATTAACTCCTGGACGGTCTTTTTCCCCACCCCAATCTTTTGAAGCCAAAAAAAACCCCCACCCCTCCTACACACACAGAGGACTTATCAGCCCACAGTTATGAAAGCCAGACCGTTCTGGGGTTACAGACATGCAAAACGACACGAAGACTAGGAAGAGAGCGCACGTTACTTGTACTGGGGAAGGGCACATCCGAGCATCAAGAACATCAGTCCGACCGCTCCCCCAAAGGACAGGCTGATCAAAGCTACAACGAGAACACAAATCGACAGCGGATGAAGGAGGGGCTCAACACGCCGCATGAAACACCGACCGCGACCTTCGAACGAGGCCGAGGCTCCGCCATAGCGAGCCCAGGGTGGGGCCGGGCGCGCCGCTCGCCCGCCGCCGGGGCAGAGCTTCCACCGATCCCCCGGGCCCGGGGGTGGCAGGGCGGGAAGCCCGGGCTCCTCTTTCGGGGCGGAGGGCGGCGCAGGGCAGCCCCGGCCGCCCGGCAGAGCGGGGCC
>NW_008795709.1:53042-74999 GCF_000699145.1 Aptenodytes forsteri | reverse complement strand
TACGCTCCGAGAGGAATAAGCCCGAGCCCCCTCCGAAGGAGATGGGGAGCTCTGCCGCGTCCCCCTCTGCGCGTCTGATGCTTGTTCGGGCCTTGCCTCTTGGAGAAGCACGCTATTGCGTCCTTTGTATTCTCAGCCTTTTCCTGGTAGGAGGCCCGTGTGGCTAAGGGGAGCGCGTCTGGGCAAACGTTGACCTTCGTGCTGCCTGTTTCAGGGAGGGTTCTGCTGAGGGAGGTACAGGCGCTCACTCTCCACAGAGGCCAGTACACGACATCCCGGCGGACAGCTGCAGTCCCTCAGCTACAGTGCACGGGAGGCACTGCTGGATGTTCCCGCGTCCCTGAGGTCGTTCAGTGTTACAACAAAGGTTGGGATGGCTATGATGTACAGGTAACTGTTTAAAAGCTGTTGAACGTTTAATGAAATCGTCTTCCCCCAGACTTGGTAGCTTCCAAAGGAGAAAAGAGTAACAGGCTAGGGGGTCAGTTCGGCTTGCTTTTTGTTAGAGGACCTTTGACAATTAAAGCTTAACCTAAAGAAAGCCTTTCTAACCTGGAAGACATTTTTTACGCTGAGGGTGGTGAAGCACTGGCACAGGTTGCCCAGAGAGGTGGTGGATGCCCCATCCCTGGAAACATTCCAGGTCAGGTTGGACGGGGCTCTGAGCAGCCTGATCTAGTTGAAGATGTCCCTGCCCGCGGCAGGGGGGTTGGACTAGATGGCCTTTAGAGGTCCCTTCCAACCCAAACTATTCTATGATTAAATACTTTTTGGGTTTGGATTTTCTAGGACTACTGTAGGTATATCTTTGAAATGTGCCTGAAGGCTGTAATGTAAGAACACTGCATAGCAAACCTTCGTTGGTTTTAATTAAAATGTTGCTGGAGTTCATAAGATCAAACTCTTGTGAACCCTTGAGGATGCTCTTGCTTTGGCATTGCTGCATGGATTTCCAATTTTTAGAGTAGAAAGGGCTATAAATATTTGCATCACTCTACCTTTTAAAAACTAAATTTCAGACTTGCGTGACTTCCTCTGGTGTGTCAGTACTAGTCAGTAAATAGTCATGTGTTTCTGTTTTGTTAGCTATTACCCAGGCTTCTGCCAATAGATTAACAATTACCTTCAGCCTTGATTCCTGGTTAAAACTGATACAGTATTGTAAAAGTACAGTCAAATTTGAATTGGCAGTTGGTACTGCTCTCCTGAATTATTAGTTTAGAAACTACTACTTTTTTTTTTCCCAGAATATGTGTCACTTGCAGTTAGAGGTGATACCTAAGTTCAGATACTTCAAGGAGACATGAGACTGAGGAATCTGCATATACTTAACAGCAGAATCGCAATCTGAGTGTTAAGTGCTGCATATGAATGCCTAATGATATCTGTCCCAATTTCTTTTGATTTCTGTGTGGAAATAAATGGAATCAGGTGCACTGGATTTCAGGCTTCCATATTGTGTTTTTGTAGCTGCCATCCAGTTTACATGGGACAGACATTTATTAAGTAACTGTTGCACGGGGTATAGGTTATTTTTAGAAGTATTCCTATACCTAAAGAAGGGATACTTGAAAAACCTGTTCAGTGAAGAAAAACAAAATCTTCCAGAGTTGTAACACTTCTGTGTTCTGAAAGATCAGATTTTTTTTTTAACTTTTAGGACTTTCAAAAACATTCTTAGTTAATTTCAAATTCTTAGTCCTTTTCAAAGTACAAGTGCTCAGAAATTTCTTACCCTGTGGCCTTTTAGATGATTTGTTAGCAATTACAGCTTTATTTCAGAATATATTTGGGGAAGCAGACAGGTATTTTCACCTCGGGAACAGGAGGTTTTACTTTGTATTGTGTTTATCTTTTCAGTGGCAGTGCAAAGCAGACTTGGAAAATACCTACCGTTTTGGACAGATCGAAGTGAGCTGTGAAGGCTACGATTATCCGGATGATCCTTACGTGATTTGTTAGCAATTACAGCTTTATTTCAGAATATATTTGGGGAAGCAGACAGGTATTTTCACCTCGGGAACAGGAGGTTTTACTTTGTATTGTGTTTATCTTTTCAGTGGCAGTGCAAAGCAGACTTGGAAAATACCTACCGTTTTGGACAGATCGAAGTGAGCTGTGAAGGCTACGATTATCCAGATGATCCTTACATCTTAAGAGGCTCCTGTAGTTTGCTGTTCAGGCTAGAGCTGACTGAAGAAGGTGAAAGGAAAGTGAAGAACTCTGGAAGTTTTGGTTCTGGCTATTATCAGTCAAGGAAGGATTCTTCTGATTCTGGTGCTGGAGCGATTGTTATAATTGTTGTTCTGGTTCTTGCTTTTGGAGTATACAAGCTCTTCCTCAGTAACCAGCAGCCTCAGCAGAGTTTTGGTGACAGTGATGGATTCACTAGGCCTTCCTGGCAGAGTCAGCAGGCACCGCCTCCTCCTGGTTTTAAGTCCAGCTTCACAGGTAGGGCTCCGAGCCATTTACAGTACTCAAAAGAGCAAGCAGGATTGTACTGTTTTATCTGCAGTAGGTGCAGGTGGGATAGACTTAAAACCAATACGTTGGCAGTTGACTCTGCTGAATTGGCTGCAGACCCTGCAGCCAGCTTTGCATTCTGTTCTTTGTTCGAAAGTGAAAATAAGATCTTGGTTTCCCACAGGCTTTCAGGGCAGGCTGTGCAGCAAGCTGCCCTTGGAACCTTTGAAACTCTGTCTGCCCATGCTCTGCAAACGTACTTTTCATACTCTGTGAAATACGAGGATCGTGACAGGGAAGAATAATTTTCACAAGTAATCTGGAAGAGAGGATAGTCTCACGCAGGCGGAAACAAACTCATGCCAAAGAAGTGCTTTGAAACTTTACAGAAGAGTCTTTCAGCCATTGGGCTGCTGACCCCTGATTTCATTCACAAAGCAGTTGATAGGGTTGAGTATCATGTACCAGTCCTCTGTTTAACAGGTGCTTCAGTGTAGTCCCAGTGGTTGAAAGGTTTGGTTCCCAGAGCAGAGAACAGTGTCTCTGAACTATCGTTAGAGGTGCAGCACCTGAATTTCATGTGGTGCCTTTAGTCTGAAGCTGGAAATTGAATAAGCAGTGACAAGGCTGTTGCTAGGAAAAGATGCACTTTTTCTTTTCCCAGGAAACTGATGACTTTTGTCCCTTAATAAATGGACTGCCTCAGATGGTCATAGTGTCCAAGGGAAATAAACATTATTCATCTGGTGTCTGACTAACTCATTAAACCCTGTGAACGTGTGAAATGCTCACAGCACTGGAACTCAAATTACATTCTGACAAGTTGCATAATCTCCACATCTTTTCTTTTTTTGTGAGACAGAGAAGGGGTTCTGTC
Organism: Aptenodytes forsteri; assembly: GCF_000699145.1. NCBI lineage: Eukaryota > Metazoa > Chordata > Aves > Sphenisciformes > Spheniscidae > Aptenodytes > Aptenodytes forsteri. The sequence continues at coordinate 71,659 of NW_008795709.1, read as the reverse complement.
AAGTAAATAAGTAGCAAGGATTAAGTTCGCTTAGTCAAAAGGTTACATTTTAGTAATGCTTGTTAATGCTTTCTTCCAGGTTTGCTCGAGCCACTCTGCCAACAGAGGGTGCCAGTATAACTCTCTTGGATAGCCTTGTGCAGGGCATGTGCAGCAGAAACTTTCAGATGTACCTGCAGCAGAAAATTAAAGGGGTTCTGCTTCTGTATTACTAGTGGCTTTGCAAATTGGTTTCCATGTAGTTATTTCAGACTTCAGACAGTCTGTCTATGCTGCTTGTGCGTCAGCGGCTTTGTGTGTGCATGCCACTTGCCACTGGCGTTACTGTGGTAGTTACTAAGAGCCCTGGTCATAAGACAGGGCTCTGTCATACTGGGCACAGGCAAAACAGACTGAAGGGTTACTTTTTTTTTTCCTGTCCTGTTCCTTGTCAATTAATTGCACCAATGCATTTTTCATTGCAAGAGTCTGAAATCTAGCAAGGGCAGGGCCTTGAAAATGTTTTCTTGATTAACACTGAAAACTGAGACGCTTAAAATGCATGTTGGGAGCTTAACTTACGGCGTTTTTAATAATGAGTGTCAATGATTTCTCCTTAGATCTCAAACAGTGTAAGGAGGAAACCTCTTGAATGTGGGGCCAGCTTAAAAATATTAAGTGTTATGCTACTTTGTGCGTTTAATATCTGCCTTAAATTTTGACAACGGAGCAAAAGCACATCTCTGAGTGTGTCCATGTGTTCCAGGAATGTCTTTGAAAATCTGGACAGTAATGAAAAGTGATGAAGTGATGTCATTTACTTACTGCTGTTAATACTTAATTTGCCTCATTTTAAATCCCCTTAACATGCAGAACGTGTCCTGTGAAACTTGTTTAGCTAGCCTATCTTAACTAAATTCTGCTTTTTCTCTGTTAGTGGTTTGACATGATCCTTAATGTTTACTTTAGATATTTAAACAAAAAAATGACTCAGTTTTCCGAGTCAGTGTTCAGCCATGGTGCTTTTGAACAAATGAGTTGGTTCATCTCCCTGATTAACATCGTTTTTACAGTAAATGAAGTACTTTTTTTTTGTTGTTCCAAATCAGCATAGTTTAATGGGTATATCATCCCAATGAGAGTTTTTCTTTCTCCCAATGCATTCAAAATTAAATTCAGTATCAAATCCAATGTAGACTTAAATTTTGTTTAAATTTTTTTTTTCCTAATCTTCCGTGACTTCAAACAATCCACACCAGCTTGAAGGCAAACCAGGCCCTGTATAACTTTTACACACAAAATCTCTGGTCCACTTGTTTAGGTGGGCATATTTCAGGGAGGCCATAATCTTCCGTCCTTGCCTTTTACGCTTCCTTATGTCTTAAACCTGTGGTCAAGCTTATTCTTGCATCCTTATTGTTCCCTAGACTGGACAATGATTCTACTTTGGTTTTGCATCTTCTCTTTTTATTTCTAAATGGAAGACATTTGGTTCTGAGTCAGAACCTCATGTTACGCAGGTCACGTGAAAACTCTGTAACTCTTCTCCCCCCACAACCCACTTGATATGCTTGCAGTTTCATCAAGGTATTTGTCAAGCTTGGTGACTCATGCATAATAAAAAGCATTGCAATGTGATTGCAGTTAGCATGTCTTCTGATAACAAATACCCGGCTAGAATTACCAGAAACAATACGAAGTAATGTTTGCCATTAGGCTGAGCCACTGTTACTCAAAATGTGCAGCTGTTTTGAGTGAGATTAGAAGCAGTGTCCTAGTGGTTAGTTCACTCTTTGGTCTTACGTACTTGATTTCTGTTCCTGCATCTGTTTCTGGCCTGCTGTGTGACCTTGAGCAGATTACTTTTTCTTCATTTCCTTTTCTTTTTTTAATCTAACTTGTCTGTCTATAAAGTCTGCAGGCAGGGACTCTTTGCCATGTTTTGCAGACATCAGGGCTGTGAGATTGAGTGGAAGCTAATTTTTAACATAAAACTCTTTACATTATTTAGTGTTCGTTTCTATGTTTTTTCCTGCTTTCTGAACTGTGAGGCCTTTCAAGTTAAGCTCGATCAAGAATCTACTGAAATCAGGAGGAGTTTATGGTCTAATTTTCCATTGTCTTTAACAGAGGAGAGTCTTGTTGCAACAGCTGGCCTGAGGATTAGGTGCCACTAACTCATATGTTTTCCATTTTCATTTTGTTTAAGAAGGAAACAGCTTTGGGACTCATTCCAATCATGGAACCAGTTCAGGACCAGGATTTTGGACTGGATTAGGAGCAGGAGGCTTGCTAGGCTACTTGGCTGGCAGTCACAGGTAAAATATGCACACTATCAGATTTGAAGCATTTAAGCTTGATTTCCTCACTCCACTCCCCCCCATTTCAGTAGCCACCTCTTATTGTTCAAGATTAGAGGCCTAACTGAATATTTAAGTCCAAATACATGAACAAGCTTCCTAACTTGGGCTGCTTTTCTTTTAAAAACAGTCTTTGGTCCGCTATTTTTTTTTTTCAGTCCTTTGAAATGATGTGCCTGAAAATGCTGGTGTGAGATAGCTATTTGTAAATTTCAGCAGCAGGAAACTCCATATCCATAGAAGCAAGTAATTTAAATCAGTGCGTCAAAGGTCATGATGTGTTAGTCTTATTGATACAACTTTTTCAAGGTAGTTAACAGAACAGAGAGATGTTTTCTTTTGTCTTACATGGCTGGGATGCAGGTGCTGCTAAAATGCATTTAAGCTTCAGATGTCAAATCTACTTTCTTGTCTGACAGAATTTCAGAGGGAAAAATTTCCTCATTTGCAATTGTTAGAATTGCTTATCCTGAAGAATGAGGTTTAACTTCCTTTTGGAATTCTACAGGTGTTATTGTGACAATGCTGGATATCCCTGCTATCAACATATGTTAATTATATTAAATAGGGAGATTTCCAGCTTTGAAACAACTGCCTGCTTACAGTTTTACCTCAGAGATGCAGTCTCCTTGTTGTTTGGGATGCTAATTCCTTCATTTTTCATAAGGGCACTAATGAAGCCTTCTTTCTACTCTGTTTCTCATTAGAGCACAGCCACGTTCCCCGTATCACAGTATGTGGACAGATCCCACAGCTGCACCTCCAATGAATGAGCAGTCAAGCAATTCCACACAAGGGAGCAGTTCAGGAACAAGAACTGCTTCTGGTAAGGCAGAAGACCTTTTAAACTCCTGAAGCTCGAGGGACTTTGACCTATCAAAAATACACAGGTGTTAGTTGAGGTTCAGCAAGCATTCTTTGTTTTATTTTACCACTTGGTACAGGTGGGCATTTAACAGTGTCCCTTATGTCTGTTTCCTATGGAAGCAGGGCAGCATTGTGGGGCATGAAACTCCCTGCAAGCCTCCGATGGGCATGGTACCTCCAGCACTGGGTTTGTCTTCATCTGCAAGGTGTATTAGTTTAAGGCTTTCCCCTTCAGTGTGCGCTACACATGCGCTTCACTAGCAAACGTGTACAAACATGATTTCTGTCTAGAAAGCAGGTTGTCTAATCTGCAAGAATAGAATATTTTTCAGGCCAATCAGCTCAACAGTTGCTTGCTGTTCTACTTTATGTGAATATGTTTAACTCATCTCCCTTACCACTTTTAGCCTTTTTAGAACTGGGGAGAGCCCAGTTGGAAAGGCTTTGGTGGAACTGACGCTTTTTTTTTCCTTTGCAGGCTTTGGGGGCACAAAACGAAGATGAAATCCTTGATGTTATTACGTCTGAGTGATTGAACTAAATCTTTCTGTGTGCTAGCACTTTTTTATTAGTAGTAGGCTTCAGAAGTGGATATGAGAAGAGGTGTGAAGGACTAGGCAAAGAATTCCTCTCTTTCCCTGAGGAAATGTGGACTCTCCCTCTTGTATAGGGTATTACAGGTGCTGGAACATCCACTGTTTCACAACAGCAGCTTCTCATAAGATACAAAATAAACTCATCCAAGTTAAGAAGAATGATGTTACAGTACTTATACATCTGTCTATACTTGAGGGATTATGGCAATGGTAACCTTACCAGATTTTCAAAGCAAGTATCTTACTCATGTTCTGGGTGTAATTTCATTTAATCCAGAATTTATGAGTTTTTCTTGGTGGTCCAGCATCTGAAAGGCCTAGTTTGTAATCTACCTGATATCTAAGGGGTGCTGCTCTTTGAAGCTACTTTTGTTTGTCTTTGTAAAATTCATGTGAACGTTACTGTAAGTGCAGTCAGGTACTCAGATGGGTGTTGGGGTCTTTCCTTAATGGAAAAGAGCAAAACTAGAGAGAGAGACTAACATTAATATAATGTTTGTATCTGTGCTGTGTGACTATTGGAGCCAAAATTTGCAGATTGAGGACATTCTATGTTTCAGGGTTTATCCAAGTGGCTGTGCAAATCTGGGGGATTTTGTGTATAAATTATGAAAAAATAATAATAATAAATAACCTGAAATCAGACAAGATGGTCCTTCTCTAACTTCGACCTTTTTCTGGAAGACTGAGGTCATCTAAATTCAGATGGCTACAGACACTTTGCCCACATTGAGGCTCCAGACTTTCATTTTTACGGTGGATGTTAGCAATGCTATGAAAAATTGTGGTGTGAACTGGCTTATATCTCAGCCGCTGTCTGTCCTGTTGGATGACCTGCCCAGGACACAGTAAACCAAAGGTGCTCACTGCAAAAGGGAAGGGAGCATTCTTAATCCAAAGCTGGTGGTATCTCTAGAACATAGCAGGCCTTGAGACTAAGCAAAGAAAGGAAATCGAATGTCTAATGGAATGTAAACTTTCCCAAATGTACTTTTTAAAAACAAAGTGCTGTCAGAGTGGGAAGCAGAGAGGCCTTGCTTTTTTCTGTAATGATGTTTTGGGGCTCTGAGAAGTGTCATAGTTCTTGTGTGATTGTGCCCTGGGAGAGGCGTTGCTGGAAAAAAACCCCAAATTTCTCAGGATTGGGGGGGGGGGGAGAGGGGAAGACTGAAAAATGGGCTGCTTGAACACCAGGTCTTGTCCAGAGGCCATCCTAATACAGCTTAGACATGCGCGTGTGTGTGTGTGCGCACGCACGGCTTTTCTGTGCTGGCAGCAGTCTGAGAAGCATAGCGTTCATCCTTGTGAAAATACTGTGTCTGGGAATTGATGTGAACTATTACAGCAAAAGCAAAGCACTGTTTTGCTGATACGAGCTGCATCTCCACAAGGAGATTTAGCAGGTATGGTTAGTCTAGGAAAGTGACTTCAGTGTTACTCATCAAAAAGCAACTACGTCAGTTCATGAGTACAAGAAATAATTGGCTCAAATGATAATGCCCGAGTTCAATGTCTGGCTTAAGCAACAGAAAAAAAAAAAAACAAAACCCCCAAACATAGAAATCTTCAAGAAGTCAACAGATGCTAAGAAAAAGTGTATGGCATGCGCTGAAAACATGGGAATCATGATAAAACTGATAACTTGAGGATAAAATAATGGTTTGCTGCTCAGAGCTGCTTGAGGATTAAGGGAAAATATCTTCATTAACAGCCTGCTCTGTCAACCTAGAAAGCAGGGAAATGGCAAAGACCTTGCTGTTGGCCTATTAGAAAGTTTTACCTTTTATGAGGAAAAGTATATGATAAATCTCTCTTTTTGATCAAATATAGCAAAATAATGTATTTTAAATGCTTAGTATTTTAAAATATTTAATATTTTAAGTTGTTCATAACAATGAAATGATTTTTGCTAATTGTTTGGGTAGTTTGAAGCTGAAGTTTGCTCTCAAATTATGATGTGTTATAAAATGTTTTAGACAACATTTTCATTTGTATTTATAGTTCCTGCATGAAATGTGTTTTGATGCGTAAACCTGATGAATTACCATAGTTTCTGAATCTGTTTGTAGGATATTTTTGCCCTTCCCTTTGACAAAGTAACGAAATAAGTGAATAAGAAGGGGTACTTGTGTCTCTAAAGCACTGTCTTGAGGCCTGCAGGGATGGCACTGTCTGTTTTTCAGGGTTGGCTATGTCTCATCATCAACTTCCCAGCTGGTGTAATAACAGCCTTTACCCCCAGATGCAGAGCTGGTAAGCTGTATATTTTGTTTCAACAAAATAAACCAATACTGGGAATAGAGTTATTTTATTGATTGGATTTTCAATAACAAAATACTGAACCACGTAAAGAAATGAAGGATTCCTTGTGAATCAAGGTTTTACATCTGAGTCTGCGGAAAAGCTCCATTATGCTGGCGAGTTCCTGGTTTTACAAGGTGATTAGCTGAACCTTTCAAAAGAAGTTATGATCACTGCTGCTGTTCCCAGTTGTGGATATAGCAGAACTCTACCCTGGGATAGCAGCTGACAGGTCTGCTGCTTATACTAAGAATGTGTCCCTGCTGAACAGAGACACGGCAACTTCTTGGCAGTAGTAGTGTAAGGTTAAACGGAGGCCTGCAAATTCGGATATCGAAGTTTCTAAGGTCAAAGATCAAGGATGTTGGTGAGGCTCCTGAATGAAAAAAAACTTGTGGAAGGCAGCTTGGAGCTCATACTTGTGAGAGTCCGTGAGCTTCCTTCCTGAACATCTGATCTGGAAGGTCCTAGTCTTCCTTCTGCTCCTGGACAGGGTTTTGGCAGCATCTTCACAGCAACTTCATAGTTGCAAGGCATATGTAAATGCTTAAACTGTTAAATGCTGCTGTAGGAGAACTGTAGTTCTACTTGGCACCTGGGACTAGTTCTGCTCATACTCTGACATGGCTTACATCCTCACATAAAGCTAAAGCTCATTACAGGAACGAAACTCCTGGTTTTACAGCTGACTTCCCCTGAAGCATGTGATGAAAGAAAAAAAGATGCACAGAGATAAGCTTTCTCTATGCCACTCTGTCTTGTGACTCAACTCCCAGGTCAGATCTTGGCTAGTTCTGCAGACTGTCATGCTATGCAACTTGCTCTTTTCTCTGGGTGCAAGGTGCGTGTTAGACTTACCAGCAAGGCGAGATGGTATGTTGTTTTGTTTTTTTAAAAATTAAACTCTTCCATGATCATCACTTTACACCACTAAGTTCCAAAAGGAAACTTAAGCCAGGTGGCACAATTACTGGCACTAGGAGTTGTTGCACAAAGAAATTGCTGCAATAAAGTAGCAAGCAATGCCTGCCTGCACAGCCATCTAAAAGCTGAAAATGCAGTATTTGTATGCAGGCTGTTGTCCACTTAGCACCAATTATAAGTGGTGTATTTTTCCCTCCTTAGGAAAGCAAATTAGTATTAGGTCTTAATGTTTTCAGAGTACCTATCAACCAGTGGTTCTGGTACAGAAGTAGCCCAGCTGCCTCCAAACTAAAGTATATGAGCAAAACCACAAAAATAAAAAAAACCCTCACGGAGATGCAGTCTGTACCAACAGACAATGCTGTTGCCTCATGTTGTGTGTAATGAAACATATTGTTAGGTCCCTTGTTCTCCTTCCGTACCTATTGGGGCAGTTCAGGGTTAAGTGTTGCTTGGGAGAGGCTCCATATCCCTCGGCATGTTTTGCTGAAACCTTCCTCTGTGGCCCATTCTCTTGCTTTCCCAATATCGCCTCCGCTACACTTTCTCACGTCTCCTTTTCTATTGCAGCTGTGTTTTGCCAGTGCTAATGAAAATAATCAGCAGACTCCCTTTGTGGCCTGTATTTCTTGTCTCCCACTGTCTTCCGTCTTATAGTTCCCTCTGTTCCTGCTGAGTGTCAATGTTTCTTCAGTAAGGAAGCGACAAGCACTTGCAAAAAGTACATTGAGCTGGGAATGGCTGGAGTAGATTGAGATGAAGTCAAGGGAGCAAACTGTCAGGCTGTGAATTGACCTTTGTAGGCAGTATGTCTGTGAAAAGAACTTTTTTCAGCCTTCTCTCAGAGAAGGATTTTTGTCAAGAGTACAGCATTGGCAGCTGGTGACTGGAGCAGATTAAGGACTGGTGAACTGGCAGCATGAAAAAGACCTGAAAACATCCTCTCTATCCTACCTTAGGAATGTCGAAGACTTGTATAACCAGGAAGCTGGCCTAGGATGTGTTAGCTCAGGCACTCCATAGACATGCCATTGCAAATCCTGTAGGTAGAAGTATGTTTAAAGATATCATATGCTTCTGAAAATGCCATGGTGCTAGTGCCAAGCACAAGAAAGGGGACTTGGCCCCGCATCCGTGTTTCTTTCCCACTGCAGCGTGTCTTGGAATGAACTGAGATGGCCAGAAATGGAAAGGGTAGCAAGCAAGTATGATGAAGGGTAGCAAGTTTACACCTGCACTAGCCAAAGCCAGGCTTGCAGGTGGAGCCTTTGCCCCAGTATGTCCTGTCTGCTCACTCTTCTCACACAACAGCAGGAAATACTAGGCAGCTCTAATAGCAGTTGTATCAGGATTATTTTACTGGGCTTGAAAGTTTCATCCTGCATCCCTAAAGAAGTCCTAAGGGCAATTATCAGTATATGTGTGGACACCTTTTGCTCTGAGGACCATCTCAGCCATAGCCCAATTCAATCTTCAAACTATCCACTGTGAAGTTTGGTGGAGACAAATCACCATCTGTTTAAAGACCAGGTTCCCCGAGTTACACACAGGGAATTTTTTCTCATTTACTGGATTTGCCTTGACTTCCCTGGCACTGAGACTCTTGTACGGTCTTTGCTGTACAACTGTATTCGGATGTCATTGTACAGGATCCTCTGAGACTTGGCCTTGAGATCAGAGCTCTGAGATCGTGGCCCCTGCTAGCCATCTTCTATAGGCCTCCTGTGCCCTTGTAATCAGCACAGGGGGATGTATTTATTGAGGCAGCACTGGAATTACCAGCAATCCAAAATGCTGCTGCTGCTGAGTAATGGGAGTTATTCATCTCCCAGTCAACTCCTGTAGTCATTTTCATGTCATTTAGCAGCTGTAAATGCATCACATCTGCTTTAATGGACAGAAAACAATTATGGTTGAGGGGGAAAAGGGAAAGTAATCAGCACAGGGGGATGTATTTATTGAGGCAGCACTGGAATTACCAGCAATCCAAAATGCTGCTGCTGCTGAGTAATGGGAGTTATTCATCTCCCAGTCAACTCCTGTAGTCATTTTCATGTCATTTAGCAGCTGTAAATGCATCACATCTGCTTTAATGGACAGAAAACAATTATGGTTGAGGGGAAAAAGGGAAAAAAAAAAGTGTAATGAATGTAGATAAAATGTTGAGGTGGAACAACTTTGCAGAACTGACCTTCACACTGGGAATGCTTTATCAGCATTCTTTTTCCAAGAGGAGGAGGAAGAGGAGGAGTACTTTATGATTGCTGTGGATATGAATAATACCACCAGTGCTGTCTGCACCACTCCAGCAAGAGGGGGGGACTTAGAACTGTAACAGATTTGGTGTTCAATAAAGTCAGACCTGTTTGGGGCTCTTTGTAGTTTGATACACAGCTTGCAAAGAATTGGTAGCAGTAACTAGTGAAGTTAGATCAGTGCAGAAATTCATGTGGTTGCAGCATAGACAGAAACAAACTGAATCTGTGCCGTTTCTGAAATTGACGTCAAAATCAAGCTCAAAGTAGGCTGAAACAGCTCAGAGAGTTGTTCCTGTCTTTGCTTTCGAGTCAAGGCGATCCTGTTCAGCGCCAATTGTCATGTGCTGCTGACACCTACTGTCAGCAGTGAAGTGCTATTTTCCTTAGGTAGACAAATCCCATGTCCTCATCATGACTATTAGAAAACCAGCCAGCCCCCCTGGGTCACAGTGCAGTTTGATTCTGTCTTGGCAAGCTTGGCTGGTTAATTCTACATGCTCTCCTTCATAACAGGTGGAAGGATTTCTTCCCTTTCTAACAAGGAGCTGGGGATTAGGCTGCAACGTAAGTGAATGTGTAGAGCTGAAACAGTGCAAACCTAAGTGATGAGAGGAAGACCACACTTGAATCAAGTAATCCAGTTTTACCCAAGATACTAATACGTTCCCTTTAGCTCAGCTGATGTGGCTGCTGAAGACAAATTAGGGTTTGGACATTTTTTGGGTTTTATATTGCAAAGCTGCTTTGGGCATAACTGAGAAACGGAACTTTCTGCAGCAGCTGAGAGAGAAACACAATGTGAACCACCTCCAACAGCATTCAACCTGAGAAGAGCAGGGGAGAGCAAGGAGTCCCAGACAGGAACCGGTGAGCATTTCTAGCCTGAACGTGCTACCGAGGCATCTGTTCCTCTCCAGTCTTTGTTTGCTCAAGCACCTGAGAGGCCTCGTGGAGCAATGAGTGCTACCACTTAGCCTCAGCTTGGCGGACCTCCAAGCCAAGAGGCTGTGGGCAAGGGAAGATGGTATTTGGTGACCTTTGGACAGCATGTCAGGAGAGGCCCAGGAAGACAGCTGAGCTACAGGAATGTTCCATGCCCTGAAATGACAAATGAAGCAAGGGCAAGGGATGGTCAGCCACAGAGATCTTTGAAAAACAATGTAGGATGCTCTGGTGAAGCCAGCCGACATACTGGAGCGTGTTCTTGCGCTCTGTGCACGCTAAAGGAGCTGCATCCCCCAGTCTGCACGTGGCCTGTGAGGACACCATATACATTCAGCTGCCAGGTCAGGCTGTCCCTGCTGTTCTCTTCCTCTCCTCCCAAATGTATGGCCTAACCATACATTTTCACAATTTTGCCAGCTCAGAGATACAGGCACCTCAAAATAGGGGCTGCTCTGTTTGGTTTATGAAACTTCTTACCACAGGACATTGTAAAGGCCAAAACCAAACATGAGATGAAAAGGATTAGGCAATTTCTCAGAAAGTAAACACATCAGTGACTGAGCCATTATGTGACTTCTGGCTCAGAAATCCCTAGATCTTGAATTCCAGAAGCAGAAGGTGTTAATGGCCTCTGTCAGAATCGGGGTACCCGGGTGGACAGGGCTTTCCTCCGAGGCAGTATGACAACCTTTACATCCTTATCGAGTCTCCTGGCACAGCCTCCTAGTACAGAAAGGTAATGCTAGCTGAAAAGCGCTTTTCCCAGTACAGTTTACTGAAATTCTGCAAACAGCGCACCTGTAATTGCACTAGAGCTTTTGCTGGCATAGGTGGAAGGAGAGAAGAGCACGGGTATTTTGCATTCCCGTCCCAATATATGTTATTGGCAAAAAATTTAAACGTAGACCAAACTTAGTAATAAAGTTACAACAGTTGGCACCCCTTTATTCAGCATTTCTGTTAGACCGATGGTTTGAATAAGAAGTTACCCTTACCGCATTCAGACACCTTCACACTTTGCAGACAAGACTACTGAACAAGTGTTAATTTTTCAGTGCCAGATGAGGGCAGGTAACATTATTACCTGTCTTCCAGGAAAGTTTGTGCATGAAACATTAATGTTAAGATTTTGATGATGAAATAAAATCGACACTCTTTCGTCTCAGTAAGCGGCCTGATGTCCCACTGAAATCAGGAGAAAAGGCACAGTCAACATTTTGGACAACTATGCCATTTTTACTGAACATCCTAAATAAACAAAAAGCCCATTATTAAATACTTCATTTGCGTTTCAAGAGATGGAGCTGTAGTCTGTGCTATGTTACAGTGTGTGCTATATTACAGTGGTCACATAACATCTAGATCTACAGAAGATGAATCTTAAGATCTCATAGATCTTAGCAAATAAAATCTCAGTGCACTAAGTCCGCATTTCCACCCGAGACAGGGGTGTTGCAGGAGCTTCTTCCAGCCATAGCAGTCTACTTTTACAAGCCAGGTGAGAACCGTAGGGAGAACAAATCTCTTTTATTAGCATGAAACAGAGCTTGCATTTTGCTTTTTCTTCACTGTTTTTCTTCAGTAGGCTTTTTCAGCTTATTTTTCCCCGACAACTTGCCTTGCTACTGAAGCCCACCGAGTTCAGATGACAACTGCATCTGTCCCAGACGAGGCCTCCGAGCGGGCCGGCTGGCTGGCGAGGGGAGAGTTAACAGGACTGGCACCATGTTCCTATCCTGCAGTAGTGCCTCAGGGCCCCAGCCCAGACTGGGAGAGGAAGCGGACGGTATCGGGCGCTGCATCCCCCCAGAAAGGCACAATCCCCGTCCCGCTGGGGCCCCAGACAAAAGGCTGGGGGCAGGGATCACCCTGCGGGGATGGGTGGGATGCGGTTTTTCCGGTTTCTTTCTTACCTTGTGGGCAGAGTTTTGTTAGTCCGAGATGAGCTGCAGAGATACTCGAAAGAAAAGAGTGAAAAGGGAGACATTCATAACTGGGGTTTGGGACTGAACTGCCCATCTAGGTCAATCGGTGAAGCGGCAGCTGTTACTGAGAGCTATCAGTTTGGGGCGCTTTTTTCCTGGCTTCTCATTCAAAAGAAAGAAAAAAAAAAAGGGACAATAGAAAAGACATTTTCTCTGCACAGAGCACTGAATTTTCCACATTTAAAAGAAATGTTAGGCCTCGCTTAAATCTGGGCATTAGCCAGTATTGTACTGGTGTGGCTGCGTCAGTGAAACCTCTCTTGAAACTGTGCTGCAACCCCACAGCTTACCCTGGGACCAGAAAGGCAAAAAACGCCCTCGGGGACTTTGTCCAGCCGGTAAATGGGTGTCCTGCCCTGTGCGGCTTTCCCAGCCCTGAAAGCCACAGCATCACCAAAATGGGTGTCCTGCCCTGTGCAGCTTTCCCAGCCCTGAAAGCCACAGCATCACCAAGAGTTTAGCGTTTGGAAAAGCCTGTAAAACTCCAGGGAAGCGCGCAGAGAGTGCGCTTGGGAAAATGCTCGTACACTTCACTGATTCTTAGGGATTATTTCAGGCTGGTGAAACGCTGGAGGCGAAGTGGAAAGGACACGTAGTTTATATGTTTATTTAGGCTATGTTTTCATTTTTTTCCCCCAGTATAGTTGCGCTGGTGCAAACAGCGACGGTTGGAGAGCTGGGCTGGAGTGAACAGTGACTTGATACGATGAGATTGCACCCTCACATCTTCTGGGAAAAAAACTGTGCACTGAAGCAAGTGGCAAAGACGCTTTCACTGCACCTCTACATCTAACGCTGGATGTATTTCAGTCTTACCACATGATTTAGGGTACTCTCCCCTCACTACTGTCCAATCTCTGACCTCTTTTGTCCCTGGTACTGGAAAGGTACAGCTCTTCCAGAGAGTCAAACTCAGGGTTAAATACTGCCTGGTCGTCAGAGGACGAGCTTGTGCTGCAGCAGGTGCGAGAACAGGCAGCGGCTCCTGTGCTGGGGAAGATACGGCGAAGACTTGGTGAAGGAGGGAACAGAGGAAGAAAGCACTCAATTAAAGGTGGCGTGAACATCCCAAATGCATTTGGCTGAGTGACACTTCCAAGCCAGCGGGCACAGGACGCCTGGTGAGAAGCAGGAGCAAGAGGATTGTGGGTTAAACCCAGCAGTGTTTAGGACAGTTAGGTGGAATTTCTGAACCTGAGGTGGATAAGCCGGACTCTTCCCAGCAGGAGAGTTATTGAGAGCAGACGTGCAGCGTGGAGCTTGACTTGCTGGGAATGAAGGGGAAACCAAGGTAGAGGACCCGTGGTCAGCTGAGCCCCACTGCACAACCCCACGTTCTTTCTAAAGAGGGCCCTCCTCCTCCCTTATTCTTCCTCTTACCCCATAATTGCCCATTACATCCTCTATCCTCCTCACATAGTCCCTGTCGCTGTCAATTAGCCAGTGGCAAAGAGCAGGGACTTGTTGCTTAAGAAACAACTGCTCACCCAGAGAACTGTTGTCAAACACCAGACGCACCGTTCCCTACCCTGCCATCACCCAAGACAAAAGATGTACCTCTCCAAATCCGGTTACACCAGTGCAAACTCCTCTGCTCCCATACGAGAAAGGCTTTTAAAAACAGTTTTACATGTGGCAGCTGCACCTCTGTTTAGGCTGTGGCACTGTACCTCCAAGGACGACATTGCCCTCCCCTCCAAACAGTTACTCAGGCAACTTTATTTGTCTGGTTTAGGAGCCAGGAGTCGCTGCAGAGGACTAGGTGCTATGGGCCTAGCCCCGACACCTGACTGCACGGCTTCCAGCTGCAAACTTGAGGGCAGGCTGCCCACAGCACTCGGTACCTACCAGCTCTCCCTTCCGTGGCCTTAAATCATTTGGAAACCCAGCCACATAAATGGGAGCTGCATGAAGTCTGATGGCACAAAATTAACTTTTCAGAGCATCTGGAAATGAACGGGACTCAACAGGATGTGTTCGTGCTGTGTTTGTGCTTTGAGTCAGATGGCTGCAGTGGCTTAGGCCTGGCAGTGGCAGCCTGAACGCTGGATTTACCACTTGGTAAAATCACGGCCACAGCAGTTGGTAACAGGCGTACGTTAGGAGCCAAAAGACGTTTTGAAAAGGCTGTGTAAAAATAGGTAGAAATCTTAAACCTGATTGCTTGTAGAGAAATGCCCAGTAAGTAGAAAAATGACTTTCAGTAAGTACTCATCTGAAGTATTAGATGCTCTTATTTGAGCACGATGTTTTGTACTGAATGAAAGTATGGCTTTGCTGGTTTGCCCCTTCACAGTACCCACTGCTACCCAAACAGGCGCAAAACCGTAGCAAATGCAATCTATTCTGTGTGCTTTTCTGAAAGAGCTAAGAACGAGTAGCTAAGTCCAGATAACCATCTGTAAACTGGTAGTCCCACAAACTGACCCCGCATTACGTTCATTTTTAGGCGGAAGAGGTAACGTGGCATTTCCACTGACCCTGCAAGGTGGGATAAGCTGGCACTGCTGACCAAAGAGGAGCCTTTTGGAGAGGTCGTTTTAATATGTGTTCTTTTACTGATCCTGTTCACCACACGGATGCAGAAACCTTCACGATGGAAGGAGGGAGGAGGTGCCATGGTGGAATGGCTACAAGTCGGAGAATTTTACTGACCATTTGGAAAAAAAAATGGATTAGATTCCTGTCATCATGAGACCTCCATATTCTGAAAGCCATAGAAAGAGCTTTTTCATTAAAGCCAGGCTTTCCGAAATGCAAGTGATGCTGCACAGGGCCTGAAATTTTGTCCCATTCTGACCTGCAAACGGGAGATGTGTTATAAGTAGCGAATGACGCAAACAAAACAAATGGACACTTTTTTTAACCCAGGCAGCAATGCTTTTTCTCCACTAGCACCAAAAGAGAGTCCTCTCAGAGCACAATACTGCAGAGTGTATATATCCCGTGATGCTCTGAACAGCTTTTTAGAAGTTGTATTTTTAAAGCAAGTGCTTGTAGGGTCTATTTTCCTGGCAGTGAAGCAATTAATATTTAAGTTATTTAGAACACTGCAACCATAAAGACATTTTTACAACATTAACATAGACAGCTACAGCAAATTGGCGTACTTGCAGAGTACAAAAGTTGAGAAATCTGGTCAGACTGGTTTCTGAAAGGCGAAAGAGATCTCTCTTGAAGTGATAAACATTAAAATACTATTAAGATAACATTAATAGTGGTGCTTTCAGAGAAGCCTAAGCAATCTGGTCACTCAAAAAAAAAACA
Organism: Aptenodytes forsteri; assembly: GCF_000699145.1. Taxonomy (NCBI): domain Eukaryota; kingdom Metazoa; phylum Chordata; class Aves; order Sphenisciformes; family Spheniscidae; genus Aptenodytes; species Aptenodytes forsteri. Next base: position 56,177 of record NW_008795709.1, on the reverse strand, counting down.
GATGAGGAAAACCAGACGGTGCAAAAAAAAACGCTTCCAGGGAATGAACCTAAAAGGGCACTTATGTCAAATCCAATTGTGAAATTATACACAAAGGAAAGAACCTGAGTTCCTCAAGTCATCTAAAATGCTTTAACAGTTATAAATGCAGCGCCTTTATTTTTATAACAGATGGATGTTAATATTGAAGTATGCTTTCCATTACAAACCCAGTTTCAACTCCCTGCTCCCCAGCTGATCCAGAATGGAAACAATCCATCTTAGCATTAACGTCAAGTTTCTTGTTTTGGCAGAAGTTTTTATTTACTATTGCATTTTTTTGCAGACACTACGGGCTTTGATGTGGATCATTTCTTTCAGGAGACATATTCACTGCAGAATTATCTACATTCAAGCTGCTCAAAAGCATCCCGACCACAAAATAATTGCTGTAGCCACTTCCGTGTGCCACTAAGATTTCTTGGGGTGCGCATGTGGGATTTTTTGGAAAGCACTGGAGAACTAACAGCACTTGACTGCCGGCGCAGCTAAGGAGTGGTGTAACTTGAGTTTTAACTTATAAATCTGATGGGGCAGCCACTAGAGTTAAGGGGGTTTGTGAATGGCTCAGACTTGACTTAGGGGCAACGTTCAACTTAGAGCTCAAAGGAGCTTTTCACTGGGGAACGCATCTTTTGTGTCGGGCTGGGATGAGGAGAGCATTGCGCAAAGAGCTGTCTGCGAATGAGGCAAGTTCTTCAGCAAAGAGGGGTAGGCAACAGCGATGTCGAAACTACTGACGGAAGCTGGACTGAAAGTTGGGTTAGATTTTTTGGAGCCAAGTGGTCTGAGCCAGTCGCATCCATATCTTTTGGAAAGGCAAAGCTTTGATGTGAGCCTGGCCTCCCATGCGCTCGAGTTTCTCTGCCTGGAGAGCAGCTCAGAGCTGCAGCCTGTGTTAATACCAGAGCGCACCCCACTCCAAACTAGGGGAAATCATCCTGACGGCAGGAGGAAAGACACATGGAGGTTGCAAGAGCGTGATGCTTTGGCAAGGGGCCTAGGGTTAAGATTTTAGGGCAACCTCTTTCAAGTAAATCCATAACATGATATATATAAATCCATATATATAAAAATATATATATAAATCTGCAACATAGCATACCTGTACTACAGAGTTCCTCTTCCGGATGAAGAAAATGGCAGGCAGGCATATATGGGGGTTGGAGAAAGGAGCTTGCCCTTGGGAACCAGAAATACGTAAGTAGAAGTAGGGCCAGTTGGAAAGATTTGCAAGCCTGGTTGGCGTTTCTGTAACTGCTAATGAACGAGTCTCTGAAAAATAAAAAAAAGGGAACATTATGCAATGAAGAAACTCTTCTAGAAATGTAAATTGTAAAAGGCGTTTAAAAAATTTTCAAAAGAGGTGGGAAACATCAAAACTCGTTTAAAACAACCTAGAAAATGAAGCCTTATTGAAAGAAAGTTAGGTTCTTAGGTTATTTATGTGCTTTGCTCAGTTTTACTCAGAAGCTTTCTGAAAGCTAGGAGTGCCACGTTACAGTCAAAAAAGCACTGAAGTGGTGCAAGAGTCCACTTTTATACTTTCCTGAAAAAAAACCCTCCAGCATAAACCCCAAATCACCACGGGTCTTCATCAGACGCTGAAAAAAAGATGCGAGGAGCTGACTCGTGACTGAACCGTGGCGGTGTTTTAAACCAAAGGGTAATGGCGCGTGCCTGTCGCAGGCGCATTGGCAAGGAGGGTGGCAAGGCGCGTCCACTGCACACCCCAAACCTCTGCTGTGCCGGCTGGGAAGGTTATTACTCACCATCCACAAGTGTATTCATCACACCTTGGGGCGAGTCCCAAAATCTTGGTGTTTGTCTAAATATTGATTTAAGTAATTACGTGGGCTTGGATTCTGAAAAACACAGATACAGGCACCCCTGGAGGAGTTACCGGGCTGCGGTCTCCATCCCGCCATCTGGCACTCGCAGCCTGACCCCAGCACCTGTACTGTTCAATTAAATTAAATACCGTACAGTTGCTTTGAAGCTGAACTCCTCTGCCCTGCTTTGAAGCCTTCGGGGGACTGGTTCGATCAGAGCCCCTGCTGACGACGGTTAGAAAGAAAACAACTTTCAAAACCCAGGGAAGAAAAACGCCATATGAAATCCCTCAGCCGTCCGGGGGAGAAGCTTCAAAATTTTCCACAACTTGAAATGCAGCCCGGGAGTATTGGCACCAACTGGGCTGAGCTGAGCTGAAACTCCTGTTGGGATACAGACTAAACAGGAACGGATCAGGGATGCTCGTTGGATACCCCGTTTAAGTATCTGACAAAATATCTTTACGCTCCTTCAACAGTTCCCGACGTAGTTCTAATTCTCTGATTACTTTTGTATCTAGGAGAAACCCCATTTGCTTTCCCCAGTTTCGGAGAAGTTTCCGCTTTGCCAGCCAGGGAGGCTGCCCCCATCTCTGCACCCGCTGCCCGGCAGTGCAGCAAAGCAGGCTTTGGAGTTGGCCAGACGAAACAAGGAGAGGGTTTTCTGCAGCCTCCCGGTGGTGTCAGCTCATCAAGTACTCGGCTCCTGCTGAAAGGTTTGCGACTTACAAATCGGCCCAACCTGAAGAATTTCGGGCCCAAGGTGACTTTTCAGATACTGATGTTGAAGAGCCACGCGAGCGCCCAAGAGAAGAACGAACCACTAGGAAGTTTGGGTTCCTCTTTTAGGACTGGAAATCATCGTCAACCCAACCAGGACCGGCCGCTGTTCTCGCGCTCCCCGTTGTAGGGACCTGCCACAGCGAGCGCAGGGCCAGGCTCTGCAGCAGCAACTGCTTGGGGTCTCTTCCTCCTTTTGGAACAAAGAGGAATCACTACGGGCATTTGTGGTCCCATGATTCCTTGAGGCGCTTTACATTTTGAGGGCAATTTGGGTAACGCCTGGTTGCCTGGCCCGTGCCACGGCAGAGCGCGGCGAAGGCGACGCCACGGGCAACACCGTGGCGCAGGTCAGGCGCGCTCGGTCTTCCCTGAACGGGACAAAGGAGAGCACGGCAGCGGAGCCGGGCGCCGACGAGCCCCCCGGCTGCTGGTTCTCCGCCTGGCGATGACCCTTCTCCTCGGGGGGAGGCCACGAACGCCG
>NW_008795709.1:34483-51685 GCF_000699145.1 Aptenodytes forsteri | reverse complement strand
GGCCCGGCGCGGGGGCAGTCGCCGGCCTGGAGCCCCGCCTGGGTTCAGCGAGACCGGGGGACCAGGGACGTGGGACCCTGCTGTCAGTGCCCCCCCGCCAGGGCTCCACACGGTGGGGTCCTGCACCACACGTAGGGCGGAACCAAACAGCCTTTTCGGGAGAGGAACGGGACCCCCCACCCGCCCCTCGAGGCCGAGCGTGGTCTGTGGTAGCAGGGGAGCGTCTCACCCCGGGTTCAGCCTTCCGCTACCCCAGTGCCTCAGTGAAGAGGTTTAATTTTATGGTGTTACCTGGAGGGCTGCTTGGACAGTACAAAGCAGAGGAGGCTTTTCCGGAACTCAGGTGCTTACAGGTGTTCTTTTTCTCTTCCAACAGAATCACTGCCATGGCAACTCAAGTGCTGGGACAGTCTGGTGGGAACAGCCTCTTTCCTGGCAGTGCTAATATCGGTATGGCATTGTCCAATGACATGTATGACTTACACGACCTTTCTAAAGCTGAGCTGGCAGCTCCTCAGCTTATTATGTTGGCAAATGTGGCCTTGACGGGAGAAGTCAATGGCAACTGCTGCGATTACCTGGTTGGAGAAGAGAGACAAATGGCAGAACTGACAACGGTGGGGGACAGCAACTTCTCAGACAGCGATGGAGAGGGTATGGAAGATAGCCAGGCTGCGGAGAGTGACCGCGAGGCATCTGAAAATGTGGAATTAAGCTCTCTTGAAGTTCCTAGTGTGGAAACCCAAGGTCCAGCTGCTTGCCCCCCTCCTAAGACTCCCAGCGTGGACAAAGATGTCTCATTGGAAGCACCGGGTACTCCAGAAAGCACAGAGGACAAGTGTAAGAGCTTGAAGAGCAAGCCGTTTCGTTGTAAGCCTTGCCAGTACGAGGCAGAGTCTGAAGAGGAGTTTGTGCATCATATCAGGGTTCACAGTGCTAAGAAATTCTTTGTGGAAGAAAATGCAGAAAAGCAGGCCCAGGTGAAGGAGTCTGATTCTTGCACTGCAGAAGAGGTGGATTTCTCTAAGGGCCCAATCCGTTGTGATCGTTGTGGCTATAACACTAACAGATATGATCACTATCTGGCTCACTTGAAGCACCACAACAAAGCAGGGGAAAATGAGAGAGTCTACAAGTGTACCATATGCACTTATACTACCGTCAGTGAATATCACTGGAAGAAACACCTAAGAAATCATTTTCCCAGGAAAGTGTATACCTGCTCACAATGCTCCTATTTTTCAGACAGGAAGAACAATTATATTCAACATATTCGAACTCACACAGGTAAGTCTTTCATCTTTTTTGATTTAAGCGTGGTAAGAGTCCTGAGAAACTGTGATGAATGGAGCAAGCTGAGAGTCTTCTATTTGCAAAGTTCGTTCCACTCCGATAAAGCTCTGTGCTCTCTCCTCTTGGTGCTACCAGGTTATAGCCTCATGGAAGTGTGGGTTTGGTTTGAGCTCCAGTCTGCAGTCCTAGAGGGCTGAGAAAATCTCTCAATGTCAGGGGCCCAAGAGGAGATGAAGAGCATCCTGTTTAGTAATTTTAAGCCAATTTTTCGAAGAGGGCATGACAAAGTGTGCCTGTGATGATGCTCAGGGCCTACAACACGAAAGCCTGATGGACTGTAAAAACAAAACAAGCAGGTTGACAAAAGGTGCCTAAATCACATAAGTAGGTTTGAAAATGGTACCTTCAGACTGAGCTGAAACTTGACTAACCTGTAATTACAAAGAAGGAGCTGATACACACATGCAAAGGAGCCCTCCAGCACCTACAAAGTCAGAATGAGAGTTGAGTAGTGTTCCCAGTGAATGAATTCCTCTTAATGTACAGGGGCCTCGTTTTTTCTAAGGTCTGCATCACTGCAGTAGCCAGAAGTAGACACATACTTCTGTTGGCCTATAGGAAGCCCCCGAGGGAGCCTTTGGCCTGATGTCCTGTCTTCTCCTTAGCATCGGTTTGTAATCTCAAGGAAAAGCGTGAGGCCCCTTTCTACTCTGGTTTATACCAAGTGGAATCAAAGGACCTTCAGTGTTGCTGCCGTCCTGTGAGCTGGGACCATAGGTGATTTAGGAAACACCTTGCTTTTGATACAAAAGAGCCTCGCCAGCCTCTTACATGAGGAGTCCTGAAGCATAGCCGAACTTGCGACTCCTTTCTAGGAGGGGACGTCGTAGCCGCCTCGCCTCTTTGGGCAGTGAGGTACAGTTGCTTTGCCTCCTGATCCCTTTTGTGGAAGCAGGAGGGCAGTTAAAACCTTTCTTGCAGCTTCTCAGCAGTTTTTATTTCCACCTTGTCAAGGCTTTCTGAGGAGTCGGCAGACTCGCTAACCATCTTCTGGCATGCTGACCTGACTCGGTTCCCCTTTATTGTAGGCTGTGCTGGCTGAGCAAAACTGGGGAATTTCTCCTTTGAAGTTATGTTTTGTCACAGCAGTGACATGAATGGTTTGGAGGCTTCAGTTCAGTTGTCTGCAGCTGTCTGGAAGGGGAGGGCTGGACTCGGGCGGCCTCGGGGCTGGGCTTGAGCTCAAGTGTGCAGAAGTTTGTGTTCGTCAGCATGCTTTAGTATCTGCTTGGACGGGGTTTGGAGGGTCTGCTGGGAGTTTTAGTACCTTCAGACATGCTCTTTTCTTAATAGCCACGTGCTGTTGTTTAGAGAATACCATCAGTTTAAAAATCAGTCCTGTCTAAATATTTTTTTCCTAAACAAGTAAACAAAGATTATTGTGAGAGGTGTTAGCAAAATGGTGTGGTTTATCCTCCAGTTTGTTTTCTTTGTGTATTGTGGGAGATAACAAGAAAGAGACCAGGTAAAAATGTCAAAATAGTAGGAGAAAACTAAATAAATCATCCGGGGAACTCGTGGCCAAATGTGAGCCCATGCTGTGGTGCCTGTCTGTTTTACATTTGTCTCGACTTTAAATTCATCCCTGCTTGTGTTTGTACATGACATTAGGTCCCCCTCTGATCTCTGAAAGCTCTTGTTGAGTTTTACAGGAACTAACCATGAAAGCATGTTTGCTGAGGAAGCACTCTGTTATCACTGCATTTGACCAATTTACCAGTGAACTGTATTAAAGTAAAAAAAAAAAATCAAGCGTGTTAAGCTATGTAGGATATTGTCCAGTTCCTCTTTTCTCCTTTAAAAATAGTGGTGCAATCAAGATTTCTAGTTCTTTTGTTTGTCACATCTTTTCATTATTTTAACTAAGCTGAAATGAGTGATTATGATTATGATTTCAGCATTTTTTAGTCCACGCTGGTAGTTGTTTCTTTGCTAGCTCTTACCTAAAAGTTAAGATCTTTCGGCCAGTTCTCACTTGATAAAAATCTTACAGATATGTTAGTAGACTCATTTAGAAATGCAGTTTGTTTCCAGTAACATTGATTTTGTGGGGGAGAGCGTTAAAGATAAAGGAAGAGTGTTAGGAGAATGAATAAACTACTGGCAGGTATATTTATACACCAGGCTAAAAGTTTCTACTGGTATTAATGTGTAATCAGTTGCCTTAAAAAACATGAACAAAACCACAACGCACAAAACCCCCCCAAACAAACAAGCAACCCCCCAAAAAAAATCAGAAAAAACACCCACAGATATTTTATAGTCAAAAGTATTTGCTGACTGTTAACATAACAGTACTGAATTTAATAAAAACTGTCTGAATAATACTAAAATATCTTTGGATTATAGTTTTCATTTAGAACTTAAGAAGAATATTTGTTGCAAAAAAGATGAGAGGGATACATACATACTACATTTTCTTCCTATTTTATGGGTTCAGAATATTAAGAAGGAAGTTGGAATTGTTTGTTACTTTAGTTTCCTGATTGCTAATAGGTTAAATAATTTTGGATAGATACTTTTTTCTCTCTCCTATTTTTTGTACTTCACCTGCTTTTTTCTGTGTGGGAAAATGCCTCCTTGCAGATAATTGGATTCTGCTGTGTTTGAGCCATCCAGTTTTCTGAAACACTGACCCTGTGCAGTGTGCAGTTTCACAGGATCAAATGCTCTGCTGCTGCTGCTGCTGGAGAAAGGCAGTCTCAGTTTTCCCCCCATATCCTGGGACTGATTGATTCAGCTCACTAAAATGGCAGTAAAATACTCCTTTCCTCTTCCCCAGGTTGGTTTTCTGCTGCTTAGTGAAATGAATCGACTTGCTAAGGACACATACAAATGCCAGAGCACATGGCCAGGAGCAGGGAAGGGGACTGCGTGTCAGTACCTTGCGTGGTGGGAGAAATACCTATCCTCCGCATGTTTGGGGACCACGGGAAGGCCGGCAGAGGTTATCTGCTTGCCTGTCGCTTGCATCCGTGTTGGAAAGCAGGTGTCCGTGAACCCGCCCTGTACTGGAAGATGCCTTGCAGCTTGTGACAGTGCTTGTGTGGCAGGCTGCTGACAAATATGGGGGACCTTGGGCAGAGGAGTGGTTTAAGGACCCTGCAGGTGGTGATAAGCATGTCAGCTGGGAGAGCTACATCTGGAAGAGCCTGTCTGCTGCCCAGGAGGGGGTGGCTGGAGATGTTCAGGGCCGTCCCTTCCTTTGCTGATGGGGCAGAAAGGACTCTGTGTCAGGGACAGATCTACCTGGACTTGTTTGTGCTCATTAGACGTGTTAGACCAAGTTTTGACTTGATTTATCCCATCAACTACCCACACTGCTGATCCTGGAACTGTACTACGTGCAAGACAGTGCAGCATTGTTCTCAATTTTTTTCCATTTTACTTGTTAGAAGCAATTTCTAGAAAACTTAATTGAAAATCATCTGCAGGGCTATATAAATAAGACATCTACTTCAGGCAGTCCCAGTGTTCAGTGCCTAGCTTTGGGCTGTCATTTTTCTTAAATTTTGGTTGTCATAGGGGATCTTTCTTGCTTGCCACTGCGTTGGAAGTTTGATGGAAGCAGTTTCGTTTCAAGCAGACAGAACTTCTAATAGCATTACAAGAAAAGCTTTATAAAGAGATGATCTTAAACCTGTTCACTGATGTTGGTCTGCCTGTTCATTTGCATAGAGTTAAGTGCCTGCTTAAGCTTTTGCTAGGTCGGGCCTTGTTCTTTAAGTGTCTTGTGGAGAGGTTTTTTGGTGGCTTGTTTGCATATAATGAGCCTGTAAAATTACAATAAAAATCCTTTGGGGAATAGCATTTTATAAAACAGCTCTTACAGTGTAGTCAGGCATTTAATTCTCAAGTGGCAATAACACATTTTAAATTAGTTGCATTCATCATACTTTAAATCTAGTACGTTTTGTTGCTGTCCCCTATATAAAATACCTGAAATAAAGCCTTTTCCACATTTCTAACGTTGCAGGTAACTTTAAAGATATGAAATGTCAGGTAATGGGAAGAAGACATGACTGAATATTCCAGGACCTTTGGTCACATATTTTCAGATTATAAGGAGTCATTTAAAAACACAACCATTTCTTTATAACAAAAGGCCTACCCCTCCCTTGTGCATGACTTAATCTTATTGTGTGTATTGCACCAATCTCCTACCTTGTTTTAACTGGAAAGGGAGGGGGGGTATGGTTGTTAGGGTGAATTTACCTTTAAACTGCTGATCTAATCAAGAACGATAGTCTAAATGTTTGATGGGAGGAAGAAATGTGGGATTAGTCTGCATTACAAAGACCGCTTCTACTGCTATTTTGTCAAAGGCCTGCAGTGGAGCCTCACATCACATACTGGCAGATGAAGGTCTTTGCTGCTGCAGATAGAGCTATGCCTCTGGAAGTGAACAAATAGCCTGTATGCAGGGCTTTTGCTGACGTCCAGGTCTCAGTGATTTGGAGAGCACATTGGTTGTGTGCTTCAATTGATGTAGCAAAATGCTGTAGTGTAATTCTGACCATGACTTGAAAAAATATTAAAACCGAGTAATACATATTACTTTTCCCTTCCCAACTTCACTCCCCTCTTCTGTTGGGGTATCCACCCTAGACTAAAAAGTGTGTTTACAACTTGTAGTGGAGACAAGGCAGCCTAGATCTCTTTGCTGTGCTAGCAGTTTGGGGCAAACACCCCTGGTACTTATCTGGACCTGCCTAACAGATGTTAATTCTAAAACTGTCTGCCTTTATTCGGGGCTTGTCTTCACTTGAAGAGGATTTTCAAGTATCATTGTACTGATAGTTACACAAGCTAACTGTCCCTTGTGGAGACCTAATTTATGACAGGTTAGTTTCCATTAGTTCTCCAGAAACAATAACTCTGCAGGCAGAGGGATTTGAGTCTTCAAAATAAATGTTGCTGCTACACTTGAGCTTTTGCTAGCAGCATAGTTTCACTGAGCAGGGCATCATGCTTTTCCACGCTCCAAGCTAATTTCACTCTGCCAGTAAAACTTTGGAAGTAGAGACCCAGTCTCTATCTGCGCTGGTGTTCTGGCAAATGCAGTCCGCGCTGAATGGATGGTTGCTCCCCATCTTAATCCAATTTAAACATGGAGGTTTCAGGTAAGGTGTTATGTGAAGCAAGAACATACCTGGTTTCTTACAGGGTCTGTATCTTTTGTACATCTTCTGAGCGCTGGGAGAAAATACTGTAGGAAAGTCAGCTGTGGTGGCTTAGGGCTTCCTAAAGGTGGTTGTTCTCATCACCTTTTGTCTGAGGTTACCGTCTGACACCAGATGGACATGAGGATGTGCCTCTCTCGTATTCTGCCCCTTCACTAGCCTCATTCATAAGGCATGACACGTTGCACTGGTCCAGCTCAGGCACATGCTTCTCACTGTGGGCCTTTGCTGAGAGGTAATGTGCCCTCAAATACAGCTTGGGGATCTGTGACAGCCTCACGTGTATGGCTCGGTAACCAAGTTTGGGAATCGGCTGTGTTTCAGTAACTAATTTGCTGTTTGTTTTTGCAGGGGAGCGACCCTATCAATGTGCTATGTGTCCTTATTCCAGCTCTCAGAAGACCCATTTAACCAGGCACATGCGCACCCACTCAGGTTGGTAAGGGGCGGCAGCAGCGTGACTCGGGAAAAGGGGTTGGTTCACAGAACCACAGCATGGTTGAAGTTGAAAGGGACCTCTGGAGGTAATCTGGTCCAGCCCCCCTGGTCAAGCAGGGCCACCTAGAGCAGGCTGCCAGTTCTGTGTGAGATGTCATCCAGTACGGCCTGAGCTTTAGCTCTGGTTTTAACAGGGAAGGTTATCTTTACCTGCTAAGGAAATGCTAAGTGTCATTAATAAAAGTGATAACAGGGGAATATATCTTTTTCTTTCCCTTTTACTTTCCAAGGTGTATTCTGAGGTTCATAGGGCTGCTCTAGTAGTCCTAGTAATCTAGTAGCAAATACAACATGGTGATGATATAGGAGCAGATTCTTGCCTTCTGCCTGCTGCCGTAACTCAGTTCAAATCAATGAAGCTGGGAAAATTTTGAGCAGCTGAGAGTCTCCTCTGTGATGTCTGCGATTTCATCTCATCCAGGGGTTCTGAGGGAACCCTTAGCTTTTGCTTAGTACTACAGAAAGATGTAAAATAGTGTCTGCTTATGGCAAGGAGACACAGAGGAGAAAAAAGCGAGCTCAGAGGGTGTTCACAAGTAACTCAGTCTTGTGGCCCTAAAAGCCAAATTAGCGATTTTCATTAGCCTTTATTTCCCATTACTGGTCATAAGCTGTGGTGTTACAAACATCTGCTCTCGCTCTCTTGCGAATCTCCTTTTGAATTAAGTAATAGCATTTTTGTGAGTTGTAACAGCATAGCCATGCTAGACACAACCACAGTTGTCCTTTGCGACCCTCCTGGGGGAGCTCAGGTAGATCTCAGCCTGTGCTTTTGGCTTGCTAATATCTGAATTGACCAGACCTAGGTGAATTCCTAATCCTAGCAAACAGTAGTGAAAGTCTCCTGAACAGTAATTGTTTCAATTTCAGTAGATGAGGCTTTTAATTGAAACCAGAAGGCAGGCAATTTTAACTGTTGTGGATGGGGGGTTTGGACCCATTAAAAATAGCCAGCTTTAAAATGACATGCCAGTATTTTGGTTTGAGAATTTTGTGAATGAAGTATTCTGCTTCCAGAAACAAAAATCATTTTTGGTTGAACCTCTGGGCTAAATGCAAATTTGCAAATGGTTTGGTCAATACTGAGCCTGGAAACTGTTAGATGAACATCTTATTCTCCCCTTGTCTGTGCAAAGAAGTCTCAAATCCAAAGGAGATGAGGAGTGGGATCTGCCCTTGGCCCTTGACTCAAAGGTCTGGGAGAGAGGGCGTGAGCTGTGCTGACAGAAGTGGGAGTGCACATGGGACTCTTGCTATCAGGGGTGTTTTATTAATAGCTCTCATAACTTCTATTGCATGTCTTGCCACATTGCCCAGGCAGCTGAACCTTTTCTATGGCAATTTCTGGACTCCTGCAGTTCACAGGCTGGCCTTTTAAGGCAAACTGGTGCTGGAGCTGTCTTCAAATGTCAGACAGTGAACGACAGTGGTTTAGAGCCTACTTCACAGCTGTATTCTTAGCCATCTTGGTACATGTCCTTTCCACCTGTGCAACAAAACCCCTGGGTTTAGTAGAGGTGACGGACACAAACTCTTCACATAAAACCTTTGAGTTACCCTGTTGCAGCCACCTCTGAGCACTCTGTGCAGTTAGAAAAGCTTGTTCAAGTGCATGTAAAAGAGAGGCTGTTCTTGTCCTCACTCTGTGTAACATGGAACTGTTTGTTGAAGTGTAGGCGATAAAGGTCCATGCTTGCGAGAAGGACGAGCAGTGAAGCACATCAAGCTTAAACTTGTGGAAAATGTCACCAGGAAGTGGGGGGAAAAAGGAAGGAAGGAAAGAAGACAGGCTGAAGATGATAGGGAATCAAAGTAACCCTTCTTGAAATAATAAAGAGATGCTGCAGGCAGACGTGAAATGATCTAGACTCTTAAACAAGTGTCCCCATCCTTCCTGCCAGGGAGGCAGCACAGCCTTTTATAGAGTTTGTGAGGGCGTTGCAGATCAGCCATGTGGCTAACACAAACAGACACCACAGTCACAGTGACTTCATCTTCGCTGCAGGCTGCTCTGGTCTCCTGAGTTGTGCTGCAGTGGAGCAGGATGAGTATGGGCAGTGTCGGGGCAGCGGGTTGCAGGGGTGGGAGAAGTACTATTGTACCATGAGCAGAAGGGGCTGGAGTGGATTTTCAACATACTTAGGAAGTGGCACGCATTAGTTCTTCAGGTCAGTTTTGAAATGCTGGTTCAGAGCTCAGGAGCATCCCAAATTCCTCAGCTGAATTTGCACAGATGTTCTCAAAGTATTTCTGGACTTGAGTTGTTGCGCTAGAAGTGTTTTTCCTATTTGCTTTGATGTGTAAATGGCTGCTGCAGCGGCATGCACTAAGCAGAACATTTCAGGAACACTTCTGCAAGAGTCATTGCAAAACTGTAAATCTAGATTTCAGTAGTAACATGATGGCTTTGGACTGCATATGGTTGGCTTGCCAAGAGTAACCTGCAGCCAGTACATCACGTGTTTTGAGACACCATAACAGTGAACTGAATTATCAGCGGTAAAGATCATCTGAGCAGTGTGTCCCTTTCACGTGCTTTGGGTTTTGCTAGCTTCTTTTCCCTCGTTTCCTTTTCAATGCAAACATGAAGTATGCTAAATCTGTGTAAAGTTGGACTTTTTTGAAACGTTTGTGTGAAACTGCTATTCATCAAATGTTACATTTCCATTTTTCTACAATGCATTCAATGGACCAGTTGGGTATGGATTCCATTTGCTAATATTACTGTAGAGAGATCTCTGCCGGTATGTATGCATAGCCAGAACCTGTGACGTTGTTACTGCTTGTTTGGTTTTGGATCCCCTTCCTCCCAACCCTTGCCCCTTCTCTCTTTTTTGTATTTTGTTCTTGGTGTCTTGTGAATGTGTTTGTGACTTGTGGATTTCTTATGTTGACTTTACTTAATTTTAAAGGCGCATGGATAATTTTTTTTTCTTTTTGAGTTTCATATATCTGTATCTGTATTAGTGGGAAGTGATTTTCCCCCCCACCCCCCATACTTAATAATCACCATCATTCCCTTCCGCCCTTCCTTCCTTAGGTGAGAAGCCATTCAAATGTGATCAGTGCAGCTATGTGGCCTCAAACCAGCATGAAGTAACTCGTCACGCAAGGCAGGTTCACAATGGGCCGAAGCCTCTGACTTGCCCACACTGTGACTACAAAACAGCTGACCGCAGCAATTTCAAAAAGCACGTTGAGCTCCACGTCAATCCGCGCCAGTTTCTCTGTCCTGTTTGTGATTACGCAGCATCTAAAAAATGTAACCTGCAGTATCACATCAAATCCAGGCATCCCGATTGTTCTGACATCACCATGGATGTTTCAAAGGTGAAGCTACGGACTAAAAAGAGCGAAGCTGACTTTTCTGAGAGCATTAATGACAAAGCGGAGAAGGAACAAACGAAAGGGGATTCAGCTGCAAAGAAAACTGAGAAAATTGTGAAAGTAGAGAAGAAAGATAATTTGGCAAAGGAAAAGAAGCCGACGAGCAATGTTTCTGCAGGCCAGGTGACAACCAGAAGTCGGAAATCGGCTTCAGAAAACAAGGAGGTGGATATTAAAACTGAGAAAAATACTGAGAAAACATGTAAAACAAAGAAGATCAAAAGAAAGGCAGAGGCTGAAGTAACTTCCTCAAAGCAAGAGCCTGCAAATGATACCTCAGCAGTAACAAAAAAGAAAAAGAAAGTGGAAACTAAATCCAGAGACTGCCAGGAAGCTCAAAAAAGTGATGTTGTACCAGAGGAGGAGGCTAAAAAGCAAAATTCTTGCCTCAAGAAAAACAGAAAAAAGAAAGCTCTGAAAAATAAGCACAGTAAGAAAAGCAGTAAACTCGACCAGGAGAAGATCGAGGACGAGGAGATGCCAGACGAGTGTCCTATCACAGAAGAGGATGGATGCGTGAAGCCTGACACTGGGGACAGCGACCAGAAGGAGCAAGATCCCACTGACATAGCGGCATTAAACAACGATGGTGGCTATGCTCTCAAGGGGGAGAGCACCGATCCCAAAGGAAGCTGCATACAAGACCCAGGGCAGCTTTGTCTGCCAGCTCAGGATGCAAACACAGAAGCTGAGGTGGAGGACCAAGAAATGCCTGCTGCAGCAGAGGAGAGCGAGGACACTCTTGGTGAAAAAGAGGAGGAGAGAAAGGAGGACAAAGGGCAAGACACTTGCCCTGAGGAATCTTCCCATGCAGTGTCTTCTGAAAAAAGCTTCGATGTGCCCATGGATGTGGTACCAGATCTGGTGCCTGAGAAGGAGCCAGAGGAAATGTGCATGGCAGAAACTGTGAGTAACTCAGACCCGATGGACCTGACTAAGACGCGCCTGCCAGCGACAGAGCCAATAGGAGATGCCGTGCCGGCACCTGCGCCTCCGCAAAGCCCTAAAGTTGCTCTGGCCTTATCATCTCCGGGTAACACAGCAGTGAATGAATCTCAGGAAATGGATGAGGATGAGGGCATCCACAGCCACGAAGGCAGCGACATAAGTGACAACATATCAGAAGGAAGCGATGACTCGGGGTTAAATGGTGCTCGCTCTGTACAAGAGGAAACAAGTCCAAAGACGTCACAAGGAGCTGCAGACACCACAGTGGCCAGGGAGAACTATGTGTGCATTTTCTGTGACCGCTCATTTAAAAAGGAAGGTGAATACAGCAAGCACCTCAATCGCCACTTAGTCAATGTGTATTATCTTGAGAAGGCAACAAAAGGGCAGGAGTAGAAATAGCTGTGGTTTGGGGGAATCGTCTTTTGTAAGATCTTATACAGCTTATGTACAGATATTGTAGATTTATTTTTTTTTTAAGCACGGTTTGCTTTAGTGTCTGCATTGGTTTGGTTTTTTTTTTTTAAGTTGGAAATATTTTTTGACAACTTTTTGTGTAATGGTAAACTCCAAACTATTGGATCTCTTCATTAGAGAAGGCAGGTAGGGTGTATGAGGCTGTGTCTGTAAGCTTCTAGTCTATTAGCTTATGCAATTCTTTTATAAATTGAGTTTTAGGATCAAGACTGTAGCTAACAGTACGCAAGTTGGATGTTCATAGAGCCATTGGCATTAGTTGCTTTTTGTTCTAGCAGCCAACTCCTTCTCTCTCTCCCCTCTTCCCCTTTTTTTTTTAGTTCTTCTCAATGTGTCTTGATGTTCAAAGTGTTAAACTACTTGATGGTTTTTCTACCAGGAAGATAGCTTCTATTGCATAAAAGAGCACTTTGTAAAAGAAATCAAAGTTGGCTAGTGATGAACATAACTGTTTTAAGATAATTATAATTGTGAACATACATTTCAGATCCCCTAAGCATGAATGGTGAGCCAAAATTTGGGAGTAGTCCTTCCAACTTTTGATTGGAGAACCTCTGTCTTGATTAATATCTTAATGACTGTGATATGTAATTGGCTTTGTTGTGGGGGAGCAAGTTTGTTATTTTTAATTTCTGCCTTTTTTTTTTTATTGTGCTTTAAGGGCTTAAAATATTGCACATTGTTTTTGATTTTTACCTATGCAGTTTAATCCTTTAGGAATAGCGCTTGTGCAGTACATGTACACTTTATATATGCATGTTTGGTTTTGTTTGTGTAAGGTTTTTTTTTTTATTTGGAAACGTTCAGTTTCGTTGCTTACCATGGAACAGTTTTCTGTGACAGTTTTCTGTGAAGCTCTTTACTGCGGATTTTCCTTGTTTTCCTGGGGTATTATTAGTTGTGCATGAAGTCGCTGAAATTATGAAGTGCTTAGCAATATATTTTTGACTGGCTTTAAAATTGTATAGTTCTTGAGCAAAAGGATATCAATGCAATTTCAAAACACTATTTTATAGGATTTGTTTTATCATGGAAATGCCACTTCTGATATTTTGAATACACATACAGAGTAATAAATTCTAATTTATCATTTGGGATCACCAGACAGGAAAATACTCACTCTCAATGGAAATGGTCTGCAGATTCTGCAAGTCCAGATGATTATTATTTTTTTTTCCTCCTCTTTTCATTTCTGTGGTAGACAGCAGTCAAACTTCATGAGCTTAAAAAAAGTAAAATAGTAGCACTGATATAAGTGTGGTTCATCAAAATTAACATCTCACATGCCAAAAATACAAATAAAGATAAATCAACTGGTAAGCAACAAACCTGGCATTAAAAACTGTAAGAATTCCTGCTCCTTATTCATTCAAGCTGCATTTAATAAAATCATCCTGCTTCCATGCAGAGAGAAACACATAAGTGATCAGATTGTCATCTCAGGTTTACATGCAAGAAATGTCATACCAGGAGTTTTTAATTCTAAACAGATTTAATTTCTGGCACACACAAACACAAGAGAGATTGCGTGCTTACTGCTTGTAGCCAACCAGTGGCAAAACGTAAACAAAATCCAAACCAGCAGGGAAAAAGCAAAACCCTCCAGTCCCATCTGTGCACTCTTCTGACTGTCCTTAGCCGCCTTTCCAGTGGGAGCAGCTGGGGGCAGCTTCTCTGGTTGTCAACTCCGAAGAAGCAAATTCGGAGGCAGGTGTTATTTGGAGAGTGAAGTTGAGGAGTTCAGACAGTATTTGTCAGAGCACTTTAGGGCAAATACTTTCAATGTATGCTCTGGAATAAACCCTGTTCTTCTCTGCATGTCCCCACAGCATCTTCCCCTCCAAACCAACCCACTGCCTTGAATGAATAGAGAGCAACAATGCTACATTGCTTCTGCTTTTGGGAGAGATTGGTAACAGGAGGCCAAAGATTTGAGAGGGAAGGCATCCCTCGTGGCAGAAATAAATTGTATAATGTATAGTGAGTTTTTGTTTGCATAGATAGTGTTCAATCCTTACCTTGGCTGCGACAATCATTGTCAACTGAAGATCAAGTTGCAACTATATTTATGTTAAACATTAAGAAAATAAACATTGTTGAATTGTTTTCCTAAACAACCAGTTGTAATAGTCTTAGATGTATTTTTTTTTTCTTCGTAATAGTGTTTCCTTTATATATAAATGTTGCCACCATTTGTGAGCGATGTGAGCAGATGCTGGGAATTCCAGTACTGTGTAGAGGTTTTATAGCTCCCTTCATATCCTTGCGAAGAGCCTTTGCCATCTTGTGAGAGCCTTCAAGGACTTTAACTATGTTCAAATAAACTTGTGGACTGGCCTGATAATTTTTCTGGTTTGTTTTTAAATGAAAATAATGGTGTTGACTGACTTTAAATCTCTCTCTCTGAGATAAAAACAAAGATGTGGTTCTCTGAGATACTCTGCTGCACATTTCTGTGAAGTGGTCAAGGTTTCAATGCTTCAATGCTTGATATGACAAGAACTCTTGAAGATGACAGTCGGCTCCTGTTCGGCAGTATTTCTTACCACAAGATTAGAAACTGAAAATAAATTATTAACATATTAAGAAGAAGAAAAGTTGATTCTTTCTATCTGAGACCCATCAACAATGTCCTGAAATACCTAACGTTGGTGCAGAACTGTGCTGGAATTCTCTGCTTGGTTAAGACCAAGGTTTGGGAGTATGTTACGGTAAAGCAGCAAGGATGTAATGCATTATGTGTAACTAAAATGTTAGACATTGCTAATATTGAGTATTTGAGGGGGGGGTGCAGGTCAGGTAACCCACCATACATGGTGGTCTTACATTGCTGTATCTCCCTTTAAACAATGCCTTTTTTTTTGGTCTTTTTCAATATTCTTAAATTATTTTGTGTTGGTTTTGCCAATGCTAGCATTTTTGTGTTTCTTGGCAATAATACCTGTACGAGTTCAACCTCCAGTACGCGGTTGGGAGGATTAGCACACCGATACCGCTACACTGCCAGCCCTCGGTTGAGCAACATGGTGTTTTGGGCTTTTGCTGTATGAATCTGTACACTCAAAGTAACTGCCCTGAGAAATGATCTGCAAGTGGGTAGCTATTTCTGGATTTTGATGATCTAGGCTGGAACTTTAGTTGTTTAAAGAAGAAGAATGTTTAACAACTGACAGGCCAGTTAAGATACAGTAATGTCATTGATTTCAACAGATTTAATTGGTTTCAACAGATTTAATGTAGCTGAAAGGTATTAAATCAAACTCAAGAGTTTTCTTGAATGTCAGTTGTGTAGATATGTGGCATGCATACAATATTAACAGAATCCAAATAGCTAATGGAATTGTTTTATGTGTACATATATTTTCCCCCTCTAAAATTACATTAGCTAACAAACTTTTGTAAGCTGGCATGAAAACATGTTTATGATGTTTAGTTGCACCATGTTTGATGCTTTTACAGTGCAATACTTGTATTCTCTGAATTAAACCAAAGGTAATTTTTTTCATGCTCTCTCTACTGTAGTGCATGACAGTCTTTTCTACGTTTGTAATAGATGTAAAACAAGCCAGATCATACATCCTGTTTTTAGCTAAAACATGTATAAGTCTTTTGTCCAAAATGTAGTATAAAGTTAAACTAAATTGCATTATATTAACCCTTACAAGTGTATTTTCCTAAGCATAGTTATGATTAAATAAACTTTATTAAGGAACTTGCAGCTTCTATCTCCCACTTATTAATGGCTATGAAAGCCGTTTGTAACTAAAGGCAGGAGCAGTGCAAGCATTGTTGACGGAGCTCTTCAAGACCTCGAGCCAGCACAGTCTGGGGGAGCCAGTACATAGATGCCATGTGTGTGCACATGCAGACTTGACTGCAGACAGGGACAACGGCTCCAGAAAGAGGTTCTTTTTCCATTTCAACATACTGTATTCATTTCCCTGCCCGTTTCAGTGAGGGCAGGGCACAAGGTGGCAGATGCATGCACACGGATGAGGTTCAAACTTAATGCTGGACTTGTTTGTGACTTGGCCGGACAGGCCCGATGGGCATGAAATGCATATTCCCTGCCATGTGAGAAGAAATGCAACTTGAGGGAAGCTGCAGCTTTTAAATTTGAGTTTCAGAGGTAATGCAAGTGGCAATTCCTTCTGCGTTCCGAAAGGGTCTCTGGTGCTGCCTCATCTGGGGAATTAACAGTAGATTTATAAAAATGAGGTCACCCGTCATCCCTATGGCTACAATACTCCATATAGGTATTGAAAATGGCTTGAGAGCTGTGGAGCCCCGTATAGCCTGCAAGGGTGACTTTTCATCTCTCTGCCAGCCTGGCCCTTCTTGAAAACCTGAGCTGGATAAGCCCATGATGTTAACCTGCCTTCTAGGGCTTGGTCATTCTTGCCTCCTACTAATGCAGAACAATTCTTATTTGCCAAGGGACCAAGGCAAACAACATTTGATGAACTTGTGGGGATAGTTGTAGATGCACCTGCTGCAGCTTTGATCATTTTGGGATGCTCTAGAAGCATAAGAAATGAGCTTTTGTCTTCTCTGATTAAACATTTTCTCATAAACAATGCCCCCCCCAAAGTGGTCTTACTCTGTCAATGTGAATTTGGGTTTCTGAGCCATGCAGTTAGTAGTCAAGCAGTAAAAAGCAGGGTGCACCGCTACCACGGGACATAGCCTTGGAGGCCTGCAGGATGGCAGGGGTTGTCATCACCTGGGTAAGGGGCAGGTTTTGGTTTGCTCCCCTCAAAGTCATGTAGACAGCGTGTATGCAGCTTATGGTAAACCCGGTGTAAGGACAGGGAACAGGAGTGGTACCTGAGCCTGCCCATGGGCTGCAAGGGAGATGCTCTGAGAGCATGGCATAGAGACGGCAGGGTCTGGGTACTTGTGTGCCTCTTTGCCTGTGCCGTGTGAGTTAATGATTTCAAACTGGATCAATAGAGGAGAGCCTGCCCTTTGTACTATCAGCTAGTGCTGCCCCCCACCCCCAGGAGGGTGTTCTGGGGACAAGCTAGCTGAAATGAGAGAACACAAGTAGGGTGGCAACCTGGGAAACCATTTTCCCTTAAACCTGCAGTCAGGTCATCCTTATCTTATGAAAGGCAGGTCCTGCTTGACTAACCTGATCTCCTTCTGTGACAAGGTGACCCGCTTAGTGGATGAGGGAAAGGCTGTGGATGTTGTCTACCTAGACTTTAGTAAAGCCTTTGACACCATTTTCCACAGCATCCTCCTGGAGAAACTGGCTGCTCATGGCTTGGACGGGTGTACTCTCTGCTGGGTCAAAAACTGGCTGGATGCCCGGGCCCAGAGAGTTGTGGGGGATGGAGTTCAATCCCGTTGG
>NW_008795709.1:32584-33767 GCF_000699145.1 Aptenodytes forsteri | reverse complement strand
GATAGGACGAGAGGAAATGGCCTCAAGTTGCGCCAGGGGAGGTTTAGATTGGATATTAGGAAAAATTTCTTCACCGAAAGGGTTGTCAAGCATTGGAACAGGCTGCCCAGGGAAGTGGTTGAGTCCCCATCCCTGGAGGTATTTAAAAGACCGGTAGATGTGGTGCGTAGGGACATGGTTTAGTGGTGGACTTGGCAGTGCTAGGTTAACGGTTGGACTTGATCTTAAAGGTCTTTTCCAACCTAAACGATTTTATGATTCTATGATCTTTGACTAGCTCCTTGCACCTTGGCAGAAAACCTGCTAGTTTTTTCCTGATAGAAAACCAGGATAAAACCTGCTAGGTTGAAAACATGCTTAGAAGCTGCTTTACGCTAAGTTGTTTTTTTTACAGAACTGGGTAGCCGAGCACAAGTGCATGGCTCTGCGGTACCTTGCAGGCTAGTGTGAGCTCCTGCCCACACACCGAGATGCCCAAAAGGTGAGTTAGCTCAAGTCGGGGATGGCTTAGCTTCCTGCTGGCTGGTATGGGGAGAGAGCAAGCTCATGTCTTAATTCAGCTGCCTTATTCAGGCTTTGCTGATACTCTGAAGGAGCTGAAATGCTAGGTTCCTGATTTTGGTTTGGTGGTTGGGTTTTGTTTGTTTGTTTTTAAAGCTTAGCCATGCTGACACAAGTGGCTTTACCTTGTTCATGTACAGTAAAACTTATACACAGAAAAAGCTAATTCTAGAAGGGCAAAACCCTTCCCTTGGCCAGGTTGTATTTTTAAGCTTGGTAAATTGAGTTCCCTGCATCTTCCTCCTTTGCTGGAAGCACGAGACCTGCAGCAAGGCAATGCTGTGGCAGTGCTCTGACACCCTCGGGCTCAAGCCAGGCGGCTGAATCTGTCCCTTGCCCATGGGCTGTTCGAAGGAGCCATTCTTGCGTCTCCTTTAGCCCTGTATAGGTCAGAGCACTCAAACCGCTGTCGTCTGCAGCAGAGGCCGTGCTGGAGGTGAAGGGACAGATGAGGTTTGTGGCTGGGTTTGTTTCCATCACAGACAGATGAAAGAGAGTTGCGGCAAATAGTTGAGTGGGAAGATGGTTACTGGTCCCTTGGTGGGTATGCGGGGGACAGGGACATCGGCAACGCCCTGGCTGGTTACAAAGCGGCAGGACCACCTGTCGTGGTTTAACTTCA
>NW_008795709.1:17268-31400 GCF_000699145.1 Aptenodytes forsteri | reverse complement strand
CAGCCTTCTCAGTCGGTAGAACATGGGAAGCTGAAAAGTCCTTGGCTAGTGTAAGCATTACCTAGTAACAACTAAAACATCGGTGCGTTATCAACTTTGTTCTCATCCTAAATCCAAAACACTGTACCAGCTACTAGAAAAGAAATTAACTCTATCCCTGCTGAAACCAGGACACCACCTCCTGAGTGCTGGCTCAGGTGCGTGCTGCCTTAAGCAGGCACTCAGGAGGTGAAACTGCCAAGGGGCAGTAATTTTTAAGTGGACATTTCAGAAGCACACGCTTGCAGCATAGCACATGCTTGCGCAACGCACCTAACACACAGCTGCGGCATTGCAGGCATGCGCCCCATGCTCACAGCATAGCACACGCTTCCCAGCTAACACATAGGCAGCATAGCGCATGTTCACCCGCCCCCTGATCTGGCCTGGCTGTTTGCACTCTGTTCAGCATCCCTGAGCCCTGCAATCATGGAAGAAAACCAAAAAGAAGGCTGAGCCCCTTTCCCGTCGCTCTGCTGGGGGTCCTGGTTTTGATAAAGGGCTCATATGCTGCTCTAGTCCTTCCAAAAGGCACTAAGCCCCGGGCCTGCTCAGAGCTGGCCAGAATAACCCTGATGGTTTGAGGGCTTCTTTTTTTCTTTTCTCCTCTTTCTTGATTTGGTGCTGCCTGGTGAGGCTGGACTAGGGACCTGTGACACAGAATAATTCAAAGATGTGGCCACAGCCACACCGTGGCACCCAATATGTGGCATGGGACGTTACCACCAACTCATCCTCAACAGCAGCTGGTCAAGAATTCCCCCTGGTGTTTCAGGATGCTGCTAGCTGACCTGCACGGACACAACTCTCCTCTGCCACTGGAGGAACCACCAGGACGGGTCAATGCACCGCCAGGGCACAGACCCACCATCAAGTTTCTGCTCCAGCACCCGTACGTTGGGCAACCCCCAGCAGTTTAGCTACAAGATCAGTGAAGACAGTTGCTGGTGAGGGGCAAGTTTATAGGCAATGACAAGCTGTGAATCACAGGAAAATCAGCAGGAAGCAGATGCTCAAAACTTCTGGTCCATTAGGCTCCCAGCCCAATGCACCTCTTCCCACATTACAGGCTATTTTTGGAGCGTTAACAGTAGGCAAAATTTCAAACTTTGCACGGGACTTGTTCTGCTCTTGCCATGAAAAGCAGCGGCTGTTTTCCTAGGCTGGGAATCCCCTGCCATAAGCAGCTCAGAAAAGGCAATAGCCACTGGGCAAGGAAAGGAAGCTGCTTTTTTGGGGGGTGGGAGAGCTGGCACCACATTGGATGTGTGTCAAAGCAAACCATGGGCTTCCAGGCGCAGCGGCACGTCCCTGCTTGCAGGGCAGCGGGGAGATGCAGCCCTCCCTTGCCTGGCCCAGATCTGCACCCCGTGCTTCCCTGGCTCCAGCCCAGCTTTGCACTTTGCCGGGATGTTGGGGAGCACCCCTGTCCAGGTATGCAAACACCCCCGGGTGCTGCAACCCCTGCCGGCTCAAAGGCACTGCCAGCCAGCTTTAGCTGTTGTACATTCAAATCTGTCCCTCTGTAGAATTTAACCTGTGTTTTAACTACCCCATCCTAAGTTGTGAGCTGTTTTTGTGTGCAGTTCCCCAGCAAACTGAGCGGTTCTGCTGAATACACTCTTCTGGAGCAGCTATAAATGATTGCACCCCGCTAGTGCACACTGGGACACCCATGAAAGGCAGACCTTCCCAGGGGGTTGGACCTTCCCAGCCCTCTCCTTATGCCTCACTTTTGCACACAGACTAAAACCACCTTTGCTTTTGGCTCCTGTGCTAAGATTAAATTAGCCATTGTCCACAGGCATGGTAAAAATTTTCTTACCTTTCAGGCTGTCTGGCATAAACCAGACACAAACCCTCCCTTTGAGAAGCGTTTCAGAGCAGGTCTTCAGCTCTGGTGTAGTTCAGCTCTGGGAGCTCATAAAAGGCATGTCTATGCTTTCATTGAGGCACTAATTGCTTCCACATTACAACCTTCTGCATGCCGAGGTTTAGCATCCGTCAGGAGCACCCATTTTTGTTCCCAGCTGGAGCTGTTGCTAGCTGGCTGCTGCTCTCATGGCACACTGTGGCTTTTGCAAAAGCCCTTCAACATCTGCACAACTCAAGCCCCTGCGCTGCCCCAGCTCACCACTCGCCTGTCTGGGTTGGACAGAAAAGGACACTGGGCATGGGAGCCATGTGCACCCTCTCCCCTCATCCCCATGTTGGCAGCAAGCCTTCTCTCCTGGGTATGGCTCCAGCACCCCCTGAACCAATGTGCAGCTCACCTGTCCTTGTGAAAAGGTGCTTCCCCCCCCCCCCCCCAAACCAGGGGACCTGCTACACCAATCACTTGCCTTGGCTGCAATTTTTCACATCCAGCCCCTGGGGTGAGGACCACCACTGTAACAGAGGCAGGACTTCCAGTTACTCTTTTCTGCATGCAGAGCCGTTTGCCTTTCATGTTGTGTCTTAGACTTACAGCGGCAGAGGAATGTTACAGGGAATGCCTGGTTTGGATTTCTCAAGCTAGTTTGAACAGACTGCAGCCAGACCCTTTTCCTGCCTCCCACTTTAATTGAGAGTGCTGTGCCTTTTTCCGTGCCTGCTTTCCTAGGGCTGCTCCTCATAACCACCCCAAATGAGGAGGTGCAAGCAGAAGAGGCGCTTTCCACTGTCTTCTCCCACACCCCCTGTTAAATCAAGTGTGTTACCGGCACGAGACAGGTTCTCCTCAAGCACAAAACATTGTGTATCTGTATGACAGCATAAGTAAAAAATGGTGCCTGTGGTTAGCTCTGGCTGGAAATGTCATTGTAGGCAGCAAGATGCCAGGTTTCTGCAGGCTGGCCCTGTTGAGCTGTCTAAACGTAGCTGCGGTGCAGGCCAGCGAAGAGGCATCTTTAAGCAGTAGCTAAACTAAAGCAACTTCTCCAGCCCAGGCTGCACACCCACAAAAGAGCACAGGGAGACAGTGGTGGGAGGGGGAGCCCAAATAATGCCCTGCCAGGCTACTCCAAGGCCCATCATCGGGGCCATCAGCTCATCAAAGGCCCATCTGCCCAAGCCTCGAGCTGCACAGGGACACAATGGCAGACAGGAGCCCAACTGAAGGACTCCTGAGGAATGAACACCCTGTCTGGGCCCCTTTCAGGGCTGTGTTTGCAGAGCCATCAGCCCCTCTGTCCAGGAGTGAAACCCATCACCATGTCTTTGTCTTGGGGGGATCTCATCAACGTTTATAAACACCTGAAAGGAGGGTGCAAAGAGGTTGGAGCCAGGCTCTTTTCAGTGGTGCCCAGTGGCAGGACCAGAGGCGATGGGCACAACTGAAACACAGGAGTTTCCGGCTAAGCATCAGAAACACTTTTTTACTTAGGGTGACCGAGCACTGGCACAAGTGTTGCACAGGGCAGTTGTGGAGTCACCGTCCTTAGAAAGAGTAAAAAGCCATCTAGACACAGTCCTGGGCAGCCTGCTCTAGGTGGCCCTGCTTGACCAGGGGGGTTGGACCAAAGGACCTCCAGAGGCCCCTTCAACCTCAACCATGCTGTGAGTCTGTTGTGTCATGGAGCTGGCCAGGCCACCTTTTGGGCTGAGGTGGCTTGCTGTTTAGTGGCATGGGACACATCAAGGGATGCATGGGAAGAACATTTTGGGATTGCACAGGACTTATGGGATGTTCAGGAGAGGAATCAAAGGTGGGAAAAGGGAGGGATTTAGGTGATTTAGGGAACAAGTGTGGGAAATAGAGGGGTAAGGGGATAAGGAAGGGTAGTTGTGTAAATAGTTGGCTAGTCAGTACGCTTCTCTGGCCATGCCCTGCACCTGATCAGCACAATCTGTCCTGCATCCTTATTAAAGTCCTTTCTGACATTTCTGGGTGAGGGCTCTGTATTCTGTGTCCATGTGTGCATATATAGACGTGAGGGCAGCAACAGGAGTCAGACCGTGGGTCGGAGGAACTGTGTGTCCATGGTGCAGCAATTGAAGTGGGGAGGGGGGGTACAACCCCTAGTGAAGATCAAGCAGGACTAGATGGAGAGCAGGTGAAGCGGCCTGGGAGAAAAGGGGTGTGGGGGTCTCCGAGGGCCAGCTCAGGGTGTCAGAGCACCTGGATGTCTCTAGGAGCGAGAGCACAAGGCTATGGGACCAGGGGAGTCCTGGCCAGTTGTGTGCCTTTGAGTGAGACTGTCTGTACCAGCAACTGAGTGGGGCTGCAGCCTCAGGGGCTCACATCCTCAGGTGCCAGCAACTGGGAGAATGGCATCCAGGGACCAGCAGTTACTGGGCAGACCGAGTGTCTGAGCCCAGCAGCTGGAGGGATCCACCACGTACATGTGTCTCTGTGTGCACCTCATACAGGCCCTTGGTGCAGTCTATGTTTGCATTAAGTGCTGTGTGTCTGTCTGTGATCTGTGTGGCCAGATGTGTACGTATGCAGTGTGTATGTGTGCTCTGTGCCTACTAGGAATACATCTTCAGTCTCACTAGTTGTTGGACTTGGCCGGATGGAGCTGAAGCAGCCTCACCCCTCTTTGGCTGTCATATCTGGCATGATACACTTTCCTCTAACACCGGCCTTCCTGCTGGAGCTTTTGTGTAGTTAGCAGGATGCTTATGCTCACACAAGAGTGCTTTGTCAGCGATGTGAAAAGGATACAAAGGAGTGTCTTTGAAAAGTTTTATTTTACACCCTCAGTTTCAGAAACCTTTACACAAACTACAGAAACCAAATCAAAGCAGCGAGTTGCAGAAGTTTCCTCTTCAGGCACATAAGCAGCCTACTTTTCATTAATTCACCTTTCCTGTATCCAAAAGCAGGGCGTTGCACTCCCTGCAATGTTGAAGGACTGAAAGGACCCGAGTTTTGGTCAATGTTGTTGAATTACTATCAACCACTAGGAGGGTCATACCCATGCTGGAGCATTCCCCGCTCCTCCCCTCAACTCTGGAAACACCGTAAAGCCTCCAAGAACAAGGTGATGGTTTCTGACCTGTGGGAGCATGTCCGCAAGAGAAGACCTACTCTATGACCAGCAAAGGCAGCCCAGGGCAGGCAGGTGAGTTTCCATCCCGTGTTTCAAGAGGGAACAGGTAAAGGGATTTGCTCATAGATACTGGCAGGTCCCAGGGAGAAGCTGTTTCACCTCTCATAGCAAGGTACCAGCCACTCAGCTCATTCAAAATGGCTGCAGTTCAGTTGCTGGATCAGGCGTGGACTTGTGGAGTCCTGAATCAGGCGCTTTACTTCCCCCCAGGCCGGCTTTCAAAAATGTGCCTGTCCGCCTTTAAAAAGGAGTCCAAGCCCTCCTGAATATCAATAAGCAACAAGGTTCTCCAGAGGTTGTTCTGTCTTCTACCTTGCTCAGATGATGAGAAGTGCTATTTCCTCCCCGTGGTTTTCAGGTTTTCCACCAGGGAAGAAGGCTTTTTGGTCCTGTAAGCAGCAGTGCCTGCGATCCGGGCCCCTCTGATGGTACTGACGTACGGCAAAAGGGGAGGCTCCCGCACCACCAATGCGGTGCCCTTGGGAGTATAGGCTCGGAGCAGCAGTTTCTCTTCCGTGTGAGCTGTCACTGCCACCCAGCCTGCACAGCCAAAAAAAATACAGTCAGTGAGACGAGTGACTAGTATCAGAATGAGGGTTCTGACGCCAGCTCCGTGCCTCCTCTGTTGGCTAAGAACCTGAGCTACCCAGGTGTGATTTCTTTGAGAAACCAAGCTCAAAGGTAACATCCAGCCCTTTCCTAACAGAAGGCAGCACCTAAAGCCACATCTTACTCTCCCCAAACACAGCTCTTTCCTGGTGAATTTAAGAGGGATGGTGGGAACTACCAAAACCACAACAATAAAGCTTTCCAGTCCGTGGCCCTTTCCCCTCTCACCTGGACAGTGGACAGTGTCACAGCCATTCCTGATGCTGTGGAACTTGTATGGCAGCCAGAGCATAAAGTATTTCAATGTGGTCATCCTGTACAAGCATGGTTGTCAATCTCCATTCTTGGAGGTTGCCAAGCCTCAGCCAGACGAAGTCATGGCTGGCCTGATTTTGTGTTGGTGACAGTCCTGCTCTGAGCAGGAAATAGGACTTCATCCCTTCAGAGGCCTCTTCCCATCAATGTTTCTAGGATGCAGGCCCTGCAAAGCAAACTAATGAAGAAATATTAAATTACCTGCAGAGGAAAGCTTGATATCTGCAACTGCCTCAGTGGTACCAATTCCTTCCAGTGTAATGTCCTGAGGGACAAGTGGGGGGAACTCTTTCATTCGCTCTTCCCCACCCATGGGAACCTAACATCAAAACATGGAGAAAAGATTTAACAGTCAAGAGATGCTTCGGCACTCCTACCTTAAACTGGCGAGCAAGGCACGAGGGGGAATAAAGGTATTAGACTGTTGTTATCAAAGTAAGAGCTGGCTTGAATACCCTACAGGAGTTATTTCAGGTTTGCCAAGAACAGAATCGGGATCACATCCAGAGCAACCCAGTGGGAGCTCAGAGGTGAGCAAAGATGGAGTGCCCACTGCAGGATCCAGCTGGTGGCTCAAGCCAGCTGCCTTGATGTGAGTGACAGCACTTGTTCTCAATGTGCGCAGGAAGGGAGCTGCCAGGACAAGGACAGCTCACCCCATCCCCCATCAATGTGCACGTGCTACACAGTATGTGACAATACCAAGGAAAAAGTCAGACCACCAAAATGTGCAGGGATGTGCAGAGGATCCAGCGGGGAAAGAATAAGAAAGGTACATTTTTCAACTGCAATCTGTTCTGAAACCCCAGTCTGAAGTTTGCCATGGAAAATACCCCCACTGCTGCCTGCACTTTAAGGCTGTTCAAGAAAAGCCAAGCATCAGAGAGCAGAGCACCACAAATCTGAATGCTAGAAACAGAAGCTCCACTGAAAATGCATCATCTTGCGTGCTCCCTCCTAACACAGCTGCAGCCATGCAGTCTGTGCAAGACTGCTCCACACTGCAGATCTCCACTTCTCCCACTGCAGAAGTCCCAAACTCCTGACGTGCTGGTTTTCCCTGTCAATTGTGCCCCAGACAAGGTGCTTCCCCAGGTGGGACGGCCTGCCTATCTGCAACCAAGAGCCCATGACAGCACCTCCTCTTACCTTTAGTAACTCTTGGCCAGCATGCTTCTCGTAGATAGCATCTGCGTTACTCAGGGTAGCAATGTGGACTGGCAACAGGTTAGAAGCCACGACAGAAAACCAGGCAGGCTTTTCTCCCTGAAATGAGTAACAAGAGGATGTTACTTACTGTAACAGAAAAGCAGCCCTGAATTGCTCTCTCCTGCTCCGTTTCTTTCCTGCATGTTGAAAACCTGTTTGACTGATGCTCCCTCCTTGTCCAAGGGATCCTTGCCTCTGTCACTGCAGAGCAGCCAGGGTTTATATGAACAGGGGAGCTGGGCTTCCAGGACAGAAGCACCCACGGCTTCACCATCCTGCCTCAAAGCACCCCCAATATCACATCCACTGCCATCACATCTGCTCAGCTCAGGCAAATCATCCAAGATATATCTTTGCTCTCATTTAATTCCCAAGAACAAACTCAGTGTGGTTATTTAGCATGAGAGGTGATGGACATCTCCTGTCTAGTGCTGCTTCTCCTATCATTTTACATTTCTAACATGCACCTCTCAGCGAATCGTACTTGGTTGCAAGCTCCTCTCATGCTACACAAAGACTGAATGTGGAGCAATTTCAGCAGGCACTCTCATAACTTTTGCACGCAAAGTAAACAAGGTCAGAGAGGAGAGAAACCTCTACAAACACAGCTAGCAGCCTGAAATAAGGAAACCCAAGTGCAGTATTTCCTTCAAGTTCATCACAGATCTAATCTGAGGCAGGGGCTCCTCTGTCATGGTCTGAGCACAACTGTCTTTCTTCAAGGTCTCTGGAAGATGTAGATACGCAAGACTGATACAGCAATGGGCTGAGACAGATACCAAGGACCTGTGGGGCCCTAAATGTGCACAGCTCAGCTTGCTAGGAGCACCATTACATGGAGAACAGGCTTATAGCACGAAGCCTAACTGCATTGGACATGTCTCCGAGCCTGATCCTCTCATCAGGAGATGGTGTGACACTCCCTTTACCCTGACCTCAGGTTCCCCAGGCTGCCAACACCAGCTGCGTTCTCCACAACTCCCAAGAACAAAAGTCATTCCTCATGATAAAACAACCCCTCGGGCAGCCCTGTGGCCGGACTGCCTGCCCTATCCTCTTCATCGTGAGAGGCCTCGTCCACGCTCACAGGCTGGCCTGATCTTGCAGCGTTTCTGCAGACGGTGTTTACTGCCAGCAAGATGTCACCTGTATCACTGTCCTACTTTGTCAGGGATGCAAATCCAGGTGCTTTCTCGAGTCCCTGGTAGCGCCTAACCAACATGCCTAGAAAGTTCTTTTCCGAGAGCTTTGCCCAAGACAGTATGGATAAAGACAGGTTTTCTTCTGCTGGGTTGCTCTCCTCACAAACAGCACTTTTTCCTGAGTGAGGCATTACTCCTCTGTACTGCCAAGCTATTTTTTGGGCCGGGGCTCTGTATTCTCACCTTAGCTGTGATGGAGCTCTCCTGCCATACTGGGACACTATTGCTTACAGAATCCTGTCCCCTTCATCTTTCTGTTTTTCTTCCAGCAGGTCAAGAGTGCCCCCAGCAAAGTACCAATTCAACATTTCTATGGTGATCTTGGAAAGCTGACTGAAACAAAGGAATAGCCATACACACACGCCCTCCCAAAATTGGGCAAACTACTGAGAAAGGCATTATCATAAGTGCTAGACCCGTATCTGGAAAGAACCACCCCTTCCAGAGGTAACATCATGGGAGGCCAGCTCCATACAGCCCAGTAAAGGTGTATGGCATGGGATTGCTAACAAATGGAAGAAATTGGCAGGGGAGGGGACACACAGCGCCTTTTAAAAATATTTTTACAGAAACTAAGATACATGTACTTTTAATTGCTTCCTTGGGCAAATTCTTCAGAGAGGTCTGTGTCAGGAAAGAAAATGCCCATGCTTTTCTCTCTTGGCAGACAGCTTTCATGAAATGAGGAAAACGCCTCTTTTCCCTTAATTCTGGCACTCTCCAGAACTCTTCCCTCCCTCCCTGCCTTGTGCCTTTGTATGTTATGGGAAGCACATCAAGCTGAAGGCATTTGTCAGCATTCAAAAGCAGTTACCGTTCTACAATATAAAATACTGCACACTGGTAACAAGTATCAAACCTTTCAACTGCAACTCCCCATCCCAAGGCATTTTGACTTTATGCAGTGCTTTATTAACAGATTCATCGTCTCAAAAGCAGCAAAGAAAGAGTCTGGGAAAGCTACCCAGAATACCTATTATCATCTGGTACTATTGACAAGAGATGAAGCAGCTGCTCACAAAATTCTTTCTTCCCTTACCTGTAAGTAGTCTACACGTCCCAAGGCTGCTAAAAACAAGACCATTCCTGGCTTGAGAATGAAGGTCCGTGGAATGATGGCATGTGTTGGCAAAACCAGCTTTACTTCTTTCTCTGTCAGGAGATTTAAAACCTGCAAAATAAATTGTACTGCCATTACTCATTCCAGATGTTTCAACGGGGACAATGAAATTAATATTGGTAGTATGTTGATAGAGGAAAAAGTTCAAGCAGAGCAGTGTGAAGAACGTCTAACAGAACAGTTCAATTCTGGTCCACACAGTAAGTGAGAAGCAGGAGGAGGTAGGGATATCACCAATCTCCACGGCAATGCAGGGTCCATAACAAAGTCTAGCAGCTGCCAGCAGCCTGTTGGACCACGGATTTGGGATTCCTGGGTCTGGCTGGAACAAGCTCATGTAAGATGGACAAGATTTACTGTGCTTTAGTATGAGTGCAGCCATGTGCAGAACTGGAGACCACCTTTGGCTATGACATTTGAGTTACTCCACTTAGGTAGTGATGCAAAGTGCCAAATCAATACTAGCAGCAAAGCTCGTCTCAAATATCTCATTGAGAGAAAAGTGCTGGATCACACTGTGAAACAACTAAAACTGCAGGATGACCAGCCTGCCACACAGCACGAGATCCCTACCCTGGGCACAGTGAAACAAGCTCTCCCCTCTGTGAGGGCTCCCCCAAATGCTCCTGCTGCTTCTATTCCTCTCCTCCCTCTTCCCTTCCATCTCTTGGCTTAACTGGCTCATCTGTGTAGGTGCTAACTTGTTTCAGTGAAATGATCCACCCAAGCCTACTGAAAAGCCAGCGACTTAACCAGCAGTGCTGCAGCCACAGAGGTCTGATCGCTTCCTGAAGGACTGTTCAAACCCAGCTATGAAACAATGTGCAGAGACAGAAGTTCAGGAAGCAGTGCCTTGAAGGAAACAACTAGCCTCCAGGTTGATTATGAAACAATGTGCAGAGACAGAAGTTCATGAAGCAGCTAGCCTCCAGGTTGACGGCGTCTCTTTCCTAAACACAGGGAACTGACAGCAGAAATGCTTCCAACTGTGCCCCCCATGCATGCCACAGTCATGCAAATACAAGTTTGTAGCAGTCTGGTCATGAGGATTAACCTCAATTCAGGATTAAAAGACCTAACTAACAAGGGTTGTGGTGCAACCAGAACCCCAAATGCTCTTCCTATGTTCAAAAGCAGACAATCTTTACCTTGAAAGTCAGGGCAGCCTTCAGCACCGATTCTGAAAGACCAGGAGGCTTTGCCCTGCTAGCTGCAGGTTTTCTGATGCGTTTGGCAATGCTTAAACCAAAATTTGAGAGTTATCAGTAATCCTTTTCTATGCTTTCCAGGAGTTTGGCTTTGGAAGGAGTCATGAGGAAGCAGCTAAAAACAAAGCTCCAAGGAATAAGGACAAAAACGTAATTCCATCATATGCTAACAGCCACTTTCCCTCCCTCTCCTTCCAAAGTAAAATAACCCAGAAAACAAACCTGTTCGTAACTAGAAATCTTCCCGGACAAAATCTGCCACATAGACCATCTGCTTGTCCTCCAGCCAGATCGAACACCAACCGCAGAAACAAAATTTGATCTGAAACTTGGCATGTAGCTCTCCAAAGGCACAGCAAGGATAATCAAAATCAGAAAGGGCAGCAAGTATTTCTGGATGCAGGAAAGCCTACTTGTTTTCCACACTTATTCAACTCCAGAAGAGGGGAAGAACATATCCAATCTCCAGTTACCAAACCAGGTTTCTAAGCTGATGACCGTCTTTAGACCGGACACTAACCAGCTATCAGAGAGCAAAGTGCCACAGTAAAGTGGGTTACAATCTGGCAAACATATCTACTAGAAAACCAATAGTTTTCTAGTGTTCATAGAAGCAGCATCTGCACTTGAGCTGTGCAGTCTCAGTACAGTTCTTGCACTTCCTTCTCTTCAGGACTTTCTTATCCCCTTGTACTTTTTAATCTTCCCAAAAAGATGACCTGCAGCTCTGCATAGATATCAAAGCAATCAAAAATCAAAACACGACTTTTTTGGATGTGTGCACTACATCAGCACTGGCTTCAGAGCCATTGCTCTACTGAAACATTGAGGTAGGCCTGACGTATTGGAGCTCTTCACAGGAACACTGCAGATCCTGTTAGCTTCAGGAGAATGCTCTCTCAAAGATTTGGTTCAGTCACACAACACTGGTTATCCTCCTAAGCTCCACCTTTTGTCAGCAGGCTGGCAGAGCTAAAAAAGTGCAAACTTCTTTGGCAATGATGGTATAAACTTGCTTATAGCACTATTGCTTACTTCCCTTCGTTCAGATGTTAAGAAAGTTTGCTGACGCAGTCATACAGTTCCTTTGAAAAGATCACAGTATGCACTGTTCAGAAATGTAACAGCGTTAACACAATGAACCCTTCCCAAGTAAATACAAACGATATTTTAACACAATTGCCCAAACCAAAAGAATCCTAACCCCAGGACTGCAGCAGAAATACTCTCCCACATGTACAGCTAAGGCAGAACAGTCCTCCCAAACCCTGACCTCCCAAAACACAGCACCACAGAGTACCTACACAGTTTTCCTTTACAATCCCTGGAGTGTCAAAACACCAGCGAGCATCCTTCACTTCGTTGTGTGTGAACTCTTCCCTTTCCTCGTGCTTCCTAGGGGAATGCCTGGGATCTTCATCTATGCTGTACGAGAGCATGTCAGGGTCAAAGTCAACCACAGGGCTAGACTTCTGCCGTTGAAATGTTCTTCCAACTCTTCCTGGATTAAAATGAAAGGTTTCCTGGTAATTAATTTATTAAAATGCCTTTCCTTCAATTGGACATCTGCCCCTTCCCTTGCTTAAAAGAGATGCACACTGGCAATATAAAGGTGATAAAGATGCTATGTGGCTAGAAATTTGCGTGTTCAAAAGCCAAGATGCTAAGAAATTCCTTCTAGAATTCTTGCTTAGCACTCCTCAAGCCGAAAAACCTTAGCACGGACCAGATCAGATACCCCGTTATTTCCATTTTACAATAAAGCAGGCTGCCTTCTTTTTTCAGTGCCTTAGACTGTCAAACACAGAATTATTTGAAAATCAGAGCTATCTTCTGGCAACCCCCTCTTTTGGATACATACTAAAAACGCCTGGCTGATGGGAGGTGCGCTGCACAGAGGAAACCTCTGCGATGCTACTACAACAGCTGAAAAATAAGTACTTGAAAGAAATACTAATGATGCTACTTACAGAGGAGCTAGAGGTCTTGCACCCACTACTCAGGGAACAAAAACTGGCCAGAATAACTTGAATGCAAGTTTGGAAATTTTTTATTGCTACTACAAGATAGCATGTTTTCCCCATAATTAAATGGAAATGAGTTCTTTCAGAGTGGGAAGAAATTACTTGCCAAAACCAGCCGATTCTGCAGCAAATTAAGGAGTTAACAGTCCTTTGTGTAATGCAGTATTTTCATTGGGGCAGAGGGGCAATACCTGTACTCAGGCGATACTCACCCACTAAGTAACCTTGCTTTTTAAGGTGATTAAGGTACTTTTTTTCTTCACTGCTTAGCTGATCTTCTGTTTTTGTTGCCTCCTCTTTCAGCCTCTCCTGCCTTCGGAATATCCTGTCACATGTAGGATTAATAATTGGAAATTTCAACAGGTTCAGTGTCGTTCCTGGAAAAAACAGAAGGCACGTTTGGGCCTCTGACTACCTGGCACATTTAAGCTCTGAGGAACAAGAGGAAAAAAAAAAAATTGCTTCTCCAACTTCTGGGTGAAACCCAGTAACACAAAGTTGGAGGTGGAACTACAGCTTCTCCCGTAAAGTACTAGCCTCCCCAGCCAAGGTGGCGGAAACGAGGCTTGAGATCTGCTCTCCCTATGGTTTGATGAAATGGGTCTCAAAGCCAAGCGGTGCCAAGACTGACTTAATACACCCCAGGGAAGTCCCACCTCCAGGCAGCTTGGTTTGGCCTACAATTGTTTTACAGGTGCTCACCAGTCCACCTCCCGGTCTCTCTCTCTAGGCTGGAGGGCACCCCTCATTGATAGGGAGATGGTAAGGCACGCAGATCGGGTACTGTCCCCACTATCAGGGGAGCACGCAGGCCGGATCTGGTGTACCAGCCCCCTTAGTACTACGAGATGCGCAGCACCCTCTGTGCACGCCTCCCGCCATTGCCGCCCTGAGGAAGGTGACAATTCGAAGCATGGCACAGCACTGGAGCTCGCTGCCCACAATGGCGACACTTTGGGGTGGCGGGCACCCATTTGGTGACAGGTCCCCCTGCCCCACGGGTGGCTGAGGGTAGCCTTGCAGGAGGCCCGGGGCTAGCTGGCCTCTGAGGGCAGACACCGCGCGTGACCCCCACCACAATGGGAAGAGCAGCGCCCCTGACCTGGCCAGGGGGAGACGGTGGCCCTGTCGACAGCGTTGGGGGCACGGGACTTGCAGTAGTCGGAGCGCAGCAAGGTGTTGAAAAGCGTTGACTTGCCGGAGTTGGTGGCGCCCAGCAGGTAGACATCACCGGCACACTTCCAGGAGCGCTGCAGCCGGCTGACCAGCCCCTCCAGGCCAAAGCCCGTCTTGGCGCTCACCAGGCGGACATCCACCAGCGGGGCTCCGTGCAGGCCAGCCTGGGCGCAGGCCGCCACCACCCGCTGCCG